>NC_089495.1:72174409-72536190 GCF_036850765.1 Saccopteryx bilineata | reverse complement strand
AGTGAATTTTGTCACTGCAGAGTGATTGTGTGTATTTTCTTTAAATGTGAATCTACTGCTCTGTAGAAATGTTGAGTTACTGTTTATTTCCTTTGAATGCCACCTTAGGTGTTTTCCACCAGCCCCACTGAAAGAATGAGAAAATAATAAACTTTGAGAAGAAAGTTCTTACCATGGACTTTGTGGTTTGGAAGGCAATGCATTTACATGATACAAGAAATAAAGTTAAACACTGGTATTTTAACCCACTCATTAGAATGCAAGCAGTAAAAGCTTGGCATTTATAGGCATAAGGACCATAATTTTGACTATTTTGTTTTATCCTTAAAGTTAATATCATGTAATAGCCTGACCAGGTGGTGGCGCAGTGGATGGAGCGTCGGACTGGGATGCGGAAGGACCCAGGTTCGAGACCCCGAGGTGGCCAGCTTGAGTGCGGGCTCATCTGGCTTGAGGAAAGAGCTCACCAGTTTAGACCCAAGGTCGCTGGCTCCAGCAAGGGGTTACTCAGTCTGCTGAAGGCCCGCGGTCAAGGCACATGTGAGAAAGCAATCAATGAACAACTAAGAAGTCGCAACGCGCAACGAGAAACTGATGATTGATGCTTCTCATCTCTCTCCGCTCCTGTCTGTCTGTCCCTGTCTATCTCTGCCTCTGTAAAAAAAAAAAAAAAAAAAAAAAAAAATAATAATAATAATAATAATATCATGTAATAATTTGTTATTTTACTTAGGTAGCAAAGTTCTATGAAACTGATAAGCAGGAGTATCACTTAGTTTCTCTAAGCCTTATTTTCCCAGTCTTTAGTTTGGAGATAATATTATCCCAGAAAGTTGTAAGAATACAGTTGTGCATATAAAAGCTTTTAGAGAACTTTAAGCACATAATAAGCGTTCAGTCAATATGAACTATTATTTTTATTTTCTAGAAAGAAATTCTGGATGAACTCTATAGGCACTCTTTCATGTGACTTTGTGGTTGTTCACTCATACTTTATTACGTATTCCATGGAAGAAACCATATGTTTTGGCAGCATCCATGAAGAGGATGCATACTGATCAGGATTATCTACCTACAACCCTGGAGTGCTGGTCCTTCCAAAGAAATCACCTATAAGGGTTATAAATGAATTCATATTAAGGCCACATTTTTTTCTTTATTATATTGCTAAGATTTGTGATTAATTTTTTTAAATTCTGTGGGGTATATCCAGTTTTGGGGAAGAGCCAAGATCCATGTGGAGGTCATTTTATTGAATAAAGCAGGCTATTAATATGTTGGACCAATGGTGAAATGTGAAAGCAGAGCAGTGAATTTCAACCCTTTGTTGTATATTTGAATCATTTAAAAAGTTTGGGAAATACAATTGTATAGATCTCACTTCCAATGACTCATATTTAGTTGTTTGGAGTTGGAATATTTATATCTTTAAAAATACCCAAAGGTGATTCTCATGCATGGCCCAGAGTAAGAACCATTGCTTTTTAGCCCAATTAAATCAGAATCTTCATGTTGGGATATTGGCCTCAGTCTCCCCAGGTTATTCTAAATTGCAGGCAACTTTGAGAAACTCTGCTTTGTACTAAGGAGACCAAACCAAACCTGAAGATGTTCTACAAACATTTTGATCATGACCCATCCTCAGGTGAGTGCTGTGAAGAAAGAACTTCATGTAAATGTAAAAGTTTATGTCCTCTGGTATTTTCCAAAACACCACTGTGTTTTTATTTCGGTGTCCCACCTGACCTGAGCACTTTGAGTGGAGTGCGCTGTAGACTATGGGTTTACAAGGTGGTTGTCCGTTGCTGTATCTGTAGTGGCAAAGCATTGTTCCGGTGAGGAGGAGGGAGGCCGGGACCCTACAGCTCTCCTGATTTATTTAGGGACTGAGGAAGAGGAGGAAGAGCATGGCTAATTCAGCTCTATCACCCTCAATCATTATTTGCAAGTACCTCCATGCCTGGTCATTTCTTAAGTTTTTTGGCTTCTGGACTGGCTCTCATGAATGGTAGGAGAAAAGGGACTACAATAAGAGAAAGTAAATAAGAATTGAAGCTGAAAGGAAAATTTGATAAGAGATGGACAAGCATTGTCACAATACAAATGATTAGGTGCCCCAATTTCTGTATCATTACTTCTGATCAAATGATTCTAAACATTTTTCTTTCTGTGTTAGAGCTCTCTGAAAATCTGATGAAAACTATGCATATCTCTTCTGAAAAATGCACTGTCCACAGACACAAAAAGATTTGCAGTCCTTTTTTTTTTTTAGCAGTCCTCCTTGTATTTCACAACCCCACACCACTGGCCACTTCTCTCAGTCTCCTTGCACTATTAGCTTAACTGAAAAATACCAAGAGTTGGGAATATTTTTATTTTTTAGGAATATTTTGATACTAATTTTTGTGAAAGGCAAGCATTAGGGATAAGTGTGAACATTTGGTTAAAAGGACTCTTTTTACGTTTTCTTTACATTCACTATTTCTTGAGGAGGTTAGAAAATGCTCAAGAACGTTGTAGTTTTGTTATAGGCAGAGTAATCACAGCTTAGAAAAGGAGGGAAAAGTCACATGCGGGGAGAAGACAGGGATAGGAATGACTAGAGAAATGAATGAAGGCTGAGGTGGTATAATTCTGTGCTTGTCCAGAACTCTAGGATTTAGAAAAATCTGTCCAAAAGTTTCCAGTAACCTAAGTAACAGTCAGAAGAGCAAAGTCAAATTAGAATTTTCTTTCCTACACATGTTCGGTTCTTTCAGATCTGTAGTTTTCAGAAAAGTAGGTGCTTTAAGGGAATAGTCAGATGATTGGTTCTCATGTGTTGGAAATATTGTGCCTGGAATCATCACACAAGTAAGGAAAACATGAGAGAGGGAAATGTGAAGATCTACATAAGGAAATTAAGTTCTTAAAATGTAATCAAGAAAGGCTTTGGTGGAGAAAGCAGTGGGAGAGCTGATTATGACTATCCAGGACTCAGTTAGAACCTGACCTCCGGGTGCAGGCCGGTGCACTTGCCCCAGGAGTCATTGTTTGAAATGTTTGTTTGGGTGACATTGAAGTGGTGCTCCTCTTTTCCCCTGTGCCTCCCGAAGGGATTCTGCCCTCCTCCTCATGTTGCACAAAATGTACTGTTGTGATATCAAGTGAATATTTTTCTTGCCACTACAGTGCAAACTTCTCTGTGCTGCCCATCGTGTCTAGAGTGGCACTTAGCACATACAAAGTTCTCAACAAATGTGTTTGTCGAATGAAGTGGAATTGGTTGGAACTAGATTTTAATTAATTAATTAATTAATTAATTAGTTTTTTACAGAGACAGAGAGTGAGTCAGAGAGAGGGATAGACAGGGACAGACAGACAAGAACGGAGAGAGATGAGAAGCATCAATCATTAGTTTTTCATTGCGCGTTGCAACACCTTAGTTGTTCATTGATTGCTTTCTCATATGTGCCTTGACCACGGGCCTTCAGCAGACTGAGTAACCCTTTGTTGGAGCCAGCAACCTTGGGTTCAAGCTGGTGGGCTTTTGCTCAAACCAGATGAGTCCACACTCAAGCTGGCGACCTCGGGGTCTTGAACCCGGGTCCTCTGCATCCCAGTCCGACGCTCTATCCACTGCGCCACCGCCTGGTCAGGCTGGAACTAGATTTTAATGACAAAATATGACATTCTCACAAGCAATTCTCAAAATAATATTCTACAGAATATACAAAATAACTAAACTCTCAAGCAATGAAATGTCAATTTTAAATAAAAACATGGGAGAAATGTCTGATGGATGTCCTTTTGAATGCTTTTCTCATAGTCTCCTAAAAATAAAAAAATTGGAACTTCTTTTACGCAATTGGTCTTTCAACATAGATAAGCATAGTTCTGGCTGGGGTTGTTTGGGCAAAAAGTTATTTTTCTATCTCTGATATTTATGTTTGCTTCTGAGACTGTCTAGCTGAACTGGTGACATTTGTGCAGTTTATTAGCAGAGAGCTACATATGTATTGAAGCAGTATTATGTAACTCTAAGCAGTTCGAATTCTCAAAGGAACAGAAAAGATTATTTTGGATGACATGTCTTATTATTCAAGACCCTTAGGAAATTCTCTAAATAGTCCATCCACTAACAACTGTAGCTTAAAAATTCCAGTTTATATTTTAAATGTCTTTCTTTTCCAAAGGGATACTGAAATAAAGTTTAACATCATGTTTCTAACAAAAAAGGAATCTAAATGCATTTTCTCATAAATATAGGACAAAAAGATGGCATGCCACAGTTCAAGATTATTCCCTTGCTTCATGAAAAATTGTCTAAACTCAGATAAAAGATTGCTTTAAAGGTGGTATTACATGATATTAAAATAAATATTATATTATTTGAAGTCATGCTAGTCTCCCTGGAATTAGAAGACCTTTGTGTGGAGTTGATAGTGACAATAGCTCATTTTAATTATACATTTACCTTATAAAGTGCTATAAATATATGACTTCATTTAATATTAAAAAATCGCCCTGGCCTGTTGCTCAGTGGTAGAACGTCGGCCTGGCATGCGGAAGTCCCGGGTTCGATTCCGGCCAGGGCACACAGGAGAGGCACCCATCTGCTTCTCCACCCCTCCCCCTCTCCTTCCTCTCTGTCTCTCTCTTTCCTTCCCGCAGCCGAGGCTCCATTGGAGCAAAAGATGGCCCGGGCACTGGGAATGGCTCCTTGGCCTCTGCCCCAGGCGCTAGAGTGGCTCTGGTCATGACAGAGCGACGCCCCGGATGGGCAGAGCATCCCCCCCCTGGTGAGCGTGCCGGGTGGATCCCAGTCAGGCGCATGCGGGAGTCTGTCTGACTGCCTCCCCGTTTCCAGCTTCAGAAAAATACAAAAAAAAAAAAAATTAAAAAAAATTGAGATAGTATTCCTTACCCACCCCCACCCCCAATATGAAGTTGAGGAAATTGAGTACAAAGACTCATTTGCTCATTCATTCAATAGATATTTACTAAATTTTTATTTTGTACTGGAAAGTACTAGGTCCTAGGAAATAAAAAGTTGTCTAAGGCAGATGTGCTTTCTGCCCTTAGGTAATCTATATATTTGTGGTAAAGACAGTAAATAAAAAAATAAAAATAATGGTACATTTTATTAAGTATTATGGAGGAAATAAAGAAAATGCATGTTGGGGGATGATGAGAGGGAGTGGAAAATGATATTAAATAGGGCAATGAGCTGAGACCTTTGGTGACATCGTCAGCTGGTCATTGGTGAGTCAAGGCCATACTCATAGCTTTTGCTTCCTAGGTTAGTGCTGTGTCAACTGCTTTATGCAGATAAATGGGAAAAATTTAAACTGCTCCCAAAAAGAAGTTAAGCATTTTGAGAAATGACATTAATACTTTTTAGGTCTCAGATTACCCTTAAAATTGATTAAATAGGCAGGAGTAACAGGAAGGAGCCTTCATTCACCCTTCCACAATATGGGACATCCTTAGAGTTACTACAGCCCTTGGTATTGTGAAGCAACATCTCACTGGTGCCTAAAGTAGCAGAGTTTGACACCCGTTTCATTTCAAGCACTGAGTTCCATTTCTGCCCAGTGGTACTAGGGCTCCTACTAATTATGTGTCTGCCACATAATTGGACCTTCTGTGTCATTGCCTCTCTTTTGCAAATATTACATTTCATACAGCATTTTTATATTATGGGAACATCTTAAGATAAGTAAGAATAAAAGATAAAGTGTTTATTTCAAAAATTAATCCTATAACCAGGTCTATTAGGGTTCAACTATAAGATTAGAAACTAAATTTGCACACGTAGGATAGCTGGTTTGCTAAGACTATTTATTCTTTCCCAACATAGTTGGAAAAGCAGCTGAGCAAAATGAAATTCCAGTTTTTCTAAAGACTTGTTATAATGATAGGAGTTCAATACAATATGTCTATTTACTTGTTCCAACACTTGGTTACCTCCCTCATGACCCTGTGGAGCCTGAGGTAATGCATTCTGCATGGTAGCTTGTGTCTGAGAAGATTCTAAGAACCTGTTGACAATTACTCATTGTGTTTAATTATTTATCACATTGGGGTAATGTGAATTTCTCTGATCTCCACTGCAGGCTGATCTGAGGCCCCTGTTCACAAGGAAAGTCACGAGGAACTGTTATGCTGCTTTCAAAGCCCCAGTCCTCACCTCTACCATTTTCATTTTATTCAGCAGGGATAATAAGGAGTAGTTTTTATGCCTGAAAATTACCATCTCATTTCCAAGAGTTTAACTCTTTTAACCTAGTGCATTTTCTGTAAATAATATACCTCATGTTATCAGAAATTTGGGATATTTGCTCTGGAGCATTTTAACAACTTCAAAGTGTAACTGAGCAGCCAGAAATTCTTCTGAGGTCAGCTGCATTCCACCAACACCAGAAGCCTGCACATATCTGGCATTGTAAATAAATAAGGGACATGATGTTTAAAGATGTTTGAAAAAATATGGTTCTCCTCGACCTGTGCAAAATCAATTGAAATGTTTCTGTATCATTTCTACTTGCCTTTTCAAGCTATGGATTAAGGTAAAGTTCCAAGACTTCAGAAACTCTTGTCTACATTATCTAGTGGGTTTGTACAACTCATTAAGATTGTTTGATGAGGAAGTTTAGGAAAGAACATTTGCTTTATTTAAAACTTTTCTAAAATTGGTACCAAAACAAAATTGTTTTTATATGCATGCTCATTGAGGTTGGGTGGTTTAAATTGAAGAGAGCTTGAAACTCTAGGTCACATGAAAAACAAGAAATATAAAATGTAAGAAATAAACAAAGATTCTAGACTATTCTAGCGCATTGGTGATGGCGCTGTAGAGTATATGCCCATAAGTGTAAATTGCCGGTAGGTGTGTGGTTGCACCCCAGTATCAAGGACCAGCTGAGGAGTGTCCCCTGGAGAGAGAAAGAGGATGGTAGAGTCTTGGGTTTGATTCAGGCAGGAGAGGTGAGGCAGAAGGCTGTCACTTTATTTGGCTAAAGAATGAGCAGCTGCTAAGATGGAATGTTGGAGCCACCTCTGAAAAACCTGCAAGGCTGTGTCACCAGGAGAGACAGGGGTGCCTTGAGGAGTCTTCCTGTACTCTTGCTGTGCCTATAGTATAGTCAACTCCTCACACTCCAGCCGAGGAGATCAAATACAGAAGTCAGTTCTACGTAGTCCCTGGTTTAAGATTTTCCAATATCTTCCAGTAATTGAATAAAGTCCAAATATATTTCTAAATACAATTTGGAAGAGAAATGCCAAATAAATTCCTGACTCTTTGCCACTGCCTAAATGGATCTAAGTGGTCTGTCCTGGTGAGCTCTCCCACCACCTTTCCTCCCCCCCCCACCCGACTCCAGCCACACTGGCCTTCTTGCTGATCCTTGTACATACCACACTTAATCCTTCCTGGGGGCATCTCTCTTGCTGAACTACTCTCTACACCCTCAGGCTAAAAAGCACTACAGATTTTTGACTGTCTGGACCCCTAGCTTCACAAAGATCTCCCTTCTCATGTCTTCTTAGAGAGGGCATCCCTATGATCGTCTAATGTAGTCGCTCCACACATAGCTCTCTATTCCCTTATACTGATACATTTGTTTTCAGTTTTATCTCTTTCTGATATTATATATTTATTAGTATGATTGTTTTCTTAACTGTATTGTTCAAATTTTGGATCTAATTCCTAAAACAGTGCCTGCCTGGTACATGGTAAGTTCTTGATAGATTGGTGATTTATTGAGGGAATGGCTATCTGATGATATAAATGAAAAGGGGCAACAACATGGTAATTTAGGTCATGACATGGTAGCAAAGACAGTCATAAAAATTCGGATAAGGAATGAGATGTAGAGCAAGAAGTTTCGAGAAACTAAATTTTGGAGCAGTAAGTGAATTAGAATGGGTTTTAGAATTGGCTAGAGATCCATAGATTACAGC
Organism: Saccopteryx bilineata; assembly: GCF_036850765.1. NCBI lineage: Eukaryota > Metazoa > Chordata > Mammalia > Chiroptera > Emballonuridae > Saccopteryx > Saccopteryx bilineata. Next base: position 72,528,243 of record NC_089495.1, on the reverse strand, counting down.
CCCTGATAGTCAAGATTAAGTGATCTCATCTAAGACTTGCTTGCACAATGCCTCGTCCAGCTACATTTTTGTGTATTGTTTTTCTTAACACATTGTAAGGCATTTACTTTTCTCACATGAAAATCCATTTGTTCTGTGCATCCCGGGGCAAAAATAAAGAGATATGTCTAATAGTTTTGGTTAAACTTAGAAAATATCATGTGTTTGGGCCTTTCTAATTTCCTATGTAATTGTTTTCCAGAAGTAAAGTAGGGAGAGAGATGAATTCCATTTTCCTTCTTTAATCAGCAGGAACAAGATGATTTCCAGCAGCAGTGTTTAAAGAACACTGGAGGCTGTATGTGCATAAGCCAAGAGGGGATATGTGTAAATGAATGTTTTTTTTTCTGAGAATGTGGCAGAGACGCAAATATGGCTATTGACAATAAAGCACCAGTAAGAAGGTGCCAAAGAAGCAGAAAAACTGACTCAGCAAATTCTGAGATTTAAAATGTTCCTTTCAAACAGAACTAATAAGTGAGATAATATAATAGAAAAGAAGTAGAAAAAAAGATACAAATATATGATTTTATTTACCAAGAGTTCTTATTATATTTTTTCTTTTAGTTATATTTCTTTTAAGAGAAAATAGTTATTTTTAATTATAAAATAATATGCATTTAAAAATTGGAATAGTTGATAATCAATGAAATATATTAAAGACTTTGACTTGAATATTTTGGGGGTTTAATGAATTTTAAATGCATGAGTAGAAGATCTGTGGATATGGCAGTGAGGACAGGATGCTCTCCTGTGATTTTTTCATGCTTCAAATGACTGATCATGAGAGGAAAAGTTAGATCCAAAGGAAAATCATTAAAGTTAAGGGTAAATACTGGGGAGATTTAAATGAAAAGTTATAAGCCAAAAGTAATAGGAGAAAATCCATGTACTATGTTTGCCATACGGGAGAGCATGAGTGTGTTTGATGAATTAGAGGTTAAATAGTTTGAGAACTTTTAAAGCCATGCACTTTGTGACATTCCCAGGATGACTCAGCATGGGAAACTTCAAGGCAGTGTAAGCATGCGGGGCGTTTTGTGAGGGGCAGAACCCTTCCTGCTTCTGAGCTGGCTGGGAGAAAACAATGACTGTGGAAGGTAGTTGCTCTCAGAATTGGTGAGAACAAAAATGTTCTGAAGACAAAAAATAAAGAGAGGCTTCAGTGAAAAGAACCACATCACTGGGAAGTATTTAGTCAGAGCAAAATACTACAAGATATTTAATGATATGAGTTGTCACTATAGATTGGTAGACTGTACACAGAAATCTAAGACTACCTGACATTATGAGATTATAATACTATTTAACAGTGTACTGAAATATCACGAGAATTAGAGCCAAGCAGACAGGATTTAAATCCCAGATTTACCACTTGCTAGTTGCCAATGTAGTATAACATACACACACAAAAGAAACTGCATAAATAATGATACAATTCAGTGATATTTCACAAAATAAACATATCGGTTTGTAAAGCCAGTAGTCACGGCCACCATCACAGCCGCCTGGCCCATGCAGGTTTGCATTTGATTCGAACAGATGGTAATAAAACAATGAAGCCAAGAACTGGTGGGCCATCATCTTTATTGTGGCTTGTACCTGGCGGGCAACATAATACACACAGTGGGAAAACATTTCCCTTTCCATTCAGGGCTCCCAAAGCCACTGACTTATCCGAGTTTCCTAGGATCAAAGTTTTCTACCTCTCCAGCCTTATTCACCTCTGTTCCCCATCTCCTTCTCTCTGCACAAACTCTGCACAAACTCCTTCAGCACTCCGCCATCTTAGCTGCTTCTCCTCTCCTCCACGTGGCCTTTCTCTGCTCTCCTTTCTCTGCTCTCTCCTAAAATGCTAATCTCAGAAACCGAGAGAGAACAAGCTCCCAGTCTGCCCCATTTTATAGTGTAGAAATCAAAACCTTTAATCCAATATACAAACAAGGAAGTCTCTGATACAAAGTCACTTAGCATGGGAAAAGCTTAGTCTTAAAACTAAACCTTAGAGTATAATGACCCTGCCTGCTTACAGCCTGTCCCCCACACCCAATGCAAACTATAAGCAAGCAAACCTATACATCATATTTACAAACTTATTTGACCAACACGATGAAACCATCACTAATTGAAATTGAGAATCAAAATATTACAAGTATCTCTGGAAGGCCCCTTGAATGTCCTATAACTGCCCTCCAAGTTAAACACTCTTCTGGTTTCTAATACTACAGATTCTTTTTGACTGATTTGTCAGAATTTTATATGAATAAATCAATATATGTTTTTTTAAACTTGTTTTCTGTTGCTCAACATTATGTTTATATAATTAATTCATTCATGTTGCTATGTCTAGCCATAATCTATTGGCTTTCATTGCCTAATTATATTCTATTGTATGCATGTTGGGTAGGTAAAATGTATTATGCTCACTTTGTTAAAGATGGTGCTAACCACGTGGATGCCCATCGCCCAGGTGATATTAATTATTAATGTGTGTTGGGGGCAGGCTATGCGCAGGCAGGATCCTTGTGGCCTGGGGTTTGGTTTTAGGACTAAGCCTTTCCCACCCTTCTTGATGTGAGGTGGTGCACTCTCATGAGGAGTCCCATTATGCCTCAGATAAGTGACTTTGTATCAGACACTTCCTTATTTGTATATTGGATTAAAGGTTTTGATTTCTACGCTATAAAATGGGGGCAGACCGGGAGCTTGCTCTCTTGGTTTCTGAGATTAGCATTAGAGGAGAGAACAGAGAAAAGCCACGTGGAGGAGGCCAGGAAAAGCAGCCAAGATGGTGGAGTTCTGAGTGAGAAGCCAGTTTGTGCAGAGTTTGTGCAGGAAGAAGGAAGGAGATGGGGAACAAAGGTGAATAAATCTGGTGAGCACTGAACGAATGGGTTTTGGAGCCCAGTGTTGTTTTTACTTGCCCGCTGGGTGCAAGCTAGGATTAAAGATGATAGTTCACCAGTTTTTGGCTCTGTTCTTTCATTACCATCTGTCCGAATCCAATGTGAACCTGCATGGGCCAGGTGGCTGTGATGGTGGCCATGGCTATTGGCTTCACAATGCATTATCACAATTTATACACTCTACACTTGTACATCTGGTGTAGTACTCCAGCCCACTGGGAACTACTGGTGTTGTGTGGAAAAATCCTACTCAAGACACAAAGTTATGTCAAGAGAAAGAGAGAGGGATGCTTGCCAAGGGAGGCAAAAGAGAAACCTCTTGAATCTCCTTCTCCCTTAGCTTTTATTATCAGAAGCAGAATGGAGTTAGCAGGATTACAAGGGAAGAGGATCAGGTGAAAGGGGAAGAATGGTTAATGGCCATTTTGCTGACATGGAGAAAGGGCTAAACTGATCAGAACATTCTTTTCTTTTGCTAATTAACAAGCGCAAAGGAAGGGGCAATCCAGGACCTCTAGGCTACTTTTCTGAAGCCCATTCACATGCATTCCTTTGTGTCTGCACAAAGGTCACCCTCTCATACTTTCTTGGTGTTTGCATCCAAGAGACCTTCACTCAGGGCTTTTACAGTAGCTGATGTTCCTCAATACAAGTCATAGAGGGTTCAAGGTTAAATGGGTGATTTCCTACAATCTGGGCTGCTTCTAGGTTTTGGCTATTTTCAAGAGTATTGCTAGGAATATTCTGACACTATTTTGTGTGTGTGTGTGTGTGTGTGTGTGTGTGTGAACATCTGAATGCAAATGCTTCAGTTTGCTAAAGCTTCCATTGCAGAATAGCACAGAGTGGGTAGTCTAAACAAGAGAAATTTATTTTCTCACAGTTCTGGAAATTTCATTCCAAAATCAAGATGTCAGCAGGTTTGGTTTCTCTAGAGGCTTCTTTCTTTGACTTGCCAGCAGCTGCTTCCTTGTTATGTGTTCATGCGGCCTTTCCACTGTGCATAGACTCCTGCACATACTCTTCCTCTTCTTCTAAGGACTACAGTCCAAATGGATTAGGCCCCACCCTTATGACCACATTTAACATTAATTATTTCCTTAAGGGCACTATTTTCAAATATAGTAACTTTGGTGGTTGAGACTTCAACATACTAATTTGGGGAGGTAGAGGAGACACATTTTAATCTATAATAGCACTTATATACTTAGGAGTAAATACTAGGTTATTAGATATGAGTAAATTAAGGTTTAGTAGATACTATTGTAAAGCCAGTAGCCATGGCCACCATCACAGCCACCTGGCCCATGCAGGTTCGCATTAGATTCAGACAGACAGTAATGAAACAACGGAGCCAAGAACTGATGGGCCATTAACTTTAATTCTAGCTTGCACCCAGCAGGCAAGTAAAAACACACATTGGGCTCCAAAACCCACTCAGTCAGTGCTCACAAAGCTAATGACTTATCTGAGTTCTCCTAGAATCAAATTTTCTAGCTCACTAGTCTTATTCACCTCTGGTCTCCATCTTCTTTTCTCGCCACAAACTCTGCACAAACTGGTTTCCCCTTTCCTCCACGTGGCCTTTTTCTGCTCTCCTTTCTCTGCTCTCTCCTCTAATGCTAATCTCAGAAACCGAGAGAGAGCAAGCTCCCAGTCTGCCCCATTTTATAGTATATAAGTCAAAACCTTTAATCTAATATACAAACAAGGAAGTCTCTGATACAAAGTCACTTATCTGAGGCATAATGGGATTCCTCATGAGAGTGCACCACCCCACATCAAAAAGGGTGGGAAAGGCTTAGTCTTAAAACTAAGCCTGACTATAAGGATTCCGCCTGCTTACAGCCTGTGCCCCCACATCCAATGCAAACTATAAGCAATCAAACATATATATTATTATTTACAAACTTATTTGACCAACAACTATAGGAGTTCATGTTTGTTGAACTGATTTGCATTCCCAACAGCAGTATATGAGGGTTCCAGCTGCATCATGATCTCAGTAAATACTATATTGTCTTATTCATTTTAAATATTCTGGTGGGTATGTAAATGATATATTGGTTATAGTTTAATTAACTTTTTGTTGGGCAGATAAAATATATTATGCTCACTTTGTTAAAGATGGCACTGCCCACGTGGAAGCCTGTTGCCCAGGTGATGATATTAGTTGCCTTCTTGCTTGGGATGGGCGTGATTATATTAATGTGTGTTGGAGGAGGGCTTTTATGCCAAAAGGTTTTAAAAGAAAGATAAATCACATTGTTCTGGGAGAAGAGTGATAGCATTCTAGGAGAAGGGCAGAGAGCAGGGAGGAGAGCAGAGTAAGGCCACATGGAGGAGAGGAGAAGCAGCCAAGATGGCGGAGTGCTGAAGGAGAAGCCAGTTAGTACAGAGTTTGTGCAGAGAAGAAGACGGGGAACAGAGGTGAATAAGGCTGGTGAGGTACAAACCTTTGATTTTAGGAAACACGAATGAGTCAGTAGCTTTGTGAGCACTGAATGAGTGGGTTTTGGAGCCCAGTGTGTGTTTTTACTTGCCCACCCGGTGCAAGCTAGGATTAAAGGTAATGGCTCACCAGTTCTTGGCTCTGTTGTTTCATTACCATCTGTTCAAATCCAATGTGAACCTGCACTGGCCAGGCGGCAGTGATGGTGGCCGTCGCTACTGGTTTTACACCTTTCTTACATAGGTACATATTAGAAAAAGGAAAAATAGTTTAATAATTCTTTTAGATAATTGTGGATATTCTTCTTTGATTCATGACCTAACCTCTTAAAGGTTAGGTGCATATACAATTTTATGTTTAAGACTCTCAACAAAATGGGTATAGAAGGAAAATATCTCAACATGATAAAGGCCATATATGATAAACCATCAGCCAACATCATATTAAACGGCATAAAAATGAGGACTTTCTACCTTAAATCAGGAACAAGACAGGGTTGTCCACTCTCTCCACTCTTATTTAACGTGGTGCTAGAAGTTCTGGCCAGAGCAATCAGACAAGACAAAGAAATAAAAGGCATCCATATCGGAAAAGAAGAAGTAAAGGTATCACTTTTTGCTGATGATATGATCCTATACATCGAAAACCCGAAGGACTCCACAAAGAGACTATTAGAAACAATAAACCAATACAGTAAGGTCACAGGATACAAAATTAACATACAAAAGTCCATAGTCTTTCTATATGCCAACAATGAAATATTAGAAAATGAACTCAAAAAAATAATCCCCTTCACGATTGCAACAAAAAAAATAAAATACCTAGGAATAAACATAACAAAGAATGTAAAGGACCTATATAACGAAAACTACAAGGCATTATTAAGAGAAATAGAAAAAGACACAATGAGATGGAAAAATATTCCTTGTTCTTGGATAGGAAGAATAATATAATTAAAATGGCCATATTACCCAAAGCAATATATAAATTTAATGCAATTCCCATCAAAATTCCTATGAGATTTTTTAAAGAAATGGAACAAAAAATCATCAGATTTATATGGAACTATAAAAAACCCTGAATAGCCTAAACAATCCTAAGGAAAAAGGATGAAGCTGGGGGCATTACAATACCTGACTTTAAACTATATTATAGGGCCACGATAATCAAAACAGCATGGTATTGGCAAAAAAATAGACACTCAGACCAATGGAACAGAATAGAAAGCCCAGAAATAAAACCACATATATATGATCAAATAATCTTTGATAAAGGGGCCAACAACACACAATGGAGAAAAGAAAGCCTCTTCAACAAATGGTGTTGGGAAAACTGGAAAGCCACATGCAAAAGAATGAAACTCGACTACAGCCTGTCCCCGTGTACTAAAATTAATTCAAAATGGATCAAAGACCTGAATATAAGACCTGAAACAATAAAGTACATAGAAGAAGACATAGGTACTAAAATCATGGACCTGGGTTTTAAAGAACATTTTATGAACTTGACTCCAATGGCAAGAGAAGTGAAGGCAAAGATAAATGAATGGGACTACATCAGAATAAAAAGTTTTTGCTCAGCAAGAGACTGATATCAAAATAAACAGACAGCCAACTAAATGGGAAATGATATTTTCAAACAACAGCTCAGATAAGGGCCTACTATCCAAAATTTACAAAGAACTCATAAAACTCAACAACAAACAAACAAACAATCCAATAAAAAAATGGGAAGAGGACATGAACAGACACTTCTCCCAGGAAGAGATACAAATGGCCAACAGATATATGAAAAGATGCTCAGCTTCATTAGTTATTAGAGAAATGCAAATCAAAACTACAATGAGATACCACCTCACCCCTGTTAGATTAGCTATTATCAACAAGACGGGTAATAGCAAATGTTGGAGAGGCTGTGGAGAAAAGGGAACTCTCATCCACTGTTGGTGGGACTGTAAAGTAGTACAACCATTATGGAGGAAAGTATGGTGGTTCCTCAAAAAACTGAAAATAGAACTACCTTATGACCCAGCAATCCCTCTACTGGGTATATACCCCAAAACCTCAGAAACATTGATACGTAAAGACACATGTAGCCCCATGTTCATTGCAGCACTGTTCACAGTGGCCAAGACATGGAAACAACCAAAAAGCCCTTCAATAGAAGACTGGATAAAGAAGATGTGGCACATATACACTATGGAATACTACTCAGCCATAAGGAATGATGACATCAGATCATTTACAGCAAAATGGTGGGATCTTGATAACATTATACGGAGTGAAATAAGTAAATCAGAAAAAAACAAGAACTACATGATTCCATACATTGGTGGAACATAAAAAGGAGACTAAGAGACATGGACAAGAGTGTGGTGGTTACCAGGGGTGGGGGGAGGGAGGACATGGGAGGGAGGGAGGGAGAGAGTTAGGGGGAGGGGGAGGGGCACAGAGAACTAGATGGAGGGTGGCGGAGGACAATCTGACTTTGGGCGAGGGGTATGCAACATAATTTAATGACAAAATAACCTAGACATGTTTTCTTTGAATATATGTACCCTGATTTATTAATGTCATCCCATTACCATTAATAAAAATTTATATAAAAAAAAAAGGTTAGGTGCATATAAAATCTGAACCTATAATCAATGAACCTTTCTTGCACATTATATTAAATTTTTTTGACCATTTTACTCTTCTGTGTGTGTGTGTGTGACAGAGACAGAGAGAGGGGTAGATAGGGACAGACAGACAGGAAGAGAGAGAGATAAGAAGCATCAATTCTTCATTGCAGTGCCTTAGTTGTTCATTGATTAATTCTCATATGTGCCTTGACCAGGGAGCACAGCAGACCGAGTGACTCCTTGTTTAAGTCAGCAACCTTGGGCTCAAGCTGGTGAGCCTTGTTCAAACCAGATGAGTCCATGCTCAAGCTGGCGACCTCTGGGTTTTGAGCCTGGGTCCTCTACATCCCATTTCTACACTCTATCCACTGTGCCACCGCCTGGTCAGGCTAGACCATTTTGCTCTTTAAACAGATATTTTATCCATGCATTTTTCATAACATTATTTATTAGTCAATTTTAATATATAATATATTTTAAAACTCATAGATCTTTAATATCACTACTATCTTTTCAGAATATCTTTAAGCAGGCCCTGGCCAATTGGCTCAGTGGTAGAATGCTGGCCCAGCATGTGGATGTCCCAGGTTTGATTTCCAGTGAAGGCACACAGGAGAAGCAACCATATGCTTCTTCATTCCTCTTCCTCCCCCTCCTCTTTCTCTCTCCTTTGCCTTAGTTTGATTGGTTTGAGTGCATTGGCCCCAGGCTTTAAAAATGGCTCCACAGAGCCTCTGCCTCAGGTACTAAAGATAGCTTAGTTGCAAGAATGATCCCAGATAAGAAGAGCATCAGTCCCAGTTAGGGGTGGCTGGGTGAATCCTGGTCAGGGTGCATGAGGGAGTCTCTCTCAATCTCTCTTCCTTTCACTTGGAAAAGAAGGAGAAGAAAAAAAAGAAAATCTTTAAGCTTTATAATGCAATCTAACTCAAGGGTAATGGATATAAATTTTCCAACCTTCTAACTTTCATTAGAAAGCTTGAATTCAGTCACTGACAACAAATGTTGTCTGTTGTTTTTTGATGTGACAGACTTACATGGTTCACTTTTGAGGAAATGTCTGTCAAATACCCACTTCTGAATAATCATAGTTTGCCTATTAAGTACTTAATAGTAATTTTTAAGTAAAAATGGTGTTTCATGAAAAAAGCAGCTAGTTCAACTCACAATGCAATCACATTAGCGATTTCCTCTGAGACCATCATATTTCTGCAGGCCATAGAGCACTTTATTTATAGTTCTCACTTCGTCCTATGGACTTCTACTAAAGACATGCCTCAAAGAGCAAGATTTAATAAAATTAATTATTTTACTGCCTCATCAAGGATATTCTTAAGTTAAACTGGCTCCTTATTCCCCCCTCTGTGAGCATAAAAGTAAAATATTCAATGATCACAAAACAATTTTGTCTCAGTGCTTTGATTTGTGCTAAGAGGCCAGCAGTTTTCCTTTCAGTTAAAAAGATTGATACAGTGAAAAAGGAAGTGATATCTTTTTACTACTGTGAACATAGTAGACTCACTGAAGAAGTAGCAAGGGATCCCAGTGGTCTGCAGATCCCACTTTGAGAACCACTGACCAAAAGCAAAATGTTAAGAAGAATTTTGAAGCTGTGCCTTTTGGCCTCAGCAGAAAAGAATGCGTCCTTCCTTAGCCAAAGATTCCTTGGGTGATGAAGGTAGATAAACAAGAGTTCACAGTCTGATCCCAATCAATTTTAGCTGCATCTCTTCTTATTCCTTTTCTGAAACTTCAATTCCAATCATGATGCACTCAACCTCTCTTTAGCACACCTCAGTATTCTCAGCGTGATGCAGTTTACTTTCTAATATTTTTTTTTTCATTTTTCCGAAGCTGGAAACAGGGAGGCAGTCAGACAGACTCCCGCATGTGCCCCACCGGGATCCACCCAGCATGCCCACCAGGGGGCAATGCTCTGCCCCTCTGGGGCGTTGCTCTGTTGCATCCAGAGCCATTCTAGAGCCTGAGGCAGAGGCCACAGAGCCATCCTCAGCGCCCGGGCCATCTTTGCTCCAATGGAGCCTCAGCTGCGGGAGGGGAAGAGAGAGATGGAGAGGAAGGAGAGGGTGAGGGGTGGAGAAGAAGATAGGCACTTCTCCTGTGTGCCCTGGCCAAGAATCGAACCCTGGACTCCTGCACGCCAGGCCGACGCTCTACCACTGAACCAACCGGCCAGGGCCTGCAGTTTACTTTCTTTATCACTATTACCCAAATTTCAGGAGCTTGCTAAGGACTCACAGGCATCATTAGCTTTTTTAATATGCTGTATTACACAAGAGTTTACCTTTTAGCTAAACATCAAAACTTTGGGCAATTTTACTCATTTGGCATTTTATTATTATTGCTAGATTACATTTGTGTTTCTTTTTTGTTTGTATTATTGTCTCACTGTTGATCATTTATTTACAACTTGAATACAAGTTTATTGAAAGGAAGTATTTAGAGAAATTATTATATTTCCTTTCATAGCAACACACATAATTATTTTTGTTGAGTAATTACACTGAATTAAGTAATTGCACCCAATAAATGTGACATAAATAGGTCAATATATAGGAGGTAATGACCTGAAGGGGTGTCTCTCCTGGGCCATCTTAGTTTTCCTACACTATACATTTTTCTTAAGTAATCAGAACTGTCTCTTTTGCCTTTAATTTTTTTTTCTGCTATTGATTCCCAAACCATAAATCTACCCTAGATCTTTCTCTTGAACTTTAGATATGCACAGCCAACTCTTTTTTTTTTCCTGGACATTGTCAATATTCCACACTTATCTAATCTGAACTTACTGATTTTTATCTCTCTCCCAACTTGTTTTTCCTTCTGTGATCTCACTTTAGTTAATGACATCTAATGACCAACTCAGTTGCCCAACCTAGAACCAATCACCATTTTCTCAAGCTGCTATTTCCTAAATACTTCTGGAAAGCATCCATTTCTTTCTATTCATATTTGCACACTCTGAACTCAAGTGACCATTAACATGACCTCTACAACCCCAGCAACCTCCCAAAATATCTTGCTGATTTCAGCTTTTGATTTGATTATGCTATTGCAGACAGAAATTGTCTTAGTCTGTTTGGCCTACTATAAAAACATGCCATAGACTGGGTGTCTTATAAGCAACAGAAATTTGTTTGTTACAGTTCTGAGGCTGTGAGGTCCAAGATCAAGGCCAGCAAATTTGATGAAAGCCCACTGCTGATTCAAAGACGGATGTCTTCTCACTGTGTCCTCACATGATGAAAAAGGCAAGGGAGCTCTCTGTGTCCCTTTTATAAGGGCACTAATCCTGTGCATGAGGGCTCTGGCCTTGTGACCCCATCATTTCCCAAGGCCCACCGATGGGCTAACATCTTTGTGACTGGCCCTTGCTTTCCTTTTCAGCTCCAAACTCTGCCTCTGTCATATGGAGCAGCTCCATTTACCATGTTCTGTGCTCTGCACACTGACACTGAGCATAAGGTTCCCCTTGCCTAAAATGCTTTCTTTTTCCACCCAGCAGTCACTTCCAGCTTGCACGCCTTAGCCCTTCCCCTGACAATATTCTCCTCATTGGTCAATTTCAACTTAGAAATAGCCTCTTCAATGAAGTATCCTCTATTGCTTCCTCCCCTATGTCCTCCCCTTGGCTCCTCTCAGTCCCTGTCCTTATTCTGTTATAGCACACTTCTCACCGTGCCGCATTGTCCATTAACTGTCTGATTCCCCCACTAAATCAGAGATCTTTGTGAGTGCGTGAATGCTTACCTATCTGGCTCACATTCATCATATGTCTAACTGCCCGGTACAGACTACAGCCTTAATGAATATTTATAAAATAAAATTGTTCGAATTCAATATTAACATACCATAACAGACCTTTAAACAAAATGTCACAGAGGCTGAAATAATAAAGAGCTTAAATTTAACTGTGAGCGAATGCAGAAAAAGGAAGTTTGGAGACACTTCAGACAGGTACAGTTTGGTATGTCAGAACAAAAAAAGATGTAATGCTTTTCCTGTGCGATTTGGGGAACGAAGCAGGGGAACAACCTTCTGCTGAGATGGCTATAACAGCAGCTTCGATGCCACGATGAGAGCTATCATATGGCAAAGGGGACTTTTGAGGAAAGGTCTGGAATTTGGGGTGTTACATAAGAAGATATGACATGTCTTGCCCAATGAATAAAGCTCTGCAGAAAATTTTAACAAAAAAGCCGCATCTGCTTCAACAGTGTGAGAGACAGCTTTCCAACAAGAGCACATTTAGTGAACGCTGTTTTCCCTGACTACAACATTTTGAAAATACAGACAAGCCCCCAGGTTATGAACGAGATAGGTTCTGTAGGTTTGTTCTTAAGTCGAATTTGTATGTAAGTTGGAACAAGTATATTTACCTGTTAAATGCAACTTAGAATGTGCTTGTCTTGGCATAGTATTTGTTTTCACATTTCTGGGCATGTAAACACTTAAACATTTTCAAACCTATAGAAGCTGCTTCGTTCATAACCTGGAAACTCCCTGTAAATTTTCTAACTGTGTTTACCCAGGTTTGCAAGACTCTTGAGTTACTTAATGGAAGATAGTGTAGAAAAGCAGAGATACACTCAGGACCAAGTAGAAACAGAAAAAAAAATTTGCTTGTGAGTTAATTTTGTTCCTACTGTAAGGATAGAGTGGTGAAAGGTCTTCATAATTATTAAACTGTTTTCCTTCCCTGAAGCATAATCTATTAGAAAAATTTACATATATTTATATATATGGCCACGTAGCTTGGCTGGTTAGAGCATGGCTTGGAAGTGCAAAGGTTGTCAGTTCGATCCCTGGTCAGGGTACATCAGGAACAAACAGATGTTCCTGTCTCCCTCTCTCTATAATCAATAAATAAAAGTTTTTTAAAATTTGCATATAAACATGGCACTGATTATAAACACAGTGTTTATTCTGTTTTTCAAGAGAAGGGAGTGTTCTTACCTATTTAGACAAGTTATTTTTTTCCTTCATTTTTATCCTCTAAGATGTACATTTCTCCTAAGATGTATTCATCAATTGCCTGTCTTCTAGATGATATAAATGAAACAAATTGATTTTGAAAACACAGTGTCATTTAAAAAAAATAAAATAGTCTTGTAGGGCGAGGCAAGTCTGGGTTTTCCTTTATTCTGCTTCATCTTTTTCAGAATGACTTCTCTGTCTTGTCTCTAACGATCTACCTCTATATCTCCCACAGGGTTATTCTAGCTTCCCAGCTCTACGTTTCCCAGCTATCAGCAGCTACATCAAGAATTAGGATATAAATAACAATTAGCAAGTCATATGATTAAGAGAACCTATCTTCAGTACATTTACCACATTTGGACAAATTACTTAAACTTTCTGTACCTTGGTTTCTTTAAATCTGTAAAAATAAGAAAATGGACCTCATCATGTTACTGTGAGCATTAGAGAGCTGTTAGAATAAGCTGGATCAGTGTTAACTTTTATTATTTCTGTTCCTAATTAGCACTAACATAAGGGCTAACAGAGAGAGAGGCATTATTGTTTTGGATCAGCAGAAGTGACTGTTCTCAGAGGCTCTGGACTTGTGCGCGGGTCTCATGTAAGAGGCCAAGATTGAGTCCCTGCAACGCAGCCTCAGGGGCGGGGGCTTCAGTCCACAGCAGTTCAGTCCACAACAGTTCGAAATCTGAATCTTCCTGTTAATCAAGAATGCTTTATATGGAATTGAGCAGTTTAAATGTAAAATACTAATTGTGAAACAGATGTTACCACATTGGGCAGGAATGGAAAGTGTACTTTGTGGAAGGGGTCCAAGATCTCTTTTCCTTGCGAAGCTTAACGGAGGACGGAGGCAGAGGCTGCACTGTAGGAGGCCCTGCGTGGGTCTGCAGTGTGATCTTTAATGCTGTCCAGCTCCATTAGCCTTCAGTCTCTACTGACTGCGGGCAAATTGGACCACAAGACACTTGGATACCATACAGTGACAGCTAGCAGGCCAACACATAGTGGCGTGGAGGAGGGCATTGCCTCAGCCCTGGGCTCTCTGGGGCGCTGCAGGGCAGAAACTAACCCTTGGTCTAGGGTGATCCTCGGAAGATTGGATCCACTCTGCATAAGTACCAGTTGACAACCAATTTCCTGACACCTGTTACTTGGTGGGCACCCACGCAACCCCTTCCAGAAGGCTTTCACAGAATTCTGGGGGCGCCCCCAGGGCATGTGGGAAGTGGTGGCAACGTGGAGGCAGCCAGCAGCCTGTGCCTGAGGGAGCCCTGCCTCCCTGATCTGAGTGTCCCAGAGTAGACTTCCAGGGTTAGGCAGAGTGAGTGTGTGACTTGTGCTCTGAGCAGCCTGGCTCTTCTCCTCACTCCCCCTCTTGCCCCTGCAGCAGGTGTGAAAAGTAGTGCAGTTACTCCCAGACACGGGCCAACTTCAGAAATTAGGACTGTGGTATTTTATTAAAGTATGAAGAATTTTAACCCTGAGTGGATAAGCTTGCATATTGTAAAACACCTTTACCTATTAATAAAAAACTAAATAAAAATACTTTTTTATTAAACATCAGAAACTACATAGTCATAAAGAAAGCTTTTTAAATTAAATGACTATATTTTCCAGAACTGAGAATGGACTGTTATCATAATAACTAAAAATCAATCTATTAGGTCCTTCTAGACAGCAACACTAACTAATTGCTTGGGAATTCTAAGCCATGTATATGTATTCATGTCATATACATATTCATAATTTGTGTGTATATGATTATATATTATAAATACAGTGGTACCTTGAGATACAAATTTAATTCGTTCTGTAACCGAGCTTGTAAGTCAGTCAACTTGCATATCAAACTGCCGATACTGGACCTGTGCACCAACGCACCAACTAGCAGCATCTTCCCGAATCACGACTCGTATCTCAGAATTTTGCTTGGATCTCGAACAAAAATATGGACCGAGTCGCAGCTTGTATTTTAAAAATTTGTATGTTGGTCTGTTCGTATCTCAAGATACCACTGTATACACTTTTCTTGCAATTTTTTATTTCATAATCATTTTGTTTATGTACAGTACTGACAGCTAAACAAAGCATTTATCTAAAGTTTAGACTAATGTTAATAATATAAGCAAGCTAAAACCCTAAACTATTAACTGATTAGAAAATGAAAATTAGTGGTTCTGTTGAGCTTTATTTCAGTTCTGGGTTAGGGATATTCTATAGTGTGCTGAGTTTGAAAAATTACCTAGAATTATATTTTTTACTGACTTTTAAATTCATCTGTATGTCACTGTCACAGATGTTAAATAAGAAACAGCTTGCTCTTCTGAATTCATTTCATTTTTTTGACATGTCACGACTGTACTTTCTTGGGCAGGTGCTGTCTTTCCATTGTCTTTACTCCACTGACTGTCACAGAGAAGGACTTACTACATGTTTTTTGAAGCATTGTCCCTAAATCCTGTTTTAGTGTTAATTTCAAGGCTTGGGAAGAGTGACAACCTTCAGTAAGTTTAAAAGTTAGAAATCATTGAAAGGCATGTGAGACGTCCCAAAGTAAGGTTCCAACTTATTATACATTACCATAGGGCTATCTCTCTCCATCTGTTTGGTTTGTCTCTAGAAGTTTCCAGAATTCTATGCTCCTGTCTCTCACCCTCTCACCATACTTCTCTGCTTAGCTGATGGAATCCTCTTCTCTTAGAAACAGAAATGACTGTGGCATATATCGGAATATCCACAAGCCACCAAACATCCCTGATATGCCAGAGACAGGCGTCCACAAGAGTGGAATGAACAAAACCTCCCCTCCCCCAACCACAGATGCTTGGTCATCACTAGAGTACTGCATCCCCTGCCAGACAAGACAGGGGGACGTGAGTGTCACCTGGATGCTATCCCTTAGGCACGACTGAGAATGTTCTACTACCAGGAAAGGACTGGGTCTGTTTAAGGTCACAGTACTCAGTAACCTTTACTCTGGCCACATGTGACCACATGTTTCAAACTCCCAGCACTTTTAGGGAAATGCAGTGGAACACAAGCAGAACACCACAGCAATAGGTTCACATGACTTTGGGCCTCTCCACTTATTTTTGCTTAAAATCTGCTTCATGTGGTGTCATCATAACAAAACTGGCATCAATAGTTTGGGACAGACAGGAGTTAAAAAGGCAATGACATTTTTACAAATTTATCAAACAAAGTGAATGCAAGAGAATGTGTTTTGCAGTTGCTAAAGATTAGCTTCAGAGGAAAAAAAATTGCTAGTCATGTCTCTTAAACCCTATCAGCCAGTATCTATTTATATACTCACTAGGGCTATCGTCTGATGAATTTAAATAGTAAAATCACCAAAAAATAATAGTTTAACTTGAAAATTGCAATGCTTTCTTACATTTATAACATTATAGCACAAGCATATTTTTCTTTCTCTCTTTTTTGAATTTGCAGCAGAAAGGAACAACAATGTGTATAATTTTTATTAGATTATGCTTTAAATTACATGACTGAATTGTGTGCAATTTGATAATTCAGAAGTACCCAAAATGCTATTAAATTCAAGTCTTTATTTAGTTAAAGAGAAAAATGCAATTCTGCTCCAAATCCATCTTCCATGGTGGTCTAACTAATTACTTGCCCATTCTGATTTTTTTTTTATAAATAAATTTTTATTTTAATGGGGTGACATCAATAAATCAGGGTACATACATTCAAAGAAAACATTTCCAGGTTATCTTGTCATTTATTTCTGTTGCATACCCATCACCCGAAGAGAGATCGTCCTCCGCCACCCTCCATCCAGTTCTCTCTGTACCCCTCCCCCTCCCCCTCTCCCTCCTTCCCTCTCCCCACCCCCCATAGTCACCACACTCCTGTTCATGCCTCTTAGTCTCACTTTTATGTCCCACCAATGTATGGAATCCTGCAGTTCCTGTTTTTTTCTGATTTGCTTATTTCACCCCGCACAATGCTACCAAGACTCCACCATTCCACTATAAGTGATCCGATGTCACCATTTCTCCTAGCTGAATAATATACCATGGTGTATATGTGCCCCATCTTCTTCATCCAGTCCTCTATTTTTTTTACAGTGATTAACAACCTTTAAGCAAACTCTTGGCCAATACAGCAAGAATCCATGAATGAGTAGTGTCCTTAACATGTTCCCCAAGTCCAAGTTGGCCCCATCACCACACCAAATCCCTGAAAAATGCAACCCAACCACAGTTCAGTCTGTTAGGAGCTGTCACAGGGAGCAGGAGTCCAGGAAAGTTCCCCACAGGAAAAGTCTGCATGGCACTGGAATTGTTGTCACCATTCTATACTTTGCAGCTCATGTCCAAGTCCCAATGACCGCTGCTTCTAGCTGGTAATGATTCAGGCAGACTGGAAAAAGCCATTTGCAGCATGCGTGGATATGGAGCTTCTGTTCTCCTCTGCCTGGAGAGTTGAGACCAGGTTGCTTTTCCCTGGAGCTCTGTGACTGTGGCCTGGTAAAGAGAACCTTGGGATACACTAAGCTGGGTGGCAAAGGTAAATTCATAATACAAGTTGGCAAAAGGAGGAAAGAGAGCCCTAAATTAAGAGTAGGTCTCAGCCTGAAATATGAGTGGGGCATTGAGGTAGGAGGGATAAAGGAAACACTATATATTAAGCAAAACAGCAGAAAATAGGACTATCAACACCCACAACAGAGATCTTTGAGGGAAGAATAAAAAACCTGACTATTCAGGCAAAACATAGTTAAGTGGCCCTTGTGCGAATGAGATCAGTTTACCTGCTTCTTGGAAGAAATACCCTAGGCTCATCCACAGTGTCATAGATGGGGCCGACGGCCCTGGGCACCTTCAGCCTTCAGTGGCAAACCCCAGCTTTCTGGGCAAGGTTAGGTCATAGGTGGCTGGAGCAGGGCTGGAAGAGACTGAACCCTCCCTTAGAGGAGCGAGGGGGAAGCCCACCTTCCAGTGTCCCTGTTTCCTCACAGCAGAGGCGTGTAAGCCTGGCAGGCTTTAGCTCAATGACCTTCCTTTCCACTATTGAAGCAGGACCCAGATGGCATCCTATGAGACCCTTTGGGGTGTTGGAGCCTTTAAGGGTGTATCCTAAAAGCTGGTAGTTCCCCTGATCTCTATTGGGCTTTTTCTGCCTCTAGGTATCTTAAAAGCCATTCTCAGAAGATCTCGCTGAGGGGTTTGAGGATCTCCTTCTGCCTATATAAATCTTTTCCATATATCTGGAGCTATTTGGAAAAAAGACAGAACAGTGTTATTAGCTAGATCTAATAAAGAAGGTAGTAGTTTGTAGGCAAAAAAGATTTGGTGTCTCCTGTTCATCAGCATTAAAAAGAAATGTAAATTTTTTTTTTTTTAAGTAAAAAGCATGATATGGTAGACTCCTCGGAGTCATTGGCCTGGTGTGCAGGATTCCTGGGTTTGATTCCTGGCCAGAGCACACAGGAGAAGCGCCCATCTACCTCTCCACTCCTCCCCCTCTCCTTCCTCTTGGTCTCTCTCCTCCCGCCCGCAGCCAAGGCTCCACCGGAGCAAATCCACCCTGGACACTAAGGATGGCCCCATGGCCTCCGCCCCAGTCGCCAGAATGGCTCCGGTTGTAACAGAGCAACATCCCAGATGGGCAGAGCATTCCCCCCGGTAGGCATGCCAGGTGGATCCCAGTCAGGCACATACAGGAGTCCATCTGACTGCCTCCCCATCCCCATCCTCAGAAATATACAAAAAATAAATAAATAAAAGAAAAAATACTAAAAAAAAAAAAGGGGGGGGGGCATTCCCTTGTGCTAAAGCACCAGGGAGCATGGAGTGAGCTTGAGTATATCCTATGAAACATGGAGCTCTATGTTTACATATAAGTCTTTGAAGAAGGTGGAACTGCTGAAATAGTTTATCAGCATTTGTCCCTAAGACAGCAGTCTTTATAGTGGGAACACCAT
Source organism: Saccopteryx bilineata (assembly GCF_036850765.1). Taxonomy (NCBI): domain Eukaryota; kingdom Metazoa; phylum Chordata; class Mammalia; order Chiroptera; family Emballonuridae; genus Saccopteryx; species Saccopteryx bilineata. The sequence continues at coordinate 72,509,269 of NC_089495.1, read as the reverse complement.
ACGTAAATATTTGCTGTCTGTCTATAGATTAAGGGGGGAATATGGCAAATGCTGAAAAGCCATGATCTTTGTGCCCCTCCCCTCCCCCAACCCCCTCCCTCTCCTCCCCCCACCCTGTAACCCCCACACTGTTGTTCATGTCTCTGAGTCTCATCTTTATGTCCCACCTATGTATGGAAACATATAGTTCTTAGTTTTTTCTGATTTACTTCTTTCACTCAGTATAATGTTATCAAGGCCCATCCATGTTGTTGTAAAAGATCCGATGTCATCATTTCTTATGGCTGAGTAGTATTCCATAGTATATATATACCAAAGCTTTTTAATCCACTCGTCCTCTGATGGACACTTGGGCTGTTTCCAAATCTTTGCTATTGTGAACAATGCTGCCATAAACATGGGGGTGCATTTCTTCTTTTCAAACAGTGCTATGGTGTTCTTGGGGTATATTCCTAACAGTGGGATAGCTGGGTCAAAAGGCAGTTCGATTTTTAATTTCTTGAGGAATCTCCATACTGTTTTCCACAGTGGCTGCACCAGTCTGCATTCCCACCAGCAGTGCAGGAGGGTTCCCTTTTCTCCACATCCTCACCAGCACTTATTCTGTGTTGTTTTATTGATGAGCGCCATTCTGACTGATGTGAGGTGATATCTCATTGTGGTTTTAATTTGCATTTCTCTAATCATTAGTGATGTTGAACATTTTTTCATATGCCTATTGGCCATCTGTGTGTCCTCTTTGGAGAAGTGTCTATTCATTTCTTTTGCCCATTTTTGGATTGGATTGTTTGTTTTCCTGGTATTAAGTTTTACAAGTTCTTTATAAATTTTGGTTATTAACCCCTTATCAGACGCTATGTCAAATATATTCTCCCATTGTGTAGTTTGTCTTTTTATTCTGTTCTTATTGTCTTTAGCTGTGCAGAATCTTTTTAGTTTGATAAAGTCCCATTTGTTTATCCTGTCTTTTATTTCACTTCCCTGTGGAGACAAATCAGCAAATATATTGCTGCGACAGATGTCAGAGAGCTTACTGCCTATGTTTTCTTCTAAGATGCTTATGGTTTCACGGCTTATATTCAAGTCTTTTATCCATTTTGAGTTTATTTTTGTGAGTGGTGTAAGTTGGTGGTCTAGTTTCATTTTTTTTGCAGGTAGCTGTCCAGTTTTCCCAACACCATTTGTTGAAGAGGCTGTCTTTACTCCATTGTATTGTCTTACCTCCTTTGTCAAATACCAGTTGTCCATAGAGCTGTGGGTTTATTTCTGAGTTCTCTGTTCTGTTCCATTGATCTATGTGCCTGTTCTTATGCCAGTACCAGGCTGTTTTGAGTACAATGGCCTTATAATATAACTTGATATCTGGAAGTGTGATACCTCCCGCTTTTTTCTTCCTTTTCAGGATTGCTATTCGTGTTCTTTTTTGGTTCCATATAAATTTTTGGAATATGTGTTCTATGTCTTTGAAGTAAGTCATTGATATTTTCATTGGTATTGCATTGAATTTATAAATTGCTTTGGGTAATATAGACATTTTAATGATGTTTATTCTTCCTAACCATGAGCACGGTATATGCCTCCACTTATTCGTATCTTCCCTGATTTCTTTTATCAATGTTTTATAATTTTCCGAGTACAAGTCTTTAATCTCCTTGGTTAGATTTATTCCTAGGTACTTTATTTTTTTGGTTGCAATGGTAAAGGGGATTGATTCCCTGATTTCTCTTTCTGACTGTTCATTGTTAGTGTATAAAAATGCTTCTGATTTCTGAGTATTGATTTTATATCCTGCCACCTTGCCAAATTTTTTTATCAGGTCTAGTAGTTTTTTGACTGAGACTTTAGGGTTTTCTATATACAATATCATGTCATCTGCAAATAATGATAGTTTTACTTCTTCTTTTCCAATTTGGATGCCTTTTATTTCTTTTTCTTGTCTGATTGCTGTGGCAAGGACTTCCAGAACTATGTTGAATAAGAGTGGTGAAAGGGGACACCCCTGCCTTGTTCCTGATCTTAAGGGGATTGCTTTTAATTTTTGCCCATTGAGTATGATGTTGGCTGTGGGTTTGTCATAGATGGCCTTTATCATGTTGAGGTATGTTCCCTGTATTCCCACTTTGCTGAGAGTTTTGATCATGAATGGGTGCTGGACTTTATCAAATGCTTTTTCTGCATCTATTGAAATTATCATGTGGTTTTCCTCCTTTCTTTAGTTTATGTGATGAATCACATTGATTGATTTGCGAATATTGTACCAGCCTTGCCTCCCAAGAATAAATCCTACTTGATCATGGTGTATGATTTTTTCCATATATTGCTGGATCCAGTTTGCTAATATTTTATTGAGGATTTTTGCATCTAAGTTCATCAGGGATATTGGCCTATAATTTTCTTTTTTTGTGTTGTCTTTGCCTGGTTTTGGAATCAGAATTATGTTCGCCTCATAAAAGGAGTTTGGAAGTCTTCCTTCCTCTTGAATTTTTTTTTAAATAAATTTTTATTAATGATAATGGGATGACATTAATAAATCAGGGTACATATATTCAAAGAAAACATGTCTAGGTTATTTTGTCATTAAATTATGTTGCATACCCCTTGCCCAAAGTCAGATTGTCCTCCGCCACCCTCTATCTAGTTCTCTGTGCCCCTCCCCCTCCCCCTAACTCTCTCCCTCCCTCCCTCCCTCCCATGTCCTCCCTCCCCCCACCCCTGGTAACCACCACACTCTTGTCCATGTCTCTTAGTCTCCTTTTTATGTTCCACCAATGTATGGAATCATGTAGTTCTTGTTTTTTTCTGATTTACTTATTTCACTCCGTATAATGTTATCAAGATCCCACCATTTTGCTGTAAATGATCTGATGTCATCATTCCTTATGGCTGAGTAGTATTCCATAGTGTATATGTGCCACATCTTCTTTATCCAGTCTTCTATTGAAGGGCTTTTTGGTTGTTTCCATGTCTTGGCCACTGTGAACAGTGCTGCTATGAACATGGGGCTACATGTGTCTTTACGTATCAATGTTTCTGAGGTTTTGGGGTATATACCCAGTAGAGGGATTGCTGGGTCATAAGGTAGTTCTATTTTCAGTTTTTTGAGGAACCACCATACTTTCCTCCATAATGGCTGTACTACTTTACAGTCCCACCAACAGTGAATGAGGGTTCCTTTTTCTCCACAGCCTCTCCAACATTTGCTATTACCTTGAATTTTTTGAAATAGCTTGAGAAGGATAGGAATTAGTTCTTCTTTGAATATTTCATAGAATTCACTTGTGAAACCATCAGGCCCAGGACTTTTCTTTTTTGGGAGTTTTTCGATAGCTGTTTCAATCTCATTTGTTGTAATTGGTCTGTTTAGGTTTTCTGATTCTTCCAGATTGATTTTTGGAAGCTTATATGATTCAAGGAAATTGTCCATTTCATCTAGGTTGTCTAGTTTTTTGGCGTACAGTTCTTCATAGTATTTTCTTCCAATATTTTGTATTTCTGTTGTGTCAGTTGTTATTTCTCCACTCTCGTTTCTAATTTTATTTATTTGAGTCCTCTCTCTTTTTTTCTTGGTGAGACTTGTTAAAGGTTCATCGATCTTGTTTACCTTTTCAAAGAACCAGCTCCTGGTTTCATTGATCCTCTGTATTGTTTCTTTAGCCTCTATGTCATTTATTTCTGCTCTGATCTTTATTATTTCCTTCCTTCTACTAGCTCTGGGCTTTACTTGCTGTTCTTTTTCTAGTTCTTTTAGATGCAGGGTTAAGTTGTTTATTTGAACTTTTTCTAGCTTCTTGAGGTATGCCTGTAATGCTATAAACTTCCTCTCAGGACTGCTTTTGCTGTGTCCCATAAATTTTGAGTTGATGTATGCTCATTATCGTTTGTTTCTAGGAATTTTTTAATTTCTTCTTTGATCTCAATGTTTGTTTAATAACGTGCTATTTAGTTTCCAAGTGTTTGAATGTTTTTCAATTTTTTTATTGTGGTTGATTTCTAGTTTAATGCCATTGTGATCAGAGAAAGTGCTCGATATGATTTCAATCTTCTTAAATTTGTTGAGCCCGCTTTTGTGCCCTAACATGTGGTCTATTCTAGAGAATGTACCATGAGCGCTTGAAAAGAATGTATATTCTGCTGTTTTAGGGTGAAAGGTTCTGAAGATATCTATTAAATCGAGTTGATCTAATATGTCCTTTAAGTCTACTGTTTCTTTGTTAATTTTCTTTCTTGAGGATCTATCTAATGATGTTAATGGGGTATTGAAATCTCCTACTATTATAGTATTGCTGTTGACCTCGCCCTTTAAGTCTATCAAAGTCTGCTTTATATATTTAGATGCTCCTATATTAGGTGCATAGATATTTATAATGGTTATATCTTCCTTTTGGATTGCTCCCTTTATCATTATGTAGTGACCTTCTTTATCTCTAACTATGGTCTTTGTTCTAAAGTCCATTTTGTCTGATATAAGTATTGCTACCCCAGCTTTTTTTTCATTTCCATTTGCGTGAAATATTTTTTTCCATCCTTTTATCTTCAGTCTGTGTGCATCTTTTGATTTAAGGTGTGTCTCTTGTAGACAGCATATGTATGGGTCCTGTTTTCTTATCCACGCAGCTACCCTATGTCTCTTGATCGGATCATTTAATCCATTAACATTTAAGGTTATTACTGATATGTAATTGTTTGTTGCCATTTTTTTCTTTAAAACTGTTTTTCTCTTTTGCTATATTCTTTTTTTTCCTTTGATCTGTTTACAATAGGTCCCTTAGCATTTCTTGCAGCCTTGGTTTGGTTGCAGTGAAATCCTTGAGTTTTTTTTTGTCTGTAAAGCTTTTTATTTCTCCTTCAATTTTAAATGATAGCCTTGCTGGATAAAGTAGTCTTGGTTGTAGGTTCTTGTTCTGCATTACTTTGAATATTTCTTGCCCTTCCCTTCTGGCCTCAAGTGTTTCTGTTGAGAAGTCAGAAGTCATTCTTATGGGGGCTCCTTTGTAGGTGATAGTCTTTTTTTCTCTAGCAGCTTTTAATATTTTCTCTTTATCATTTAGCTTTGGTAATTTAATTATGATGTGTCTTGGTGTTGGTTTCTTTGGGTTTCTCCTTAATGGAATTCTCTGTGCTTCCTGAACATGTGAAATGTTTTCCTGCCTTAATTGGGGGAAGTTTTCTGCTATAATATGTTTGAACAAAGTCTCTATCCCTTGTTCTTTCTCTTCTTCTTCAGGAACCCCTATGATGTGGATGTTATTTCTCTTCATGTTGTCACAGAGCTCTCTTAGAGTTTCCTCAGACTTTTTGAGTCTCTTTTCTTTTTTCTGCTCTGCTTCCGTGCCTTTATTTATTGTGTCTTCTAACTCACTGATTCGATTCTCTGCTTCATCCATCCTGCTTTTAATTCCTTCCATTGTATTCTTTATTTCAGATATTGTATTTGTCATTTCTGTCTGATTCTTTTTTATTATTTCAATGTCCTTTTTTATATTTGTTATCTCTTTATTTAGGTTTTCGTAATGGTCATCTATGGTGGTTCTAATATCTTTAAGCATCCTAACAATGGTTATTTTAAACTCTGCATCTGGTAATTTGGTTATATCTGATTCACTTAGGTCCTTTTCTGGGGATTTCTCTTGGTTTATTTGTGTTGTATTTCTCTGCCTCCGCATTTCTCTTCACGAGAGTGGCTGTGATCATGTGCTCGGGTGCACAAGGGTTGGTGGCCTTGGCCTTTGCCCCGCCCCCGTGTGTGACGTTATGCTCGGTCCTGAGGGCACTGGCAAGCACCTTTGCTCAGCTGCGGGTCTCCACCTGTTTCCGAGCTTTCGCCCTGCCTATGCAGGATGATCCCACTCAAGGAACAGCTGCTAGCCTTGGCTCTACCGCCAGGCAGGGCTGCGTGCCCAAGCTCAGCTTCGTAGTGGAACTCCGCCTCTTCTGGGCTTTTGGCTCCACCCTCGGGGGAGGAGCAGGCTACCAAGTCAGACCGCAAGGCTGGGTTGCACGGGCGGGGCAGGGATATGCTCCTCTGCCCTTGCTCCGGGGCTGGTTTCTACCCTTTCTGGGTTTCCTGCCCTTCTCCCGGAGGCTGGATTACAGGCTGCCGGCAGCTGAGCTTGGCCGCTTTTGCACGCCCCCTTCTCCCTTGCTGGGCAAGATTGAGCTCACACCTGAGCCCACTGGTGGCCAGCCGGCTTCCGCCCCTGCCAGCAGAACCGCGCTTTTGTCTCCCGCTGCCGCCCGCTCTCCGGTGCGCCCTCAGCCGCGTGGGTGGGGGCGTTGCAGCTCGGACCCTAAGACTCACTACTGTAGACCCGAAAGCTCCCTCCTTCTATGCGGCTTTGCTCTGAATGCTGCGAGGGAGCTTGTTTGGCTGCTCTCCTGCTTCCCTTTGCTGGTATTGCTGTTTCCGGGGGAAATATTCACTTCAGCTTTGGGGAGTGACTCATCCCAGGGGTTAGGGTGGCTATCTCCCAAAATGTTTTTCCCTATGCCTCCTAGATTGCACTCTCTTCCTGTTACTGCGGTTCCCTCCCCTCTCCCTCCGTCTCCAGGAGCCCCAGGTGAGTGTTTGTGAGAGAGATGTTCTGCGTGGTCCCTTTAAGAAGGATCCTGGGTCTGAGAAATCAGACTCTTTCTCACAAACAGTATCCTGACTTGTTTCCAGCTAAATACTGTCCTTACGCTTCTTCTGGGCTCTGGGGCTGCAGGCTGGGGCTTTGTTCCTGGGGCTCAGGACTCTTCCCCCTCTGCTAAACTCACTTCCCGCCACGCGAGTCTCTCCCTGCTGCCGTTCACTCCGAGAAGCTGGGCAGCCCTCTCCGTGTTTCCGCTTTTCCTGCCAGTCTCTGTGTGGCTTCTTCAGCGTTCCTTGGTTGAAGAGTCCTTTTAGTTTAGTCCAAAGTTGATTTTTCCAGCTGATAGTTCATAAAATTAGTTTGTAATCCACATTGGTTCTGGGAGGTAGATGCTGGTACGTCCGCCTACTCCAGCGCCATCTTGTCTCCCCATTCTGATTATTGACAGAAGGTTCTTCCATTTTTGGAGAAACCACAGTTACTAGTTTTAGCTATTAGAGCTCCTTTTCTCCTCCTCATCAGCCAACCTGGGCAAGGTTCCACAGACAGCATTTTTTTTTTCTATTTGTCCCCACTTACAAGTCCTTAATCTACTCAGATAATATGAAAAATGCAAAGGTTCCCTTTGTGAGTGGCTTGGAATTAATCAACAATCCTTTTAAAACTTTGATCAGCCCAGGCGTGAGTGTTGAGTTTTTCTTCTCATTCTTCAACAAAAATTTCTAAGTTTACAACCTTTAAAATCTTATAAGAATAAGATCACTGCATTAAACAAACTGAAAATAATGTCAATATTACTTTGTGATCCCAAAAGCTTATTCCATAACTTCTTTCCTTTGGGTAAAAAAAAATATATAATTTTAAAAATCAGGTTTTATCAAAAAAACACAGAGTCATAAACAAAAGAAGAGGAACACAAGATAAGCATTCAACTGAAACATTTTGTAAAGGAAAATTGACAACCATTGCTTTACAATAAATAAATGATCTCATCAATAAGGTAGAAAAATGAGGAATTAATTATCTTTTAAAAATTTATAGGTCAGTCAATACAATGGTTATGAGCATGGATGTTAGAGACAAAAGGTCTGGTTTTATTGTTTTTTACAGAGACAGAGAGTCAGAGAGAGGGACAGATAGGGACAGAAGGGACAGACAGACAGGAACGGAGAGAGATGAAAAGCATCAATCATTAGTTTTTTGTTGCGACACCTTAGTTGTTAATTGATTGCTTTCTTATTTGTGCCTTGACCATGGGGCTACAGCAGACTGAGTAACCCCTTGTTCAAGCCAGGGACCTTGGGTCCAAGCTGGTGAGCTTTGCTCAAACCAGATGAGCCCGCGCTCAAGCTGGTGACCTCGGGCTCTCGAACCTGGGTCCTCTGCATTCCAGTCCAATGCTCTATCCACTGCACCACCACCTGTCAGGCAAAAGTCTGGTTTTAAAGCCTAACTTTGCCACTGAAATCTTTATGTAATCTCAGGCCGGTTGCCTCGGTTTCCTTATCTATAAAATAGTAACACTTAGTGTAACTACTTTATCAGGTTTTATGATAGTTTAATGAGTTAATATAGGAAGTACTTTAAAAAGAGCCTAGACCAGGGGTCCCCAAACTACGGCCTGCGGGCCGCATGCGGCCCCCTGAGGCCATTTATCCGGCCCCCGCCGCACTTCTGGAAGGGGCACCTCTTTCATTGGTGGTCAGTGAGAGGAGCATAGTTCCCATTGAAATACTGGTCAGTTTGTTGATTTAAATTCACTTGTTCTAAGACAGGTAATAGCAAATGTTGGAGAGGCTGTGGAGAAAAAGGAACCCTCATACACTGTTGGTGGGAATGTAAAGTAGTACAACCATTATGGAAGAAAGTATGGTGGTTCCTCAAAAAACTGCAAATAGAACTACCTTATGACCCAGAAATCCCTCTACTGGGTATATACCCCCAAAACTCAGAAACATTGATACGTAAAGACACATGCAGCCCCATGTTCATTGCAGCATTGTTCACAGTGGCCAGGACATGGAAACAACCAAAAATCCCATCAATAGATGACTGGATAAAGAAGATGTGGCACATATACACTATGGAATACTACTCAGCCATAAGGAATGATGACATCAGATCATTTACAGCAAAATGGTGGGATCTTGATAACATTATACAAAGTGAAATAAGTAAATCAGAAAAAGACCAGGAACTGCATTATTCCATACGTAGGTGGGACATAAAAGTGAGACTAAGAGACATTGATAAGAGTGTGGTTGTTATGGGGGGAGGGGGGAAAGGGAGAGGGAAAGGGGGAGGAGGAGGGGCACAAAGAAAACTAGATAGAAGGTGACAGAGGACAATCTGACTTTGAGTGATGGGTATGCAACATAATTGAATGACAAGATAACCTGGACATGTTATCTTTTAATATATGTATCCTGATTTATTGATGTCACCCCATTAAAAAAATAAAATTATTTAAAATGTTGAAAAAAATAATAAATTTACTTATTCTTTATTTTAAATATTGTATTTGTTCCTGTTTTGTTTTTTTACTTCAAAATAAGATATGTGCAGTGTGCATAGGGATTTGTTCATAGTTTTTTTTATAGTCCGGCCCTCCAATGGTCTGAGGGACAGTGAACTGGCCCCCTGTGTAAAAAGTTTGGGGACCCCTGGCCTAGACTATAATAGTATTTGATAGAAATAAGTTATTTTTATAATTCTTTCACTTCTAGTACAGTATTTTAAAAATAAATACTAACACCACCAGAGAAAAGTAATTGTATTTTTAGTCTCTGAAAGGTTCATTAAGTAAAATAAATAATAAATTTCTTTTCCAGTTTGGAAATCAAATTTAGTAAATCTCTTAGAATATTACCTTTAAAAAAATATTATCTTTATTTATTTTTTTAGAGAGAAGAGAGAGTGAGAGAGAGAGAGAGAGAGAGAGAGAGAGAAAGGGGGAGGGAGGAGCAGGAAGCATCAACTCCCATATGTTTCTTGACCAGACAAGTGCAGGGTTTTGAACCTGTGACCTCAGCGTTCCAGGTCTATGCTTTATCCACTGAGCCACCACAGGTCAGGCAGAATATTACCTTATGTTTCAGAATTAGAACCCATTCCCACAAACAAGGATTTACTTTTCTGTATTTTGTGCTGTCATTTGAAAGAAGGATGTTACGGCCCCAGGAGGTCAAAGCACTGCACTCTGTCCATGCCTGCCAACTGCAGATGTTACAGCGGGAGGCACGTTTTAGTTATCTAATTTCATCAGGGATAAATCTGTGAGTGACAACAGATCTGCCTTGAGACTAAGTCTAAGGAATTCTCATATGCAAAGTGTTTTTGTTTAATTTTATAACCTATAACATGATGGTCATTTTTTATCATTTAGCATTGGTGAGGCAAGCTGGTTTCCTGCCCTAGAGATTTTATCCAATAAAATCAGGCTTCATCAGATTTCATCTTATTTTATCAGATAAAACTTAAATTTTCTTTTAACTCAAATCATGATTATGTACTTCTGTGTGCAAGAAAAAAGGAGAATCCTTACTAGATCATCTGTGGTAAGATTTGTGATTTGCTTCTGCAAAATAATTGGTTTTCAGAAGATTTCCTTTTTCCTCTGGGAGAGTAGAAATGAGCTTTTTCCGAGTGACTGTTTGGTTTTCCTCAAAATATGTTAGACCTTATTTATCACAGACATGTTCTCTATTTCAAGGAGAAATCTTTCCAGGTATATCTTAATTGAATAACACTTTATGTTTAGATTTCTAAATAAGGCACAAAATAGGTTTTAAATATAAAAAGAGTAGGCTATTTTCCACAGAGTATACCGGCATTCCTAGGATGAGAAACTGGCCCCTGTGTTGTTTGATAAAAAAGGAATTCCTAGCATGGAAATATTTTTAGCACATTGGATGGAACATCAGTTCTATCCACATTTCCTTAACACGCTGTGCTATATTCTCCCTCCAAGATTCCAGGGTCAGCTCATCCCCCAAAGTAACAGGGAGAAATCACTTAAGAGTGTTCTCTCATAGGGGAAAAAGAAAAGCTATTGTTATTATTGTTTCTATTCCTTGGTTAAATACATGACAGCATTTGAACCTCTACTAAAAATTATCGCATTCCCTAAGAGATGAAACAAGCCTTCCCAAAATCTTTTATTTGTTGTGTGACTATAACATCAGTATGTTTAAAATTACATGTTTATTTCTATCTACCTTTTAGGAATAGCTCCTAGTGACTAAAACTGAAAATTTGTATTCGCTTTGCTGCACCTATTTCTTTTTCCTTTTTCTTTTCTCTTCTTTTCTTTTTTTAATTAAGTGAGAGGTGGGACACAGGGAGGCAGAGACAGACACCCACACATGCCCTGACTAGGATCCACCCTGCAAGCTCCCTACAGGATGATGCTCTGTCCATCTGAAGCCACTGCAACTGAGCTATTTCAGCATCTGAGGTGAGGCATAGACCCATCCTCAGTGCCCAGGGCCAACTTGCTTGAACCATTTTGAATCATGGCTGCAGAAGGAGAGGAGAGAAAGAGAGAAAAAGAGGAAGGGGAGGAGGAGGAGTGAAGAAGCAGATGGTCGCTTCTCCTGTGTGTCATGGCTGGGAATTGTACCTGGGACTTCCACACACCAGGCCGATGCTCTACCGCTGAGCCAACTGAACAGGGCCACCTGCACCTATTTCTTTTTTTAAGGAATTGACTAGATGACTTTAAATGGTGAGATCTTGGATAAAAGGCAATACTTTTTCTCTCTCTTTTATAAAAATAAGTAAAGAAAGAGATGCTTTTTAAAATCTGTTAGGGAAAACTTTGGTCAAAATATAAGCTCACTGCCCATATATAGAAAGCTTTATTATATTATAATTATAATTGTTCTTGAACATTATTTTTAATGTCTCTCCCCTTTCCAAAATATGCAATTTTGATTTAATACCAGGTTTATTATCAGTTGACCAAAATTAGGTTTCTTTTTCATGTACAGACAGATACTAAATTTACAGGTCTCTCACAGATATCATTTCTAAGATATTATTGAAGATATTTGTCAGAAAAAAACTTGGATATTAAGTAAGAGTACTTAGATACACACACACACATACAATATCTCCCTATATAAGTATATCTAGATAGATATACACATATAACTTTTTTCTTAAGTTTAGAATTTGAAGGGTGAGTATTATATAAGGCCACAGACTTTGAGTTGCAGAAAAGTCACTCAGTTTTATAGATTTGAGATTTATAAAGTTTTAAAAATTTATTTTAGAGAAAGTAAAGGGGTGAGAGAGAAAGAGAGATCAACTTGTTCAATTTATTTATGCATTCATTGGTTGCTTCTTGTATGTGCCATGCCAAGGATCAAACCCACAACCTTTGTGTATTGGGACAATGGTCTAACCAACTGAGCTACCTGACCATGGTTAGATTTGAGATTTAAAGTTCAAAAATTTCAGTTGCATTTTAAAAATTCTAAGACATTTGATTACTAGATTTTAAAAAGCATTTCATAGTATTGTAAAAGTGAAATGACTCATAAAACAAAATATAGAAAAAGTAGAAATTAATAAAAAAATAAATTCAAGTTATTTTAAAAGCATATATGATTTGCATTAGAGAAAAATGGAGCCCTGCCAACCATCTTTTCCTCTCAAATATTTATAGTACATTTTGAGGACATTATGCAAATACAAATGCCAGTGGATCACTATTTTTAAAAGATAATTTCTTTAAGAAATTAAAAAAGATACAATGAAATGGAAAAATATTCCATGTACATGGATTGGAAGAATCAACGTAGTTAAAATGGCCATATTACCTAAAGCAATATACAAATTTAATGCAATCCTGATTAAAATCCTAATGTCGGCCCTGGCCGGTTGGCTCAGTAGTAGAGCGTCAGCCTGGCGTGCAGAGGTCCCAGGTTCGATTCCCGGGCAGAGAACAGGAGAAGCGCCCATCTGCTTCTCCACCCCTCCCCCTCTCCTTCCTCTCTGTCTCTCTCTTCCCCTCCCGCAGCCGAGGCTCCACTGGAGCAAAGATGGCCCAGGCGCTGGGCATGGCTCCTCAGCCTCTGCCCCAGGCGCTAGAGTGGCTCTGGTCGCAACAGAGCGACGCCCTGGAGGGGCAGAGCGTCGCCCCCTGGTGGGCAGAGCGTCACCCCCTGGTGGGCGTGCCGGGTGGATCCCGGTCGGGCGCATGCGGGAGTCTGTCTGACTGTCTCTCTCCGTTTCCGGCTTCAGAAAAATACAGGGAAAAAAAAATCCTAATGTCATTTTTTAAAGAAATAGAACATAGAAATCACCAGGTTTATATGAAACCATAAAACCCCTGAATATTTAAAGCAATCCTGAGAAAGAGTTTGAAGCTGAAGGTATCACACTACCTGACTTCAAAATATACTATAGAACCACAATAATCAAAACAGCATGGTACTGGCAGAAAAACAGACATATAGCCCAGTAGAACAGAATCAAGAGCCCAGAAATAAAATTACCTGTATATGGACAAATAATCTTCACAAAGAAGCCAAAAAAATATATAATGAGGGTGAAAAGCCTCTTCAATAAATGGTGCTGAGAAAATTGGAAAGCCACAGACAAAAGAATGAAACTTAACTACAGTTTGGGCTCTTGCACAAAAATTAATTCAAAATGGATCAAAGACCTAAATAAGATCTGAAACAATAAATTACATAGAAGAAAACATAGGTACTAAACCTATGGACCTTGGCCAAAGAGAACAGTTTATGAACTTGATCCCAAAGGCAAGGGGAGTAAAGGCAACAATACAGTGATCCCTCATTATTGCGGGAATTAGGTTCCAGAACCCTACACGATAGGTGAAAATCTGCAAAGTAGCGACCTTATATTTATTTTATTACTTATATATATGTTTAAGGCTTTATAAACCCTCCTGACACTCTTATAAGCCTTTCCCACACTTTTTTTATTGTTTTCAATTTTTTAGGCTAGAAAATGCTTATTTTACCTCAAAAATAATTAAAATAATAAATATATAAATATACCTATATACCGTAAAATCCCATGATATAGCCAAAGCTTCGCGATACAATATTAGATATATACAATTTAAAAATCCACAATACAGTTAGACTGAAAAAAAATAAACTGCAATATGGCGAGGGACACCTGCAAATGTCTAGGACTATATCAAACTAAAAAGCTTCTGCACAGCAAAAGAAACCAATAACAAAACAAAATGCAGCCACTCAAATGGAAGATGATATTTACAAACAACAGTTCCAATAAGGGGTTAATATCCAAAATATATAAAGAAATCACAAAGTTCAATAACTAAGAAACAAACAATCCAATTAAAAAATGAGGAGAGGACCTGAACTGACACTACTCCCAAGAAGACATGCAAATGGCCAACAGGTATATAAAAAATTGTTAATCTTCACTAGTATTAGAGAAATGGAAATCAAAACTACAATGCAGTACCACCTCACACCTGTTAGATTGACTGTTATCATTAAGACAGGTAATATCAAGTGTTGAAGAGGCTTTGGAGAAAAAGAAACCTTCATTCACTGCTGATGGTAATGTAAATTGATACAGCCATTATGGAAGAAAATATGGTGGTTCCTTAAAAAATTAAGAATAAAACTATCATATGACCCAGCAATTCCTCTACTGGATACTTACCCCCAAAACTCAAAAACATTGGTACAGAAAGACATAGGCACTCCCATGTTTAGCTCAGCATTATTCACAGTGGCTAAGACATGGAGACAACCAAAGTGTCCCTTGAAAGAGGATTGGATAAAGAAGATATGGTACATATATACATGGAAATACTACTCAGCCATAAGTAATAATGACATATTGCCATTTACAACAAGGATAGACCTTGAGAACATTATATTGAATGAAATAAGTAAATCAGAAGAAGCTAAGAACTATATAATTTCCACACACAGGTGGGATACAAAACTGAGACTCATGGACATAGATAAAAGTCAAGTGGTTACCAGGGAGAGTGGGTAATGGGGGAGGGGAATAAAAAGGGATAAATATATGGTGATGGAAAATGATTTAACTTTGGGTGATGGTCACAAACATAATCAACAGTTCAAATGCTATAGAAATGTTTACCTGAAACTTATGTACTCTTATTGATCAATGTCACTGCATTAAATTTAATTTTCTAAATGAAATTCTAAAAGAGATCATTTATTTTAAATGACTAATATTGAAATATAGATTCTAGTTTTTCCCCCCTAGGGCTTTGAACACAAAGTCTGTCTCATAGTGTACATAAGCTCATTGCTAGCTTTTAACTGTTCTTTTTGAAATTCTGAGAGGAATAAGAATTTTTTTTTTTTCTGGAAAGACATTACCTGAGAGCAATACATTTTTTTTCAACTGTTGACTCCTTAAAATGTGTATCTTCTATTTTATTTATAATACTCTTCCCAGCTTTTCCCCAGGATCTCTGAGTACCTAACTTTTCTGTTTTGATCATGGATAGAATGCTATTATTCTTATATTAAAATGAAGAACATACTTGGTTGCCAATAAAAAAGAGCCTATCCTTGGGATACACTGACACCCTGCCAGGTGTATTAATGCTAGCAAGAACATAAGGAGGAACACAAGGATGAATAACACTCTTGACTTTGAGTTACTGCTAAGGGTTAAGAAAACATCCTGGTGTGTCCATTTGTAGCTTATGGGTTTCCTGAACTAAGTTAGGGATTAGGATGAGAGGCGTGGCTGGAATCTCTTCCTGAAGATTGTGATTTCTGAAACTCAGAAGGATGGAGACCCAAGGTTCTCAAAGCAGAGCCAGAAAAAAAAATTATGCCTGTACTTCTGGCATTTAGCCATTCCCTTGGGCATTGATTCTCAGGCCTGATACATTTTGTTTTTCTTGCTTGGGCTATAACTGTTTAGCACAAAAAGCAAACACTTGTTCTTGCTAAAATCATACTTAATTTCTGAACCCTACAGATACTAAATGAGAATAATTACCATATCGTCCCAGTAGAGCCTGAGCTCTACCTTTGTCAGGTGTCCCTGATTTGACTTTCCCACACAGTAGGACACTCCTGCTTATCAGCAGGGCTGGCAGCCTATTTGAGATTACTCTTGAGGTGGCTATGAGGATTCTTCAAATTATCAGTGCCGAGACCAATTGCCATCAGAGGAAAGACACTACTAACACATAAATTAGTTGCAGGAATCACACAGGCAATTTATTATTAACAAATTCTTTCGTCGTGCCTGGGTACAGCTTAAGGGGGCCCCGTCAGCATGCTCCTCTCAGCTGTCTTTGGTCAGAGCGGCGTGGAGACAGTCCATGTTCACCATTGGAGTCTGGGTGACTACTGCAGCAGAGAAGCAGGGGAGCCCCTTAACTTTAGTACCTTTTCTGGCCTATGCCTTATAACAGGTGTCAAGCTACAAGATTTTCACCTCAAACCACCTTTTTGGGAGTTCCTTACAGGGAACTCTTTTTATGTTAATCTACTGAAATGTTACATCAAACCACTTTTAAGATGTTCTGAGGGAAGCTTCTTGTTTATGTTAACTTACAGAGTTATGACATCAAGCCACTTCTTTTTTTTTTTAATTTTTTCTTTATTTTTTATTTATTCATTTTTAGACAGGAGAGGGAGAGACAGAGAGAGAGAAGGGGGGAGGAGCTGGAAGCATCAACTCCCATATGTGCCTTGACCAGGCAAGCCCAGGGTTTCGAACCGGCAACCTCAGCATTTCCAGGTCGACGCTTTATCCACTGCACCACCACAGGTCAGGCTTCAAGCCACTTCTTTCTTATCTATATATAACTTTATACACATACTAACTGGGCCCGGTGTGAAAGGCAGAGTCTGTATATCACATCTGCACATACTAGATTAGTTCCAATCCAGACGGCATAACTTTATTCACTTTTCTTAATTGTTTTTAATACTGTATCCTAATTATTTCTATATATTGTCATAAGGTACCAAAAAGCTACAAAATTAATATTGATATTCTAGGAGGAAAGGTCAGGCTTTCCTGTCCTGTTCTTCCTTTGGAGAGGGGAGGGAGAAGAATGTAGAAGTTTCTGGCTTGAAAGAACAATGGGTCATTTAGTTTTAAATCTAAAATAAAGGTTAACTGAGAAACTTCTTCTCTTTCAATATAAGACAGAATTTACATACCACTTTACATTGATTGAAATTCCTCCCCCTTCCTGAAATCTTGAGAGTAAAATAACCTCTAGGCTAGTGAGGGAAGATGAACTCTAAAAGATTTGTAAACATCTTTGATTGTGTTTCCTTAAAAGTCTTAATGTTTCTGTGTATCCCCTAAACAAATGTTGTAAGCTTGTGCCATGATGTCATGCTCTCCCCCACCCATGTGTGATCAAGGGTATATAAACAGCTGCTGAAATATTTTGGGGGCTTGCACATGATCTGGGCTAGCAACATCTGCCCCATGTCAGCCATATGCGGCTGGCATATTTAATAAATCTCCTTCTTTAATAAAACTCTTCAAAATTCATCTAGACTTGGTGTATCTACGTAAACCCATGGAATTGAGGTACATTACCTTTCAGCATCTGGGGTATGGGTACTTTACAACAATATCTTCCATATTTTTCTATATTTCTATATATTTAATTACTATAACATTGTATTACTGCAACAGGCCTCCAGATATTCTACTGCATGTCTTGGGACTTGTCAGTTTCCAAGTCACATGAGCCATGGAAGGCCAGTGGCTGCCGCCATGGCCATGCAGGCTCTCACTGGATTCAGGAAGATGGTAAAGGAACTGTGGAGCCAGAAAATGGTGGGCTATTCTGTTTATTAAAATTTTATAACAGTGGATGAGCAAACAGGCAAAGAAGACTGCTTCCCTGACTCAGGGCTCCAAAAGCCTCGACTTATTCTCTGGACTCTCCTGGACTCATAGCCCCCCACCAGCCTTAGCACCCTCTTTCTTTCTTTCTGCACTCGCTCTCTCCATTCTCTAGCAACACTGGCTGGGGGAAAGAACCCCTTCTCCAACAAACAATAGCAAACAATCTGCCCTCCCAAGTAGGAAGGCAATTCACAATTTGCAGTCTGCTGCCCTGACGGCAAGCACCCTCATCCTTCTATAGACTCTACACACATGGCACTGGCCCAATGCAAGCGAGCAAACTTAAAAACATTTGTCTATAGAACAAGTCAGTTTCTTATAATAAATCTCTTTATACATACTCGTGTATGTATACCCTTGGTTCTGTTTCTATGTAGAATCCTAATACTACCCCCCTTCCTTAATTAACCCTTCCATATCTTTCTTACATCAGGCTAAATATCATCTCCAAGTATCTTTCCCTGAGTCTTTAGACTGCCTGAATACCAGTTCTTTGTGCTGTTCCCTGCTTAGTAATCTATTGCCTTCTTTATTCTAAAGGTTCCTCAAAACAGAAACCATTTCTTGTTCACTCATGTGTTCCCAGGACCTAGTGTGGTGTCTGGCACAGAGCTGGCCATCACAAGGTATTAGCTGAATAAATGCATAATTGTTATGTAGAAAATAAGCATGTCTTGAGGAATTATATTTTGTTTAAAGATCTCTCTAAATGTCAGCTACTACTTGGGAACAAATGCCATTTCATTAGTGAAGCATTGTTAAAGCCACTGCTATTTCTTGAAACCAAAGAAAGTGATACCAGATTTAGAAGTAACCTGGTTACTGGGAAAGGATGTGTAGTAATGGTGCTAAAATGTACTGTATGATGTGAGAGTTGAAGAGGCCTTCCCTCACTTGGAATAGAATATTGCTCTGTTCTGTATTTTTTTAAGGACTGTGTTTGGAAACTGTTTTTCCCATTTTACATTCGGTTATTTATTGTCTTGCTCTGCGGATTCTTTCATTAGAAGAAGTCTATTTGCTCCTTGTTTGCCCTGAGGGAAAGAATGATACAGAACTCTCATCTGTCTCTGTTACTATGTATTATTACTTGGAAAACGTCAAGGCAAATGCCATATAAATAAATAAAAGCCTCCAGAAGCTTTAGCTCTCACTGTGAGGCAGGGGGGGAGAAAGAGCAAGTATTTAAGTTTTAAGACATAGACTTAATAAAAAGCCACCCTTTCTGTAGTGTAGGAGGAAGCATATTCTCCTAGAGCATATGTAATTTGGCATTGAGGATTCACAAAATGTTATTAATCCAGCTTTGTTATGTTTGTAACAATGGTTACTTGGTTTTATCGTAGCCTGAAAGACTCAGTTCTTTTGGGTTTGGTGAACATATTCAGCTATAAGTAATAAAATTAATCTATTGAAAGGAGTACAATATTTCAGTAGGAGAAGAGAGGCAAAGCTGATTCATTTTGCATTGCTCTCGGGACTCATTTTTAGTTAATCTTGTTTTGATTTCCCCAACCATGTATAGTATCAGTAAAATCCAGTCAGATTTACCTTCCTCTAAAAGCCACATAAAAACTCAGACACTAGGTAATCTCCTACCAGGTACTCTGCTTGAAGTGGAGTACCTATTTGTATCTTCTGTGCAACAATGGCTGCAACATGTGGATGTGGAAATTGTTAGCACAGAGAAAATAGTGTAATTATTTGGAGACAATTACAAAGTGTACTTTTTCGAGTATCCTGGCAGAATGAACATCTTAGACATTAGAGACATGCCACACTATTCATAATATGAGACATAGAATATTGTAGAATTTGTCAAACACACAGATTACAAATTTTCAAATAATTAGAATCCTAGAGCTCTAGAGACACTGTCCCAGTCAGGCACTGTGTGGTAAGTATTCACCAAAGATGGTTCCTAATGAACCACGGCTCTCAGTGTACATGCACTTGTGCTGCCCCTCTCACACTGAAGATGGCCTGATCATGTGAATTGCTTTCCCAAAATCATGGGATAGAAATGATGATGTGCTTGCCTTTCTGAGAGCCTGATCTGCTATGTGAGAAAACCTATTGTTCTGAAGGACTGGCTACATGGAGAAACAACTTGGAGATACTACGTAGAGTGGTTTATATGAGGAAGAGATGCTCTTAAATTATAGAAAAAGACAGAAAGAGAGAGACAAAGAGAAAGAGAGAGAGAGAGAGAGAGAGAGAGGCCCAGCTATCCCAAGATCTCGGCTAAGCACAGCTGTCCCTGCTAAGGTGCCAGGCACATAAGTGAAACCATCTTGGGCTTTGAATATGCAGCCACCATCTGACTAAAGCATCACAAGAAACTATAAGAACTAGCAGACAAAACACATACAATAGTTAAGCCACAGTCAACCCACAGAATTGTGAGAAATAGCAAAATGATTGTGTTTTAGGCCAGTGGTCCCCAACCCTGGGGCCACGGACTGGTACCGGTCTATGGGCCATTTGGTACCGGTCCACAGAGAAAGAATAAATAACTTACATTATTTCCGTTTTATTTATATTTAAGTCTGAACGATGTTTTATTTTTAAAAAATGAGCAGATTCCCTCTGTTACATCCATCTAAGACTCACTCTTGACACTTGTCTTGGTCACGTGATACATTTATCCATCCCACCCTAAAGGCCAGTCTGTGAAAAAATTTTCTGACATTAAACCAGTCCGTGGCCCAAAAAAAGGTTGAGGACCACTGTTTTAAGCCACTAGATTTTGAGGTAATTTGTTATGCAGTCATAGCTAAGCGAAACTGGTACCCTAAAGTAACTTCATTTAGCCATCTTATGCTGTAGGTGAGGAACCTGAAGACAAGCAAAGCAAAGTCACTTGATCAATGGTCCAACGTAATATGTAAAAGTGCTGAGATTAGAAAGATTTCGAGTAAGATGTCTGTTTACTTTACTGTGGAGAGTTACTTTAAATTTTTTTTAATTTATTCATTTTAGAGAGGAGAGGGAGACACAGAGAGATAGAGATAGAGAGAGAGAGAGAGAGAGAGAGAGAGAGAGAGAGAGAGGAGAGACAGAAAGAAGGAGGGGAGGAGCTGGAAGCATCAACTCCCATATGTGCCTTGACCAGGCAAGCCCAGGGTTTCGAACCGGCGACCTCAGCATTTCCAGGTCGACGCTTTATCCACTGCGCCACCACAGGTCAGGCTGGAGAGTTACTTTAAATACACAAACCTTAAAAACATTTCTGTGACTGAGTAATTCCACTTTTGAGAACATATCATTAGAAAATAGTGAAGAGACAACATTGTGTCTAGAGATGTTTCTCACAGTATTATGTATAATAAATAACTGAAAGTGAATTGTAAGTCAAAATATAAAGGCAAGGTTAAGATAGTTACTGTCTTTAAGTTGAAAAAAATAACACGTAGCTACTAAAAATAATACTTCTGAATAGCATGAAAAATGCATGATATTGTTAAGTAAAAAAAGTGGAGCACAACAATAGCAGGGCACAAAATGTTTTCTGTAAGATTCCCCCCCCCCAAAAAAAAAATTAGGTTTGTTTTCTTCTAAAGAATAGGTAGAGAAAGTAGATTGAAATGATATTACCAAAAAAGTTAATCATAATTATTAAGAAATAGTAAGATTAAAAGATATTTATTTTTTATTTTAAAAAATTTTATTAAATTTATTGAGGTGACATTGGTTAATAAAATTATATAGGTTTCAAGTGTATAATTCTATAATGCACCATCTGTATATTGCATTGTTTGTTAAGTCTCCTTCTGTCACCATTATCATCCATTTACCCTCTTCTAGCTCCCACCCCCCCAATCACAATACTATCATCTGTGCTTATGGTTTTTTGTTTGTTTTGCTTAAACACTTCACCTTTTGTACCAAATCCTCCAACCCATCCTTCCCTCTGAAAGCTCTTAATTTGTTCTCTGTATCTGTAAGTTTGTTTCCTTTTTGTTTGTTAGATTATTTTGTTCATTAGGTTCCACATGTAAGTGAAATCATATGGCATTTGTCTTTCTGACTGACTTATTTTACTTAGCGTGATACTCTCCAGGTCCATCCATGCTGTTGCAGAAGGTAAGATTTCCTTCATTTTTACAGTGGAATACTATTCCACTGTGTAAATGTACCACACCATATTTATCCACTCATCTAGTGATAGGTACTAGGTCTGCTTCAAATCTAGCCTATTGTAAATGTACTACAACAAATGTAGGGGTGCATATATTCTTTCAAATTAGTGTTTCAAGTTTTTCAGATATAGTCTCGGAAGTGGAATTTCTGGGTAATAATTCAGTTCTACTTTTTCTATTGATTTGTTGATTTATTTTTTAATTTTATAATTGAATTTATTGGGGTGACATTGATTCACAAAACCATACAGGTTTCAAGCATACTACTTAATAAAACATCATCTGCACACTGCATTGTGTACCCATTGCTCCCAGTAAAATCTCTTTCTGTCCCCATCCCTGCACACCTTTGCCCACCTCCACCTAGCTCCCACACCTTTCCCTGTGGCCATCACCGCACAGTTGACTGTGTCTATGGTATGTACAATATATATGCTTCTTGGCTAATCCCTTCACCTTCTTTCATCCAGTTTCCCAACCCCTTCTCCTCTGAGAGCTATAAGTCTGTTCCACGTATCCATGTCTCTGTTTCCATTTTGTTTGTCAATTTTGTTCAGTTGATTCCACATATAAATGAAATGATATGGTATTTGTCTTTTTTGACTGGCTTATTTCAATTAGCATAACAATTTCCAGGTTCATCTATTCCATTTTTAAGTTTTTCAAGGTAACTACATACTGCTTTCCACGGTGGCAACACTAATCTGATTTCCCAATAACAGTACCTTAGAGTTAGTTCACTTTTCTCTACTTCTTCATCAGCACTTGTTTTTTGTTGATTTATTGATGACAGCCATTATGACAGGTGTGTATCTCATTGTGCTTTTAATTTGCACTTCTATGATAAGCAATCTTTTCATTGGTAGGGAGGCCATCTATATATCCTCTTTGGAGAAGTGTCTATTCAGATCCTTTACCCATTTTTAAATTGGATTGTTTGATTTTTGGTGTTGAGTTTTATAAGTTTCTTGTAAATTTTGGATATTAACCTCTTTGGATATTAACCTCAGATGTATCATTGGTGAATATGTTCTTCCATTCAGTGGATTGTCCTTTCATTTTGTTTATAGTTTCCTTTGCTGTGTAAAAACTTTTTAATTTGATGTAGTTTTTTTTTTCTTTTATTTCACTTCACTGAGGAGATCTATCAAAAAAAAAGTACGGCTATGAAAAGTGTTAGAATTTGCAGCCTATGTTTTCTTCTAGGATTGTTATGGTTTTGAGTCTTATATTTAAGTCTTTAAATATATTTTAAGTTTTTTTTGTGTATGGTGTAAGAAGGTTGTCTAGTTTTATTTTATTTTGCATGTGTCTGTCCAATTTTCCCAAACTACTTATTGAATAGATTATCTTTACACCATTGTATGCTTTTTTCTCCTTTAATTAATTCCTTTAAAGAATTAATTGACCATAAGCAGGGGATTTATTTCTGGGCTCAATATTCTGTTCCATTGATCTATGCTGCTCACAAAAATTAGGGAATGTTATATCACTTTATATTTATTTTGAAATATTCCCTAATTTTTATATTTATTTTGAAATATTCCCTAATATCTGTTTTTATGCCAGTACAATGCTGTTTTTTTTCTTTCAAAGAGATTACTATGATATTGTATTATAGTATGACATCAAGTAGTATGATTCCTCCAACTTTATCTTTCTCCCCTCAAGATTGCTGTGGCTATTCTGGGTCTTTTGTGGTTTCATATAAATTTTTTCAATATTTGTTCTAGTTTTGTGAAATACACCATTGATATTTTGAAAGGAATTGTATTAAATTTATAGATTGCTTTGGGTAGTATGGTCATTTTAATGATATCCTTTATATCCATGAACATGGTAAATGCTCACTTTTCTGTTTCTTCAGTTTTCTTCCTCATTGTCTTATAATTTTTCAAGTACAAGTCTTTTACATCCTTGGTTAAATTTATTCTATTGACTGATGTTTTATTGTTTAATGCGATGGTAAATGGAGTTCTTTTCTTAGGGTTTTTTTTTTGTATTTTTTGTTTTCAGATAGTTTATTTTTAGTGTGTAAAAATGCAACTAATTTCTGGATATTTCTTTTGTATCCTACTACCTTACTGAATTAATTTATCAGTTCTAGTATTTTTGGTGGAATCCTTAGGGTTCTCCATATACAGTATTGTATCATTTGTAAATAGTGACAATTTTACTTCTTTCATTTCAAATTGGATGCCTTTTATATCTTCTTTTTTTTTAATTTTTTATTTATTCATTTTAGAGAGGAGAGGGAGAGACAGAGAGAGTGAAGGGGGAGGAGCTGGAAGCATCAACTCCCATATGTGCCTTGACCAGGCAAGCCCAGCATTTCGAACTGGCGACCTCAGCATTTCCAGGTCGACACTTTATCCACTGCGCCACCACAGGTCAGGCCTCTTCTTTTTATCTGATTACTGAGACTAGAACTTCCAGTACTATGTTGACTAAAAAGCAAACATTTCTGTCTTGTTCCCAATCATAAAGGAAATGCTTGTAATTTTTGCCCATTGAGTGTGATGTTGGTTGTGGGTTTGTCATATATAGCCTTTATTACTTTGAGGTATATTTTTATTTGAATAAAAATATTCTCTTTATTTTTTCTTTGCTAAAAAGTTGTGGGTTTTTTTTTATCATAAATGGGTACTGGGTTTTATCAAGTGCTTTTTCTGCATCCATTGATATGATCATTTGGTTTTTATTCTTCATTTTGTTTATGTGGTGTATTTTGTTTACATTAATTGATTTGTGGATATTGTAGCAACCTTGAGTCCCTGGAATAAATTCCATTGATTATGGTGTATAATCTTTTTAATGTATTGCTAAACCTGGTTTAGTAAATATTTTGAGGATTTTACCATCTATGTTTATCACAAATATTTGCTTATAGTTTTTTTACTTTGTAGTGTCTTTCTCTGATTTTTGAATTAGGATAATGCTGGCCTTGTAAAAAGAACTGGGAGTCTTTCCCCATCTTGGACTTTTTGAAATAGTTTGAAAATGATTTTTCTTTGAATGTTGGTAAAATTTACCTTGAAGCCATCCAGTCCAGGACTTTTGTTTGTTGGAATTTTTTGTATTACTGCATCAATTTTATTAGTTTTAATTGGTTTATTAAGGTTATTTCTTTTTTTTTTTTAAGATGGATCATTTTTTTTTAAAAGATTGTACTTTATTTATTTATTTTTTTAACAGAGACAGAGAGAGTCAGAGAGAGGGATAGACAGGGACAGACAGACAGGAATGGAGAGATGAGAAGCATCAATTATTAGTTTTTTGTTGAGCGTTGAAACACCTTAGTTGTTCATTGATTGCTTTCTCATATGTGCCTTGACTGCGGGCCTTCAGCAGACTGAGTAACCCCTTGCTGAGCCAGTGACCTTGGGCTCAAGCCAGTGAGCTTTTTACTCAAACCAGATGAGCCCACGCTCAAGCTGACGACCTCAGAGTCTCAAACCTGGGTCTTCCGCATCCCGGTCCGACACTCTATCTACTGCGCCACTGCCTGGTCAGGCTATTAAGGTTATTTCTGATTCTTCTTGGTTTATTTTTGGAAGATTGTGTCTCTAGAAATTTATTTATTTCATTCAGATTATCCAATGTGTTGTTTATAATATTTTCTTACAACCTTTTATATTTCTGTAGTGTCAGGTGTGATTCTTCTTCTTTAATTTCTGACTTTATTTATTTGATACTTTTCTTTTTTCTTTTTGATGAGTCTGGTTAAAGGTTTGTCAACCTTGTTTATTATTTTAAGGAACTGGCTCTTGGTTTCATTGATCTTTTGTATTTTTTTAGACTCTATTTTATTTATTTGCTTTGATCTTTATTATTTCCTTTTTTCTACTCACTTTGGGCTTTGTTATTCTTTTTCTAGTACTTTTTAGTGTGAAGTTAGATTGTTTTTTTGAGGTAGGTCTGTAATGCTATGAATTTTCCTCTTAGCACTGCTTTTGCTATGTCCCTAGGTTTGAGGTCATTCTGTTCTTATTTTTATTTGTTTCAAGGGATCTTTTTATATCTTTTTTTATCTCATTGTAAATCCATTCATTGTTTAGTAGCATATTATTTAGCCTATGTGTCTTGATGTGTTTTTCAGTTTTTTTTTTTTCTTGTGATTGATTTTTAGTTTATACCATTTTGGTCAGAGAAGATACTTGATATGATTTCAAACTGCTTAAATTTATTTAGATTTGCTTTAGGTTCTAAGTGATTTATCTTAGAAAATGTTCATGTGCATTTGAAAAGAATGCAAATTCTGCTGCCTGGGGTGAAATGCTCTGAAGATAATTAATTAAATCCATTTCATTTAGTGTGCCATTTAAGGTTGCTGTTTTCTTGTTGATTTTCGGTCTGGAAAATTTAGCCACTGGTGTCAATAGGGTGTTAAAATCTTCAACTCTATTGGTTTTAATCTCTCCCTTTATATCCACCCAGATTTGCTTTATATATTTAGTTGCTCTTATGTTGGATGCATAAGTGTTTACAAGAGTTATATCCTCTTGTTAAATTGCTTCCTTTATCATTATGTGGTGTCCTTAAAGCCTTTGTTTTTTGTTTTTTGAATTTTTTTGTGTGTATTTTTCTGAAGTTAGAAGTGTGGAGGCAGTCAGACAAACTCCCACATGCGCCTGACTGGGATCCACCCAGCATGCTCACCAGGGGGGCGATGCTCTTCTCATCTGGGGTGTTGCTCCATTGTGGCTGGAGCCGTTGTAGCACCTGAGACAAAGGCCATGAAGCCGTCCTCAGTGCCCAGGCCAACTTTGCTCTAATGGAGCCTTGGCTGCATGAGGTGAAGAGAGAGACAGAGAGGAAGGAGAGGAGGATAGGTACAGAAGCAGATGGGTGCTTCTCCTGTGTGCCCTGACCAGGAATCAAACCTAGAACTTCCACATGCCAGGCCAACACTCTACCGCTGAGCCAACCAGCCAGGGCCTAAAGCCTTTTTTTTTTTTTTTTTTTTTTACAGAGGCAGAGAGTCAGAGAGAGGGATAGATAGGGACAGACAGACAGGAATGGAAAGAAATGAGAAGCATCAATCATTAGTTTTTTGTTGCAACACCTTAGTTGTTCATTGATTGCTTTTTCATATGTGCCTTGACTGTAGGGCTATAGCAGACCGAGTAACCCCTTGCTCGAGCCAGCGACCTTGGGTCCAAACTGGTGAGCTTTGCTCAAACCAGATAAGCCTGCACTCAAGCTGGCAACCTTGAGGTCTCAAACCTGGGTCCTCTGCATCCCAGTCCGACGCTCTATCTACTGCGCCACTGCCTTTGTTTTTAAAGTCTATTTTGTTTGATGTAAGTATTGCTACCCAACTTTTTTTTTTGTTTCTATTTGCATAAAGTCTCTTTTTCATCCTTTTACTTTTAGTCTGTGTGTATTTTTTGTTCTGATGTGGGTTTCTTATAGACAGCCTCTACTATATGGCTTTTGTTTTTTTATCCATTCATCTACTTTATGTCTTTTGATTGGAGATGCTTTTAAGCCTTAAAGTGTTTATTGATAAGTACATATTTCTTGACATTTTATTCTTTACAACTATTTTTCTCTGCTGTTGATTTTTGTTGTTTTGTTGTTCTTCTTTTTCTTCTTCTACTATCTTCTTCAAGAATGCCCTTTAACATTTCTTGTAATACTTGTTTGGTGATAACAAACTCCTTTAGGTTTTTCTTGTCAGGGAATATTTTTATTTCTCCTTCTATTTTAAATGATAACCTTATTGAGTAAAGTAGTCTTGGTTAAAAGTCCTTGTTATTCATCATTTTCAATATTTTATACTAATCCTTCTGGCCTGAAATATTTTTTATTTAGAAATCAGCTAACAGTTTTCATTTGCTGCTATTTGAATTCTCTCTTTGTCTTTAAACTTTGGTATTTTAATTATGATGTGTCTTGGTGTGGACCTCTTTGGGATCATCTTGTTTGGAACTCTCTAGGCTTCTTGGATTTGTATGTCCTTTTCTTTCACCAGGTTAGGAAAGCTTCTTGTCATTATTTCTTCCAAAGAGTTCTCAAGTCATTGCTCTCTCTCTTCTCCTTCACTACCCTTATGATACAGATGTTGTTGTGCTTCATGTTATCCAAAAGGTTCCTTGAACTATCCTTATTGAAATTTATCTATCTATCTATCTATCTATTTATTTATTTATTTATTTTTGCTGCTCTGATGGTGTGTTTTTTTTTACCTTGTCTTCCAAATCACTGATTCAACTATCCTCTGTTTCATCCAACCTACTGATTATTCCTTCTAATGTATTCTTCATATCAGATATTGTATTCTTCATTTCTGATTGGTTCTTTTTCATGGTTTTTATTTATTTTTTTATGCTGTTGAATTTCTTATTAAGTTCCTTGATGTTCTTACTAGTTCCTTGAGTATCTTTATAATCCTTTTTTTTTTTAACTCTATATCTGGTATATTTCTTGCCTCCCTTGTATTTAGCTCTTTTTCTGGAGATGTCTCCTCTTCTTTTATTTGGGATTTTTTTTTTTTGTCTTTCCATTCTGGCTGCCTCTTTCTGTTTATCTCTATATATTAGGTCAATCTGCTATGTCTCCCAGTCCTGTTGGGTGGCTTTATGTAGTATGTGTTTTGTGAGACCCAATGGCACAGTCTTCTTAATCCCTTGAACTGAGTGATTCAGGAATATCCCTTGTGTGGGTTATGTAAGCCCTCCTGTTGTAACTAAGTCTTGATTGCTGTTGGCTTATTCATGCATAGTGTTGATCCACAGGCTGTCACTGTAAGTAAGGATCTACTCTGATCACAGTGTATGATCTGCTGCACAGATGTTCACCACATGAATTGAAATTTGTCTTAGTAGACTCTGGTGCCTGTTGAGATCTCCGTTTGAATATTCTATGTACCTTTGAAGCTAACTGGATTCTGCTATGATGTTGTCTAAAACTGGCCACTGGTTGTTTGGAAGGATCAAGGCTGGCTTCAATCAGAACCAAGTCTGAGGGAAGGTCAGCAAAAGATCCACCTTTTGCTAACCTGCTAGCTTCCTGTTAGGCTCAGTCAGTGAAATAACCTCTGGTAGTACTTGAGTTGTGAGGTAGGTTTTTAATGAGTCACCAGGTAGTGGTGAGCAGTATTCATGAGACTGATATAGGTTTCAATTTATTATCAGTCCTGGGTCCTTAGGCAACTCACCCAAAGTTCTGTGGTATACCAAGTCTAGCTGCCTCCCTGCTTGGTTCCCACAGATCTTTGTATTGGAGCAGGGTCTCAGGGAGTCATGAGGGTGAGGCCAGCACAGTTTATGAGGCCTAAAAAACAAAGATTTAAACATGTGAAGGGAAGGCACTGTACCAGTTAGGCAAAAGGGAAAATGGCCCTTGTCCTAGAGCCACAAACCTCAGTCTGTCCCAGATTCTGCTGGGACCCCAAGCTCAGCAGAATGGGGCTGCTAAGAGTCAGAAGGGTGGGGCTAGCAGCTCTCTTGTGAGGGGGAGGCACCAATAAGTTCATGGAAAAATGGGAGTAATGGTCCCCATCCCAAAGCCACACAACTCAGTTACTAAAGTTGCTAAATCTGCTTGGACATGTACAGCTTGGTCCAGGCAGTTGACTCAGAAGGGTAAGAGCTCTACAGGTTGGGACAACAGAGATCCCAGAGGCTTGGGCTGTTGCATTCTTTCCAGCTGATAGAAAAAAGAGGGGAGTTCATGCTCCGCTCAAGAAAGATGGTGTCTGCAGTGTGACTATGGGATTCAGCATAGGTATCCTGGTGACTTTCCCCTTACCTTTCTTCCTAGAATAACAAATCTCAGTCTCTCTTCACATGACTTCAGTCTCCTGTACCCTCCTGTAGCCAGAGACCAGGGTGAGTGCCTGTGATCAAGATTTTGTGTATTGTCTCTTTAAGAGGGCACTTGTATCTCTAACAGACTCCTGCCTATCTCTGGTCAACAGAATCCTTCTTGATTTTCATAGCCAGATGTCATATGGATGCTTCTTCCTGGCTCTAATGCTCTGGGCTAAGGAACTCAGCTTGGGGTTGAGACCCCATGCTGCTCAGAGGGAATCTTTGCAGCTGAGATATCTCTCCTGAATTTTAGCTCCTGCTCATGGCAGCAGGGCCAGCTTTTTTCAAATTTTGACCTTTCTTACCAGTCTTCATGTGGCTTCTTCTGTAAATCCTCAGTTATAAGACTTTTGCTTAGCTAGTCTTCAGTCGGCCATTCAGGTTAATTATTCCTAATTCCAGTTTGTTACTGGGAGGTGAGTTTACCTTCCACTTACTTTGCCATTATCTTGGATCCTTCCCCCCCCCCCCCTTTTCTGTATTATTTCCATATGTTCATATGGGCATTTATGTTGGAAAAAATAAATGTGACCTGGAGAGTAAAACCTTACTACCTTAAATTTAATGCCTTTGATTATTTAAAAGAAATTTTTGGGTTTTCTATGCCCTTTGAGCAATACTTGTCAGCTTATAGTCCTCTGCTGACAGAGGAGAGAATAAATAGTCTCTGTGAACTTTCATATTTCTCCTATTGGTTCTTTTCTTAACATGATCCTGATGTAAACTTAATTTAATTTGTAGTTCTCCCTTCAAAGAGTGGAAGAAAATAAAATTCTGTTGTAGTTATTTTTACTCTTTACTTTTTGTTTAATTCTACATAATCAGAAAGTATTTAGAATACTAAATAAATGTCAATCCCTATGTATAAAATTAAAAATATTAAATTATTACTTAACTTTAAATTTTTATTTCTCTTTTCTACTTCTAGTTTCTAAATTCAGAATGGATTAGTTCAGAAAAGAAAACTGGCTGGCTCCTTAGAGAGGTTACTATTGTTGAAAGCTGGCAGTAGCTTCTTACATATTCAACTAATTTATAAGTAAGCCTTTCACTCAAATATCTATGCAACAAACCCATTTCTCAAATAGTTTATTTTTATCTCTGAAATTTTATATTTGTTATGCTATATTGGGGAATAAAATATCAAGACTAAAGTTATTTTATTTGTTAGTAATTATTTTAAAAAGTGAAATGATATTAAGACTTTAAAATTTTTTAAAGTTCTAAATGAAATTTTAAAATTGCATTCTCAACTCCCTCCTTGAGAATATTGCCTTCTTTTTTAACTACTCCAGTGCCTGGCTATAACCCAGAACAAGTTCAAATATATACATTTGAACTACCTGAACAGGCTGAAAACTTCAGATATTACCCAAAGGTATATATACTAAGTCAAACAAGGAAGGAATACCTCTACTCATCTCCAATGAAACAAAACACATTAAATTTATGTTCTTTATTAATTTTGTGTGTTTCCAGTAATGGCAGGTGTGTTATTCTCCCTGACTTTTAGGATTATAGTTTTCATAGATGGTTGAGGTTGCTAGATATTTTCTCCCCTAGATAAATAAGGAATAACACATAATTTGGAAAAAGTAAATAAATCTATTTGAGTCACCATAATTACTTATTTCTAGGTAATTTACTGTAAAGATTACAGACACTATTTTCAAAAATACTGAACACTACTGAGAGAATTATATATGAATACATTGCATAAAATATACGTCATTGCACTATTATGATGAACTGTGATAAATGTCTTATTCAGATATGTTTAAAGTAGTGTTTATAGCAATACAAAGTTTTTCAGCATATATCATCAAGGCATTCAAGAAAAAGAAATCTCTGTTACAGAACATTTGAACATGTTTTGAATTTGAAATAATCATAAATTTCTTTATCTTTGCTAGTCATTAATCTTATTCTTAAATATCTAGTCTTTTAGTATAAAGGTGCTTCCACTAATGGCTTAAAACATGAGATTTCATCTTTGAACAGATTCAGGTTTGAACAGTAACCTGAAAAATTATATACAGTGTGTCCATAAAGTCATGGTGCACTTTTGACCGGTCACAAGAAAGCAACAAAAGAAGATGGAAATGTGAAATCTGCACCAAATAAAAGGAAAACTCTCCGAGTTTCATACCTATTCAGTGCAGTTCGATGTAGGCTCATGCACAGATTTTTTAGGGCTCCTTAGGTAGCTATCCCGTATAGCCTCTACAGACTCGTCACTGACTGATGGCCTACCAGAACGGGGTTTCTCCACCAAACTGCTGGTTTCCTTCAACTGCTTATCCCACCGAGTAATGTTATTCCTATGTGGTGGTGCTTCGTTATAAATGAGCTGATATTCACATTGCACTTTGGTCACGGATTCGAATTTAGCGAGTCACAGAACACACTGAACTTTCCTCTGTACCGTCCACACCTCGACTGGCATGGCCGTGGGCTGCTCCGCTGTATACACGGTATTATGTCATCGTCTGTGCATGAGCACATGCTGCCACATCATCCTACAGAAACTGGGAGGGTTTTCCTTTTATTTGGTGCAGATTTCACATTTCTATCATCTTTTGTTGCTTTCCTGTGACTGGTCAAAAGTGCACCATGACTTTACGGACACATTGTATTAAGGAAATTAAAAATATTTTGGTTTAAACAAGTTAAATTTATTCTCTTTTCTTTGTAGCCTACACTGAGTCTGCATGTTACTACATATATAATAAAAGTTATTTATCAAATAATATATTTGAAGTTGTGGAGATTGGACATAATGCTCAAACAATTCCTACTGCCTGACTAGTTCTTATTCCTTCAGGAGAACTACCATCCACATAGGAGGGTGTCCCTCTAGCCACATTTGTAATATGTAACTCTACTTTTCACCACAGATGGCTGGAGTATAAGATCATATGCTCAGTTGGGCCAATCATATTTTCTTCTCCTGATTTTATAATCGGAACACAGCAATTGAGGTCAATAGAATGGCATGCAAACAGTGAACGGCATGCACACTTAGAGCTGGGGCTGAGGTTGAGGCTTAGCAGTCATTTGGGCACCCACTTTGAGAAAACATGCACTGAGAGATGAGCAGAGAGAACTGGTCTTCAGCAAGACACAGAATAACTAAGAACAATAGGAAAGTGACAGCTAGATTTTTAATTCTAGAAAACAACCTTTGTTTCTGACAGTTTCCTAATTCTAGCTTGAGCTCTGTGTTCTTGCCACTATGGTCTCACAGATTACACTGAATATTTATAATGTTTTCCATTATTCTTATAAATTTATAATGTGAATCTCTGTGTTTTTTTGTTTGTTTGGTTTTTTTTGCCACCAAAAAGACTCATCTAAGTCAATAGTTTCTTCTGATTCATAGCATAGTGTAAATGCCAATTTCTCTAGCATTATTCCATAAGAGACATTGAGCTTTTTGATTAGCTTTTAAGGACAGGTCCCTTATCTTACCTATTTTTTGTAAGTCATAGCACAGTGCATAATATAGAGTAAATGCTCCATAAAACGTGTTTATTTAAATGCATATGGAGGATTAAATGAGAATTTGAGATATCTGCCTCATTCATTTGTGATTTGCCCAATTATGTTTGGTATCAATGGATCACTTTCACCATTTTTACTTCTTTAGATTTTTAGATACACAATATTTAATCTCAGCATTAAGAAGAAACATCAAGCATTCTATCATATTAATTATAGGAGGAGTTATGTCTCTGACAACTGTTAAGTACTGGCTTGAACTTCGTCTGGCATCAGCCAAATAGTAGCTGAACAATCTTTAATACTTTAAGAAAATTTGGTAATTGATTGTCCCATCTGTATTTTATTCTTGCTCTTTATTTCTGTATTTTTTCAGGTGATTATACTCTGGGAACTTCTAGAATGACTATACAACTGACTCATGCCAACCTGATTCTGAAGTGTTAATGACATTGAATTACACATAATGGAGAGCTCGTGTTCTAATTGAACTTCCAATACAGATATTTATAAGGATCCTGAAAATCAAATATCCCTACAGGCTACTGTAGTATTCATGGCCTTTCCTTGCCTTGCACTTGAAGTTTGTTGCTGATCAAATTAACTGAATGGATAAGCTTTTCTTTCTCCCAGAGTAAAACACCATTATCACCTATAGAGAGTTCAGTCAATGACAACTAGAATTGAAGGTTTTGTAAAACTAATCTCCTTCTTTTTTATGTCATTGAATAAATCGTGGTCATGGTAATTCATTCATTTTTTACTTTGATAGAGATATTCACTGACTCGTGATGTACCATTTTCCACAAATTTCGATACTTTTACAGTTAAGGATGGAAATAGTGATGATGGAGAAGGAGAGAGAAGTAGAGAAGGTAAAGGAAGGAGGATATTATATTGAACTTTACTTCTTGAAATATAAAGAATCACTAGAGAAGAGTAATAGAGATTAATGGGGAGCTTTGCAGTTAAGAAACCAATATTTTTTTCATTTTGTTATCTGCTCTCAAATAATTATTATGATTATCTATCTTTATTGATCTATCAGTGTGGGATAAGATGGAAGATGTCTGCTAACTTGTACTTAATTACTTTTGAGTTGTTTTGTCCATAAAAGTCATATCAAAGACAAAATTTTAGAGCTGGAAAAATATTGTTTTTATAATAATTACTAATTTTGGTATTTGGTTCAAAATTAGATCTCATGCAAACATCTCATTCCATTTAGTATATAAGAAATATGAGGCTTCAAGGTGAAATAATGTTAAAGAAAATAAAGAAATACAAGGTTTCAAAATGAAGTAATGTTAAAACCAAGTGAAAGTTAGTGTCTACACCCAGATCTTGTGAAGCAGTACTGCCCTTTTCCTAGTACATGACAGTAATATTCCCTCAGATTTTTTTTTAGGTCTGTTGGTGATAGAAATACATATACTTTTATGTTTATCTGATTGTATGACATTAAATATCCTTGAGTCTTGGAATTTGCTCCACTAAAGATGAACTCATTGCCTTGAAATCAATTCATAACTTAATTCTGCTAGTTGATATATTTGTCCATGTAGGACACTTACTCTGGTTTTGAAAAGAAAAAGCTGATTGTATAAGAAAGTTGAATGATAGATGATTAGAAAATTCTACATGTCCTTTTACTGCTTCTTGTCATTAAAAATAATTTTCAGATATAGTGACGTCACGGAAATGGCGCCGTGAGCAGCGCGTCCGACAGTTCTCCCCTAAATCACAACAAATTTATCAACTAGAAACAGAAAAATTTATCCTCGGAGCATTCCGGAGTTCCACACAAACTGATAGCGAAAGGACTGTTATCACTTGAATCTGAGAGACGAGGGTGTGGAGGAAGCTACCGCAGGGACATTCATTCAAGCCGCAAGGGAGTGCGCCTGTGGTGAGTCAGCCCACACTCGGGAGCGGGGAGCAGCCGCGAGCAGCCGCGAGCAGCCGCAGGCGCATGCCCGGTCCGGTTGCAGAACGAGCACCGCTAACGTTCCCAGCGGCCCGCGCACTGCGAGTGAGAGTCGCCAGCCACTGGTGCCCGGAGCACCCCATTCGCGCACGTGCCCTGGGCATTCCACGCGCCCAGAGCGCCCTACTGGCCCGCACACCCAGGGTGCCCCATTATCCTGCGCCTGGTGCGATCCAGCCGCCAGCGGTAGGGCGAGCGGGAGAGGCACCAGGGTGGTCTTACCTACTTGGGAGATTCTCTCCGCAGGCGGGGCACCTCACCCAGCCATTCAACCTAACAATCAAGCGTTGGGGGAGGGGCGCGTGCAGGCAGCCTAAAATACCTTCGGGAGCACAGTTGCGACCCAATCACTGAAATTAGCTTAACCCATGAAATCTGCACACCCTCGGTTCTAATTGATAAGATCTCTCTCAGTTCAGCTACCCAAGACAAGAGGCGTGATATTTTTTAGTGCCTCTCGCTAAAGGGGCGGGGGCAACTTCTGATTGATAGAGCCTCCATATTCAGGGATAAACGCTAACAAGAAGGACTTGGCAGATAATAAGGTCTATACTACACTAGTCGCAAGCAGAGACTAGTGCCTCTTCTTCCCAGCAAAAACAGGCTACAAAGTGTGGAAAGCCTGGGTTGAAAGGTCCAACTGAATGATAGGCGCTGAACAGTCACCTTGACAACAATTGACTCCCACCCCCGCCTGATTACACTGGAGGCCCTGACTGCCAGAGCCTTTCCCAAAGCCTTGCACTGAGTGGGAATAGAGTGGGGATTTCCCAGCTCTTTGAGCCTCTTACTCCCCAGGCAGAAGCAGTTGCAGCCTTATAGCTGGATCACCAGGCTGCTAATTCAGAAAGGGGGGACTAGGAGAGAGAATCCAGGAAAGGAAACTCTCTCATCGTTGGACCCTGCAAACGCCAACAAGCCTTGACTACCAGCAAGACTAAAGCCAATTATATGACATTGCCATAGAATCCCATCAACTGCAAATCCCTACCTAAGTGTGACACAGGGGCAGAGCCTGGGGTACAGAGTCACCGACCAGGAAGAGGGAGAGAAAAGAAAAAGGAAGAAGTTAACCTCTCAAAATCAAGAAAAATCCACAGACTTTACAACTTGTTCCACTAATTTTTTTGTTGTTGTTGTTTGTTTCTTCTATCTTATTGCCTTTATTTCCTCCACCTCGGTCCTTCTATTCTCTGCCCATCTTATGCTTCCCTTTTCTTGAACTACACTACCCATGAGTGTTACATTTTATTTCTCTTCTTCATCCTCACCCTCCTTTAAGGTCATACTCCAAAACACTTAACTCTCACTCTCTCCTCTTTTGTTTTTTTTTGTTTGTTTTGCTTTATTTTGTTTTTTTTCTTTTCCTTTTTTATTTCTTCCTTCGTTTTTCTTTTTTTCTTATTTTTTCCTTTCTATTTGTTTTTTCTTCTCTCATTTTACTTTCCTCCCATTTAATCCTCAATCACGAACAAATTAGTTAATTTGGGACTCAAGGCTTTTTTTGGCTTTATTTTTCTTTTTTGTTTTTGTTTTTATTTTTTTCTTGTTTGTTTATTTTTGTGGCATTTTGGGTCCTCCCAACCCAAGGTCTCCATTGTATTTAGTCTTCGCTCCACTTAATACAACAGATTTTTACTTATTATTTTTATTTTTTTCTTCTTTATTATTCTTTTTTGGTCCTTTTTTCTGGTTCCCTCTTATCCCTCTCATTATATCTCTTAGTTGACCATCACTTACAAGCAAATCATCTTATGCTTGTCTAAGATTTTCTTCCTTTTTTTTTTTTTGCATTTAATATGTCCCTACTCCCTTTTTTTTGCCCCTTGAACTCTTCACCCCAAATCAGGCCCTCCATTATAGGCATGATATTTTCCTGAGGAGGGGAGAGGAGGGAAAGAGAAGAAAGAAAAAAGGGGGAAATAATAAATTATTACTGTTTTTTTTGTGGGGTGTTTTACCTTTTTTTTTTTTTTTTTTTTTTACTTTTTACTCCTTATTAATTCTAATTAGTGCTATCAACAAGACCACCCTCAGATGCCGATAAGAAAGAGGAAATTGAATATTATGGATACAAAAGAAAGAGAGGTAACACAAATAGATGTGGAAAAATCTATGCAGAAAAGACTTAACATATTGGAAGCCTTGGAGCTAAATGACAGAGAATTTAAAATAGAAATCTTAAAAATACTCAGAGATATACAAGAAAACACAGAAAGGCAATATAGGGAGATCAGAAAACAACTCAATGAACACAAAGAATATATTACCAAGGAAATTGAAACTATAAAAACAAATCAAACAGAAATGAAAAACTCAATTCACGAGCTGAAAAACGAGGTAACAAACTTAGCTAACAGAACAGCCCAGATTGAAGATAGGATTAGTGAAATAGAAGACAAACAACTTGAGGCACAACAGAGAGAAGAAGAAAGAGACTCAAAAATAATAAAAAACAAGAAAGCCCTACAGGAATTGTCTGACTCCATCAGAAAGAATAACATAAGAATAATAGGTATATCAGAGGGAGAAGAGAAAGAAAATGGAATGGAGAATATACTCAAACAAATAATAGACGAGAACTTCCCAAGCCTGTGGAAGGAACTAAAGCCTCAAATTCAAGAAGCAAACAGAACACCGAGTTTTCTTAACCCCAACAAACCCACTCCAAGGCACATCATAATAAAGATGACACAAACCAATGACAAAGAAAAAATTCTCAAGGCAGCCAGGGAAAAGAAGAGTACAACATATAAAGGAAGGCCTATTAGATTATCATCAGATTTCTCAGCAGAAACTCTACAAGCTAGAAGAGAGTGGACCCCAATATTTAAAGTCCTGAAAGAGAGGAACTTTCAGCCAAGAATACTATACCCATCAAAGCTATCCTTCAAGTATGAAGGAGATATAAAAACATTCACAAATACAGAAAAGATGAGAGAATTTATCAACAGAAAGCCCCCACTCCAGGAAATACTAAAGGGGGTTTTCCAACCAGATTCAAAGAACAAAAGAAAACAACACCACAAGTAACAGCTCCACCAAGAACACAATAAAACCAAACTTAAACTGTGACAACAAAGGAAAAAAAGGGGGGAGAGGATGGAGATTAACAGTAGCAAAGGACGATGAAGTGCAGAAATACTTATAAGATAGGGTACTACAATGAATATTGTAGGTACCCTTTTCATTACTTAATGGTAACCACCCTTAAAAAAACCACCACAAAAACACTTGACTTAAAAAAGGTAGCAACAGAGGAAAGAAGTATGGAACACAAACAAACAAAAACAAATGATAGAAAAACAAAAGAGAAGAATCAAACTAGATACAAAACTAACAGAAAGCAATTTATAAAATGGCAGTAGGGAACCCACAAGTGTCAATAATTACACTAAATGTAAATGGATTAAACTTACCAATAAAAAGACACAGAGTAGCAGAATGGATTAAAAAAGAAAATCCAACTATATGCTGCCTACAAGAAACACATCTAAGCAACAAGGATAAAAACAAATTCAAAGTGAAAGGCTGGAAAACAATACTCCAAGCAAACAACACACAAAAAAAAGCAGGTGTAGCAATACTCATATCTAATAATGCTGACTACAAGACAGAAAAAGTACTCAGAGACAAAAATGGTCATTTCATAATGATTAAGGGGAAGTTGAATCAAGAAGACATAACAATCCTTAATATATATGCACCAAACCAAGGAGCACCAAAATATATAAGACAGCTACTTATTGACCTTAAAACAAAAACTAACAAAAATACAGTCATACTTGGAGACTTCAATACACCGCTGACAGCTCTAGATCGGTCATCTAAACAGAGAATCAATAAAGATATAGTGGCCTTAAATGAAATACTAGAACACCTGGATATGATAGACATCTACAGGACACTTCATCCCAAAGCGACAGAGTATACATTTTTCTATAGTGTACATGGAACATTCTCAAGAATTGACCATATGTTGGGCCACAAAGACAATATCAGCAAATTTAGAAAAATTGAAATTGTACCAAGCATATTTTCTGATCATAAAGCCTTGAAACTAGAATTCAACTGCAAAAAAGAGGGGGAAAAACCCACAAAAATGTGGAAACTAAACAACATACTTTTAAGAAATGAATGGGTCAAAGAAGAAATAAGCGCAGAGATCAAAAGATATATACAGACAAATGAAAATGAAAATACGACATATCAGAATCTCTGGGATGCAGCAAAAGCAGTAATAAGAGGAAAGTTCATATCACTTCAGGCCTATATGAACAAACAAGAGAGAGCCGCAACATACGCAAAACGGTTAACATAATACACCATATCAACAAAACAAAGAACAAAAACCACACGATCTTATCAATAGATGCAGAAAAGGCTTTTGATAAAATACAACACAATTTTATGTTTAAGACTCTCAACAAAATGGGTATAGAAGGAAAATATCTCAACATGATAAAGGCCATATATGATAAACCATCAGCCAACATCCTATTAAACGGCATAAAACTGAGGACTTTCTACCTTAAATCAGGAACAAGACAGGGTTGTCCACTCTCTCCACTCTTATTTAATGTGGTGCTAGAAGTTCTGGCCAGAGCAATCAGACCAGACAAAGAAATAAAAGGCATCCATATCGGAAAAGAAGAAGTAAAGGTATCACTTTTTGCTGATGATATGATCCTATACATCGAAAACCCCAAAGAATCCACAAAAAGATTATTAGAAACAAAAAACCAATACAGTAAGGTCGTAGGATACAAAATTAACATACAAAAGTCCATAGCCTTTCTATATGCCAACAATGAAATATTAGAAAACGAACTCAAAAAGATAATCCCCTTCACGATTGCAACAAAAAAAATAAAATACCTAGGAATAAACATAACAAAGAATGTAAAGGACCTATATAATGAAAATTACAAAGCATTGTTAAGGGAAATCGAAAAAGATACAATGAGATGGAAAAATATTCCTTGTTCTTGGATAGGAAGAATAAATATAATCAAAATGGCCATATTACCCAAAGCAATATACAAATTTAATGCAATTCCCATCAAAATCCCTATGAGATTTTTTAAAGAAATGGAACAAAAAATCATCAGATTTATATGGAACTATAAAAAACCCCGAATAGCCAAAACAATCCTAAGGAAAAAGAATGAAGCTGGGGGCATTACAATACCTGACTTTAAACTATATTATAGGGCCACGATAATCAAAACAGCATGGTATTGGCAGAAAAATAGACACTCAGACCAATGGAACAGAATAGAAAGCCCAGAAATAAAACCACATATATATGGTCAAATAATCTTTGATAAAGGGGCCAACAACACACAATGGAGAAAAGAAAGCCTCTTCAACAAATGGTGTTGGGAAAACTGGAAAGCCACATGCAAAAGAATGAAACTCGACTACAGCCTGTCCCCGTGTACTAAAATTAATTCAAAATGGATCAAAGACCTAAATATAAGACCTGAAACAATAAAGTACATAGAAGAAGACATAGGTACTAAAATCATGGACCTGGGTTTTAAAGAACATTTTATGAACTTGACTCCAATGGCAAGAGAAGTGAAGGCAAAGATAAATGAATGGGACTACATCAGAATAAAAAGTTTTTGCTCAGCAAGAGAAACTGATATCAAAATAAACAGACAGCCAACTAAATGGGAAATGATATTTTCAAACAACAGCTCAGATAAGGGCCTAATATCCAAAATTTACAAAGAACTCATAAAACTCAACAACAAACAAACAAACAATCCAATAAAAAAATGGGAAGAAGACATGAACAGACACTTCTCCCAGGAAGAAATACAAATGGCCAACAGATATATGAAAAGATGCTCAGCTTCATTAGTTATTAGAGAAATGCAAATCAAAACTACAATGAGATACCACCTCACTCCTGTTAGATTAGCTATTATCAACAAGATGGGTAATAGCAAATGTTGGAGAGGCTGTGGAGAAAAAGGAACCCTCATTCACTGTTGGTGGGACTGTAAAGTAGTACAACCATTATGGAAGAAAGTATGGTGGTTCCTCAAAAAACTGAAAATAGAACTACCTTATGACCCAGCAATCCCTCTACTGGGTATATACCCCAAAACCTCAGAAACATTGATACGTAAAGACACATGTAGCCCCATGTTCATTGCAGCACTGTTCACAGTGGCCAAGACATGGAAACAACCAAAAAGCCCTTCAATAGAAGACTGGATAAAGAAGATGTGGCACATATACACTATGGAATACTACTCAGCCATAAGGAATGATGACATCAGATCATTTACAGCAAAATGGTGGGATCTTGATAACATTATAAGGAGTGAAATAAGTAAATCAGAAAAAAACAAGAACTACATGATTCCATACATTGGTGGAACATAAAAATGAGACTAAGAGACATGGACAAGAGTGTGGTGGTTACCAGGGGTGGGGGGAGGGAGGACATGGGAGGGAGGGAGGGAGAGAGTTAGGGGGAGGGGGAGGGGCACAGAGAACTAGATAGAGGGTGGCGGAGGACAATCTGACTTTGGGCGAGGGGTATGCAACATAATTTAATGACAAAATAACCTAGACATGTTTCTTTGAATATATGTACCCTGATTTATTAATGTCATCCCATTACCATTAATAAAAATTTATTAAATAAATAATAATAATTTTCAAGATAATTTGGTTAAAGAACTCTATGTGAGAATAAATATCTAGAAAAATATTTAGAAAAATATTTAAATCAAGTTCTTGTAAGAATACTTATTTCAAACATATAAACTTGATATTCATTCTAAGCAAGATTTGAAATGGTTATTTAAAACAGTGGTCCCCAACCCCCGGGCCGCAGACTGGTACCGGTCTGTGGGCTATTTGGTACCAGTCTGCAGAGAAAGAATAAATAACTTACATTATTTCCATTTTATTTATATTTAAGTCTGAATGATGTTTTACTTTAAAAAACTGACCAGATTCCCTCTGTTACATCCATCTAAGACTCACTCTTGATGCTTGTCTTGGTCACATGATATATTTATTCGTCCCACCCTAAAGGCTGGTCTGTGAAAATATTTTCTGACATTAAACTGGTCCGTGACCCAAAAAACGTTGGGGACCACTGATTTAAAGGACTATAAATATTTAAGAAATAAGTGTAAGATATTACATGGATTCTCAAAGACCATTTGGAAGCAGTCATAGCAGATAAAAATCATTTTCATCTTTCCTGGGCTTATCTGATTGAATAAACAGGAATGTATATGGTAGATACATGACAAATGTGTAAAGGTATTAGCAAGGAATTTGATAAGTGTTCTTATGAGATATTAGTAAATGAGACTGAAAATATTGACTAGATTAAACAATTAAATAGATTTTTAAAAAGTTGAATAATTTTATTAAAAAGTTGTTCATATGATAATAATCTAGCAGCTATCATTTATTGAGCACTCACAATGCCAGGCATTGTACTAAACATATTCATTATGTCATTTAATATTTAATATAATATTAAATGTAAGTTATAAAAGATATACACTGCATTCTAATTTTACAGAAGAAAAAACTGCAGTTAGGGAATAAATAAACTTTTCCGATGTCACTTAACAAGCAAAAGAAGGTGCCAATATAAATATAAGTTGTTTGACTCCAAGATCATAATCCCTACCACAAGATAAATATAATCTTGGTGAAATAGTCTAGTGTTCAGCTTGTCTCTATTTAGTTCAGTTTAATTTTCTTCCTTGAATGAAATATGGGAGGGTATGAGCCAATGAAGTCATATAATTTTAAACAT
This sequence comes from Saccopteryx bilineata, assembly GCF_036850765.1. Taxonomy (NCBI): domain Eukaryota; kingdom Metazoa; phylum Chordata; class Mammalia; order Chiroptera; family Emballonuridae; genus Saccopteryx; species Saccopteryx bilineata. The sequence continues at coordinate 72,466,556 of NC_089495.1, read as the reverse complement.
ATTGATATGAAATTATAAATCATTTATTTGCATTGTTGGTAGTTTTGTTTAACCTATTCTATAAATAACATTTTATTGGTCACTTATACTTTGAATGACAGAATCAGGATCTAGAATAATACTGAAAATTGGCAATTTTTGGTTGAAATGAACAAGATAAAATTTAACAAAAGTAAATGTAAGAGTTGGTCCTTGGGTCCAAGAAAGCAAAGTAAGAATTCCTGAGGACAGAAGCAATGTATGTGGCCTAGCATGTGTGATATTGTGAATTACAGACAGTCCCTGGATAACAAGATAGATTCTGTACGTTGGTAAAAATGTTTAAGTATTTATATGCACAAAAAGGTAAAAATAAAAACTATGTAAGACAAACATTTGTCTAAGTTGTATTTAACAGGTAAATGTAACTTTTAACTTACATACGAATTCAACTTAAGAACAAACCTAAAGAACCTATCTTGTTGGTAACCCAAGGACTGCTTGTATAGTAAGAAATATATATTTGATATTCGTTGGGTTTAGAGTTTCTAAAACCTTTGGAATTTTCTAGGCAATGAGAATGACAATATTATCTTTTCTTATGTTAATGAGGCAGGATTTGCAAAGATCCCAGGTAACCTAAGGATGAGGAATGGCTGCCAGGGGAACCAAAACTATAGGATTGACCTCTAGAGAGGCAGGCGGAGTGAGGCTGGAGATTGAATCAATTGTCAATGACCGATGATTTACTCAATAATACCTAAGAGCCTCCATAAAACCCCAAAATGACATGGGGGTCAGAGAGCTTTCATGCTGGTGAACACATAGAGATGCAGGAAAAGTGTGCACCAGAGAAAACATGGAAGCTCCTTGCCCCTTCCCACATGCTTTGCCCTACATATCTCTTCATCTGTATCCTCTCTAATACCCTTTACAATAAACTGACAAATGTAAGTAAATGTTTCTCTGCGTTCTGTGAGCTGCTCTAGTAAATCAGTCAAACTCCAGGAAGGAACAGGAACTTCCAATTTATACAGCCAGTAGTCAAAAGCACAGAACCTGGACATTCAGTTGGCATCTGACTGGGAGCAGTGAGGTGAAACGGCGCTCTTACTCTGTGGGATCGAATGCTCTTTCCAGGTACAGAGTGTCGGAACTCAGTTAATTGCTTGGTGGTGTGGGATAAAAACCACACATCGGAGCATATGAGAAAAAGACTGAGCTTTTAGTTTATAGTAAGTTTCAAGAGAGGAAACACTTTGATGTAGTGCTCAGAGAACATTTATGAACACGAGCTTACTAATAGAACAATAGAACGGTGAAAGAGACAGAGGTCAGACTAGTCTATGTTTGTCAGAACATCCCTGGAATTTTGTTTTCTATTCTTGTGAATAATGCATATGGATATGTGTCCATATAAGATGGCTAATCATGTCGTAGAGAAAAAAAGAAAAAGAAATTTGGGGCAGTAGAGAATAGCATTATAACTCTTTAAATATTAAAAGATTTCCAAGTGGAATGTGGCCAGAGACTAGTACACCAAGATAACTAAAGCAAAACATTTTGTTTTAACATAGAGAGATGTTTTTAATAGCTCTACCACTAGATAGCCTCTGTTGCCTCATTAGGGGTGGTGTTTAACCCCAGAGGCATTCCAGCAGGCACAAAACAAGCAAATGTCAGAAATTTGGTAAACAAATACTACTTATCTAATCGTGAGAAAACTCTAAATTGTGTGGTAAATCTATAACTTTAGCTAGAGAGGGTAAAAAAAATACCAATAATTTTGTAGGCAATCTCAAAGGTAGCCAAGAAAGACCTATTTCTATGCCATTCAGCCTACTTACCTTGCTAATGCAAAATATTTTGCATATTTTCAAATAAGGCTTTAGAAATATTTACCCAGAATAACTGTGGCTTGCTCTAACAAACAATTCCTAAACTTTATATAAATTAAACAGTGAAAATTAAGTAGACGATCTGCTAAAACATATTGAAAAATTATAACTGTGTGTCTTATCTCTCCAAGTCCCAATGTGGTCCCTTATTATTCATTTACTTATTTTTTGTTTAATTAAAATGAATTAGTAACAGTAAACAGCATCTGCACAGGAACTTCTGGGAACTAAAGTTGTTTTTCTTTTTATTAGGAAGTCACTTAGCCCTTAGTGTACTCATCTACTAAAGTCAATGAAAGTAATGTCTTCGTGACATTTTAAATAAGAGAACGGTTGCTCTCCAGTGTGGTTTGATCATCCTATTCAGGGAACATACATTACAGCCATGCTTTTTAAGAGAATAATATCAAAAAGCTGTTTGTCTCATGACTCTTTGACTTCTCCTCATCTCCTTCCAGCCAGTCATCTAGCTCCTTCCAGACTGTGGCACTTGGATGTATAATTGCAGCCCGTTGTCTGCAGAGTAATTATAGCCTAATCTGACTTGTTGCACAGCAGGATGACAAGGAGGCTGGCTGTCAGGCGGGGTCAGAGGTCAGCCATTTACCCCATGGACTGCAGGCCACAGCCTCATCAGGATTCTCTGGATAGCTCTTCTCAGCTGTGGAACGGGTCTGCAGCTGTCTGTGTGTCTCTGCAGATGACTTTTTGGATGAAAACATGAACTGTTTTCAAGATGCAGATCCCAGCAATCAGTGTAGGGTCTTGTTTTCTTATTAAAGACGTGACAACTGTTCTGAAGTGAAAGGGGCTATTTTTTTGTGCTTTCCATATAAATTTCCACTGGAATATGTATATAAGCCAGCATTAAAATATTACATCAACTTATTTTTTATATACTTGAGATCTTAAAATGATTTTTAAAAGAATATTGTATCAGTATATTGCATTAAGGTGAAGTCTGCTATGTATTAAAAAGGAGAATTACTTGAATGCAAATAAATAAATTATATTCAGACTGAAAGTTCTGTAGATCCTGTAACTAAAAGATCATAGAATCACAAAGTAAAAAAAGAAACACAAGCACACTATGTCAGTTAACCTAATCCTATGGGTGATAAAAAATATTCCTTAAATACATCTTTTATGTTTTTTTCTGGTCTAGATTTAAATAACTGATCAGATATAAATTCAGGTATATTTCTAGAGAGAGAACATTTTACTATTATTGGAGATTTTGAAGATTCAAAATTGAAGATTCTCCAATATGATTTTCAAAATTTGATATATTTAACATAATTCACCTCTAAACTTTAGGCAGACATACTGATCTAACTCATGGTAACTGAAATGAAAAAAATCTAAGAAAATATAATTGAAATTTGCTAATCAAATTTGTGGATACAGTATTACTAAACTAGGTGACAATTTAAATGTTCTAGAAACCAGAAATAAAATACAAGATGGACCTGAGAAAATTGGTTAATCTAAAAAAAAAGAATACATTTAACAAAGGCAAGATGCAGTAGATAGGAGATAAGGAAGTTTAAATACAAATACAGTAAGAGGAAAATAACCCAAGAAATTTGGTTGTTAATAAGAGTTATGAATAAAATGCTTTTATGAAATATGCTGGTAAGACACTGTGATCTACCGAATGTGTTAGACACCAGAGTTTAAGGCAGGATTTTAAACCCTAGAAAGCCAAGAGGCCATCGGAGAAAAGTCATTTTCAGGTTACCAGACCGAGGTGAAAACATAGAAATTAGGATGTGGTACAAGACTGAGCCAGCAAACAGGAAGTGAGAGCAGTAGGAAGCAGGCAGGCTGAGTTAGATTGTCATGCGGGGTCAGAGACAGAGGGAAAGAGAATCAGGCTGGCAAACCAGAGGTGTTGGCACCCTGAACGTGTGGGAAGCCCACATCCGATTCTCTGCCTGCAGCGGAAGGATTTGTGACATATAACAATTTTAATTTTTTTTATTTATTCATTTTTAGAGAGGAGAGAGAGAGAGGGAGAGAAGGGGGGGAGGAGCAGGAAGCATCAACTCCCATATGTGCCTTGACCAGGCAAGCCCAGGGTTTCAAACCGGCGACCTCAGCATTTCCAGGTTGACGCTTTATCCACTGCGCCACCACAGGTCAGGCTATATAACAATTTTAGAGATCTGATTGTAAAGCCTCTTTCACTTGATCCTTCTGGTTAATGCTAAGAGAACTATCACCATTTCTATCATTATAATAAAAGTTTTCCTAGAAGGCTTACTATGGGCCAGGACATAGTATAGGGATTTATTTGTTGATTCATCCTCTATTCTATAAATATGTATTCAACCTAGAATGTGCCTCATATTGTGATAAGATATGTTTCTAGGATACAATTGTAAGACAACATGGTCCTTGCTCTCATAGCAAGGGTGAGCCAGATATTAATCATAGTTATACAGCCTAAATAAAATATGATATACATGTAATTTAAAATGTGTTATGCTACTAACAATAAAAAGGGACACCAGAAAACCTGGGGGTCCTAACTTGGTCTGAGAAAGTCTTGTAGTGTTAAGGATGAACAGGAAAGAGCTTGAGGAGGAACAGAGAATGGGCTCTCTGGACAGAACGGTTGCGGAAGGATCTGAGAGCCTGAGAGGTATTGGGAAGAGTTTCACAAAGAGGGCAGAGGATGTGGAGAGAGGCCAGATCACACAGGGCCTCGCAGAGTATTTTAAGAAGAAACAGGAAGCTGTTGAAGATTTTTAAGTACTGAAATAACCCGATCTGATTTTTTTTAAGACAACCCTGATTGCATTGTAAAAATGGGTTGGACTGAATGTACAAATTAGTTAAGAAATCAGTTGCTTGGACCATCATAAGAAAAATAAGGAATAATAATTTACTCAATGTTCACAACCTCGCAGGATTCTTATTTTACAGAAGGATAGATGGAGGCTTAGAGGGGTTTAAGTCACACACCTACAATGTGAGAGATTAATTATTTTATGTTCAGTCTTCCTAGTTACATACTCATTGAAAAAGATTTATACAATATGAAACTGTAACAAAAACTTAAATTCTATGTAAATTTATTCATTGATTTAATCAAATAATATTGTTGAGTAGCAGTGCCAGGCACAGGGGATATAATATCAAAAAAGATAGCAAAGTCTCTCTTCTTATAAAGTTTACATTTTAGTGGATGAAATGTGATAGAAGAACAAACTAGCTAACTAACTATCAGTGATAAAATGGTAGCAATAAAAAGGGTCCTGTGGTAGGCAATGACAGAACACCTGCTTTTGATTGGTGTTGCCAAGAAAGGCCTCCTAAAACCAGAATAACAAGAAAAAGCTATCCCAGCAGAAGACCGAAGGAAGAGCCTTTCAGGCAGAGGGGATTTTGGGGACAAAGACACTGAGATAGGGACAAGATGGCACATTTGAAGGACAGGAGAAACCTCAGGGTGGCTGGAGGACCACAAGCATCAGAGAGAGTGGTACAGGATACGTTTGAAGAGATCATCAGGATCCAGGTTATGAAAGACCTTGTAGGCGTGGGGTTTAGAGTTTAGTTCAGTTGAATGAGAAGCCTAGGGAAAGGTAAGAAAGGAGACGAGGTAAAGAGGATGAGATAGGATTTGTTTTAAATGTGTTTTTTTTCTTGTAATTTATATATTGAAGGAATTGGGTCACTTTCTTAAAAGTGTTCATCAGTTTGGATTTTCCTAATTACATTTTAATGGCTTCATGTTATTTTTTCTTTATTTCCTGTATCATCGATAAATTGGCATTTAGGGCTTAGAAGATTAATTGGTTTAACTTTTTTCTTCTTCTTTTTTTCTTCATTGAGAGGAGGGGAAGCAGAGAGACAGACTCCTGCATGCGCCCCGACTGGGATTCAGTCATCCTTCAGAATCTGTGGGGGATTGGTTCCAGGACCCCTGTGGACACCCAAATCTTCAGAGGTGCAGGTTTGTTATATAAAATAGCACCGAACAATGAACACAGTCAGCCCCCTGCGCCCACAGACTTCTAACTGTGGATTGAAAATCCTGTTTTAGATTCAGGGCTGGTTGAACCCATGGATGTAAAACCCAGCAATAGGAAGGGCTGACTGTATATTTAATAAAAAAAATTTACATAGAAGTGGACCCATGTGGTTCAAATCTGTGCTGTTCAATTTATCCGTAGGTGGAACCATGGTGGGAATTGAACAGAAAGGGCAACCTATCTCAAGAGGCCTCTTTATGTTTACCAGCATAACTATGTTTGCTTGGGGATAAGTGGAACTAATCCACAAAAGGCAGAATAGGCATTTGTCACATACACCCGAGATGTGGCCATCAGGAAGAATTATTTTCATCCCTAGCCCTAGAAAACACTATAATAAGAGGAGTTAGGCCCTGGCAGGTTGGCTCAGTGGTAGAGCGTCGGCCTGGCGTGTAGAAGTCCCAGGTTCAATTCCCAGCCAGGGCACACAGGAGAAGTGCCCATTTGCTTCTCCACCCCTCCCCCTCTCCTTCCTCTCTGTCTCTCTCTTCCCCTCCCGCAGCCGAGGCTCCATTGGAGCAAAGATGGCTCGGGCGCTGGGGATGGCTCCTTGGCCTCTGCCCCAGGCGCTAGAGTGGCTCTGGTCGCAACAGAGCGATGCCCCGGAGGGGCAGAGCATTGCCCACAGGTGGGCAGAGCGTCGCCCCCTGGTGGGCGTGCCGGGTGGATCCCGGTTGGGTGCATGCGGGAGTCTGTCTGACTGTCTCTCCCCGTTTCCAGCTTCAGAAAAAGAAAAAAGAAAAAAAAAAAAGAGGAGTTATAAACTCCATCCTACTGTGGTAGGCAGAACTCTAACTAACATGGTCCCCCTGACTTCTGTGCTTGGTGTTACTTATTTGGTTATATTATCTGGGAGAAAGACCTTTTGAAGATGTAATTAAGGTTATGAAACTGCTGTTGGCCTTAAGTGAGAGAGACTCCTGAGTGGACCTAACTGAATCACACAAGCACTTTAAAAGTAGGGTTGTTTTTTTTTCCCGGTTGTAGAAGTGAAAGTCAGAGAGATTCCAAATGTGAGAAGGATTTGAGAAGGAATTGCTTACTTGAAGACAGAGGAATACCAGCCACCAAGGAAATGGCAACCTCAGTCCAGTAACCACAAGGGACTGAATTTTACCCATGATCTGAATGATCTGAAAGTATGTTGTCCAGAGCCTTCAGATAACAGGGCAACCCAGCTGATAACCTTGATTTTGGTGTTGTGAGTTTTTAAGCAGAGAATCCAGTTGAGCCTTCCTGGCCTTCTGACCTGTATAACTGAGACATAATGAATGCATAGTGTGGTAAGCTGCTAAATTTGTGGTAATTTGTAACAGCATTAAAAAACCAATCTGTCTAAAATATGACATGACAGGCTGCTACTGAGGTAAGTGGCGATACTATGCATGAATCCTGCATTTAGAAGGCAAGCCTAGGATAGTTCAGTCACTCATCTGTGGGGTAGAAGTGGAGATGGATTCTGTCTGGAGAGCTCAAGCAGCTCTTCTCTACTGTGTGCAGACAAGCAGCCACACCCCCATTTCTTCTTCTTCTCCTCCTCTGTACTGAAAACACACACACTTGGAAGCTATAGGACCGACAACATTTACAAACTTGTTTGTATCTATACAGAACCCTCGATTTAAGCTGGAATGTTGTACAAAGAACAATAACATTTACTCAGAATCATTATTTTTAAAAGTATCCAAAATCTATAATAGCACAAACAAGTTCACCAACATCCCCATATGAAATTTGTGTTCTCTTCTCAATGTACAAAGATGAACAAGCTGAGAAGACAAGCCTGTCTGGGTCTTACTTGATATTTAATTGACAGTGACATACCTGAGATGTGCAAATGTTCTTTTTTTTTTTTTTTTAATACACGGATAGAGAAAGAGTCAGAGAGGGATAGTTAGGGACAGACAGACAGGAATGGAGAGAGATAAGAAGCATCAATCATCAGTTTTTCATTGCAACACCTTAGTTGTTCAGTGATTGCTTTCTCATATGTGCCTTGACCGTGGGCCTTCAGCAGACCAAGTAACTCCTTGTTCGAGCCAGTGACCTTGGGTCCAAGCTGGTGAGTTTTTTACTCAAACCAGATGAGCCCGCGCTCAAGCGGGTGAACTCGGGGTCTCAAACCTGGGTCCTCTGCATCCCAGTCTGATGCTCTATCCACTGCGCACCGCCTGGTCAGGCTGCAAATGCACTATTCTTAAGTGCACTATTTTAAGTCAGTGACTAGATGTGGCTTTAAATTATTTTTAAAAGAACCAACAAGAGCTATAGACTTTCTAATCATTAACATAATTTTGATAAGAAATTTATGCCTATAATAATTGGAGAAATCTTTATTGAGTGTTTGTACCAAAACAAACGAACTTGGCAATACATGTTCATGGGAGCAGTTTCAGCTTTCCCCATCCAGGGAGGTGAGCTCTCTGGTTAATTATGGTATAAGGAATTCAGGGAACAGACAATGGAGGCCCAAGAGGGTAGTGGTTGTGGTTGTAGAAGAAGTGAACAGAGTTCAGAGACATTTAAGGGCTGTCATTTATATTTAGCAACTTTAGAAAGACTGGGTGGGAATCAACATATTCTTGGATTTTATAACCACATCTTTTAAGACTGAGTGGGTGTCTATTTAACTCTTGAGACCAGACCCCTCCCCCCTCTTTTTTTTTTTTTTATCATGCTGACCCCTCCTCTGATCCCAAGCAGAGGGTTTTAATCCTATCTCTGACCTGTGTGTAAAGCGAAAGCCATCAAAGCCTCTTGCTGCAGTCCCACAGCTAATCTTCCCCTTCCATCCAGGAGCCAGGAGAACAGTTCAAGTGTGCATTCAAATAATTTTATTTGTTGTCATATATGATTGTTCTTCATTCTTGTTATGTCCTGGGAGTTTAAAAGTCACTCATAATTCGGGATGGTGGATCTTCAGGCATTCTGACAGAAGAAGGTTTTGTGCCATTTCCCCCTGCTCCTTTCAGACTCACTCTGGGCTCTCCAATACTCCATGCAACAGCAACTCCATTTTAATGCCATGGCGGCTGTGAAGAAAATAAAACCATCAGTCATTGTCAAATACTTTATAAATGAAGACAGAGGAGGGTTTCAGTTCTCTGTGTAACAAGGACAGAGGAGAAAGGTCAGTGATATATCATGTGGTATAGGATTTCCCCTTAAGCAATCTGCAGCTAAGACTTGCTCATGGTGTGGAAACTTTTGTCTCGTCAGGGACTCTCAAGACTGCTCCTCAACTTAAGGCTACAGATCTTCAAGTCTCTGCTCAGCAACGTATCGGAGAAAGAAAAAACGCATTTCAAGCAAATTTGGGGAAAGAATTTTTTTTGCCATTTGGGAAGGCCAGGAACTAATATTAATGGCTGTTTAACTTATGAAAAATTAATGAGATGACATAAATTATGTATGTGGGAAAAAGAAAATCTATCAATGGATGGTTTGAGGATTCAGAAGAGTACTTAAGTTGAGAACAAAAGGTGTTCTGTGCAGTAGGTCACGTTTGGGGTGAGCACTTGTTCTTCCTTTGTGCCTGAAAATGGTGAATACAGAATTGTTCTTCGGCCATTCCCTGGTAGTGAGGAAACTAGTTATTTCAATAGAGTTCATCACTATGTGCTTGTCTGCTGTTTGGAAGCATAGAAGGCAATTGGCAAAATTTAATAGGAAAGCCAGAGAACTGAAAAGTCTCTAGAAGAACTGGAATGTCTGAATACTGAACCCATGTGCCTAGCAACATGACATAATCTCATAATGAGCCCCCCTCCCAGACCACTTGGGAAAAGAACTCAGTGGCCCTGAAAGTCAAAACCATACGTGCAATGTACAAAGTAAACAGATTTGATGCCAAAAGAAGTTTAGATTATAGTTAAAAATCTCTTGTGGAGTTATAAAACATTCACTTACATAGTATCAGTCTGACTTGGAAAAGAATATTTAGCATTATTGTTTTTTTTTTCTGGTTAATTTTCTTTTTCATACCAAGAAATATAGGTAGTTACAACACCCACAAATAGTTGCAAATAAGAGAAAATATATTAGAAATGTTTAATCTCATCTTGATAAATACATTGTAAATGTGACTATAAAGTAATATGTCTGTTTAAAGGTTTCATAATCTATTTTTGGAACAATGTGGGGTATAATAACTAAACATAATTTATTCTAGTTTAAATTATATAATAAAATTAAAAACAACAAACTATATGTCAGGAAATAGTAACTATTCTGAGCTAATGATATATGTATCTTTGGTTACAATCTTAGTAAATATGATTGGACTCTAGTATAAATAAAATAAGTTATATTCTTTAATTAGTAAACTCGAGGATTTAGCATTGAATGAAAAAGATTACATTTCTGGTACTATCTGATATTTTTGACAGCCTTTTTTTTTCTCCTTTTCTTACTCTTTCTTGAAAAAAAAAGATATATTGTTTTATATAAAGAAAATAGCGTAACACTAAACAGTGTCCAATGAAATTGAAAGAAATTAATGATTTGTTCTGGAATTAGAAGACTTCTAAACAGAAAGTACAAACACACCTAAGTAACAGCCTAAAAGAAGAGAATATTTTCCTCCACCTACTGTAGCAATCCCAGCTGAGTTTGGTGTCTTTCATTCTGGGTAGCATTGTCCAAGGGTGGCACCAGCATAGGAAATGGACCGAGGGCTGCCACTGATTTTCATGGCAGTATCACCCTTGAGATGCTATCTTATACTTGTAGTTGTACAGAATAAAAAATAACCACAAAATATTAATTACAACTTTTTAAATTAATGCTAAGGTCCTCTTTTAATTCATAGATGCCCAAATATTAATGTAACATTGAGTGGCTGAAGTGTGTCTCGTTATATTCTAGGCATTTACCGTGTCAAATCTACAGAGACAGGTGCACCTGGAGACAAATGAGCAGACCACCGTAAAACAGAAGCTTAATTATGTTCACTCACATTTTCAAATTATTCTCAACAAATTACCTTGGGTAGGCGACATATCCATCAAGGCAAAACTCTCATTTCATATTCACAGTTGTGCTCCTGTAAACTGCTCTAATAAGGCTCTCACTAAGTTTTCCTGTGACCTCGCTGAGCTGAAATATTGCAGGCTGTGTGTTTGCAGTGCCTTCAATTAATTCTGACCTTGGTGCTGCCTGGGTACAATGAGGCAAGTGGAGGGTGGAGATCAGATTTAATTTTGAATTTCCTGACTGTTGTTGGTTTGTATCTCAACGTGAACATTACTTAAACATGTTATTTTTGGTCAATGACATTTTATGCAGCACACTGGGCAAATGTAATTAAGCGGCCTAAGTTTTGTTCTCAGCTGTCCTCTGAGTTCTTGTATGGGAACGTGGAGTCTCAACAGGAAACACCTGTATGGTAGTTGTATACCAAACCCTCCCAGAGAATTAGTTTATAACATTGTTCCAGCACCTCACAAGCTCTTCCCCAAACAGAAATGCCCAGCTGTATCTGAAGGCTGGATTTTTAATTACCAGTGAAAATCCAACCTCTTAGCTTAAAAGTGAACTTTGTTGTATGGTCTGTTAGGCTTAGCTGTATCAAGAATCAGCCCCATCGCTCATTTATTTTGACATTCAATTTAAAAAAATTTTTATTCACCCAACCTTTACTGAATGTCTATATTCTGCATGAGAATTGTGAAGTTATACCAAGAGAAAGCAGATGTAGAGTCTATCCTTAAGAGAGAAAAGCGAGAAAAACATTATTGCCTCTAATAGAACCTAATCGATTTCTTCTTGGAGACAGCTAGCAGATATTTGGATAGGCTGTTTGCTTTGTGAAAAATATAAAGTTAAAAGTATGCTGTTAAAACCCATTGACCCTCTGTGTTTGGCAATGTATGAATTAGGTACAATAAAAACAAATGTCAAACATCTAGAAATGAAGGATAAACAGCAAAAATATATTTTAAATTTCATAGTTGAGCTCCTGATAGAGTTGAAGAAATCCTTAAAGAGGGTTTTTAAAACAAAAGTGGTAACTCAAGTTAAACATGAGGCTGCAGTTGTCCTGGTAAAACTTGCTGATTTGCCTCAGGGGTGTAATGCCAGTGGCTGAGGCCAGGCAGGTCCACGTTGGATTTGGGAAGGTAGAAAAACTCCGGAGCCGGAAGTTGGACCATTACTGTTTAATAAAGTCTTGCAATGGTGGACGAGCAAACGGGGAAACCTCTTCTCACAGCAGCAAGGGAACGAACAGCAAAAACAACCCCTCACAGTGGTGGGCAGGCAATCCACAATCTGCCATCTACCCTGATGGCAAGTATCCATAACCTTACATAGACTGTACACACGTGGTACTGCCATGTGCTCGTGCACTAGTTGTGCTAAGTGCTAAACCAGCGAGCAAGCCTAACACAGCTGTTTTTTCAATGAGAGGGTTAGGTTGTAATAGTCTGGTGGGCTCAGAAACAAGGCCTTGAGTGTAAGCAAGATGAAACATTGGACCTGAGATCCCAGAATAAAGCTGAAGGTCTTGAAAAATTATATCCTTGGTGAAAGCCTGGACCAAAAACTCATTTGTGGCAGTAGAGAAATGATAGGAACATTTATTTTCCAGGATAAGATTCAGCTTAGGGAGAGGAGAGGAAATGTTTCCCCGGAGAACTTACAATCACAGACTGCCCTTATTCAAGTTTAGAATTTGAATTTTCTACAACAAAGATATCTAGGTAACATCAAGCTAAGAAATTAAGTGATTAGGGATTGATAGTGCCCCATGGAGTATAACAGAAAGAAACACAACTCCAGTGGATAGTGATACATGTTCAGCCTAGAACTCACATTGTAACCCCACAGAGATAAAGCATCAAGTTTTAATAAAAAACTAGTACTTTTATTCAAAATATACAAAAAACAGTTAAAACTCAACTGTCAGAAAATAAGCAATGCAATTAAAAAATGGGCAAAACACCTAATGAAACACTTCACCAAAGAAAATATAGAGATGGCAAGAAAGCTATGATGAGATGTTTAACATCATCATCATTAGTGAAATGCAAATTAAGACAGTGAGATGCCACTTCACACCTATTAGATTGGTGAAAATCCAAATGCTGACAATACCAAATGCTGATGAGGATGTGGAGCAACAGGAACTCTCATCCATTGTTGGTGGGGGTACTAATAGTACAGCCACTTTGGAAGACAGTTGGGCAGTTTCTTATAAAGCTAAACACAGTCTTACCATGTGACCCAGCAATGGCAGTTCTAGGTATTTACTCAATAAATTGAAAAAGTGTGTGCACAAAAATGTGCACATGGGTATTTATAGCAGCTTTATTCATAATTGCCTCAACGTGTAAGTAACTAAGATAGATAAACTGTGATATATTCAGACAATTGGGTTTTATTCAGCAATAAACAGAAATGAGTTATCAAGCTATAAAAAGACATAGTGAAACCTTAAAAATATACTGTTAGTGAGATAAACCAGTCTGAAAAGGCTGTATACTCTATGACTCCAACTACAGGACATTCTGGAAAAGACAAAAGTATAGAGATAGTAAAAAGATTAATGGGTATTAGAGATATCAGGGAAGTGAGAAAGGAACAGATAAATAGATGAAGCACAGAGGATTTTTGAAGTAGCAAAACTATTTTGTATAATACTGTAATGGTGGATACACATGATATTATAGATTTATCAAATCCCATAGAACTGCATATACAAAGAGTGAACCCTAACATAAACTATGGACTGAAATGAGTAATGATTCAACCTTGTTTTTATCAATTATAACAAATGTACCACACCAATTTATCATGTTAATAATGGAAAACTCTGAGTGGAGATGGGGTCAGAGAATTCTCCGTACTCCTGCTCCTTTTTTCTTTAAGAAGCCTAAAACATCTCTAAAAATAAAAATTACAAAATACCTAAAGAAGAAGCTATCATAAAGCAGTCATAAAGCTATCATAAAGCAATTGGAATAGCTAAAAAGGAACTGGCATGTAAGCAACCTGAAATAATCAATTTATTGGATGCAGAACATGAAACCAGAGTGTTCAAAATGTTTAAGAGGCAAATATTGAATTGATGAAGAAATTAGAAAAGATAAAGAGAAAAAAGGAACCTAAAATATTTGAAAATTAATTAATATAGATATTCCAGGGAAAAAGCTATAATTGAAATTGAAAATTTAGTGAGAAGTTTAGACTTTCAGTTTCAGCTAAGATGGAATAACAGGAACTATATTTACCCTCCCACCTGAACTAACTAAAAAATGAACAAAATATAGAAAATGATAGTTTTCAAGACACTAAATATCAGATATTAAGGAATAGTGATAGATGTGAGATAAGAAACAAATAGGATTTGTCTTACAATTTTCTAAGGTTACTGTTTTGAATTTCCAAGCCATGGTGCAGGAAGGGGGAACTCAGAGAACCCTGCATTGAACAGAGAGAAATGACATCCTAGAAGACCGAGGTAAGCAGACACCCTACAACAGATAGCCTAACAGGAGAGAGCTCCATAGCTAGAGAACTCTAGAGATCTGCAAAGGTTTCCCTTAAGTATTCACCAGGGTTTGGTTAGCCTGTGCATGCGACCAGAGCTGAGAGCCGTTAAACCATCCACAGGGATTAGAAATAGTAGTGCCTGATACCCATAGAAAACGGAGAATACTGTGATGTCTGAACCATGAGGCAGACTGGAAGAATCTCAAGTGTCACGAGACATTTGGTTAGGTATAGAGAAGGGTCTGGCCTCAGTAGTGGGGACTAAAGAGCCCTAGACCAGGGGTCGGGAACCTATGGCTCGCGAGCCAGATGTGGCTCTTTTGATGGCTGCATCTGGCTCGCAAACAAATCTTTAATAAAAAAAATAATAACTTTAAAAATATAAAACATTCTCATGTATTACAATCCATTCATCTTCTACTGCTCATGTTCATGGTTGCGGTGGCTGGAGCCAATCACAGCTGTTCTGCGGGACAACACCAAATTTTTATTGGATAATGCGTAATGTTCTCCAGTTGTTGTATGGCTCTCACAAAATTACATTTTAAAATATGTGGCATTTATGGCTCTCTCAGCCAAAATGATTCCCACCCCTGCCCTAGACTGAGCACTGCTCCAGCTGTACCCAACAAATCTTTAAAGTGAGATGAAAATGATCAAACTGTTTTCAAGTAACGTAACTGATTCCTAGACAGAGCTGAAGAATGTTTATAGAAATAGAAACTATCCAGCATTAGATAAAGTAAAATTCAAAATGCCTTGAATCAAATAAAAATTTATCATGCATGCCAAGAAGTAGGGAAATGTCATTCATAATGAGGAGATAAGTTAACCAGTTGAAAGCAACCCAGAGCTGACACAGTTCTTAGAATCAGCAGACAAGAATTTTAAAACAATAATTGTTATTGTATTCCATATGTTCGAAAGGTAAATAGAGACATAGAAAGGGACCTAAATCAAATGTCTAGACTTAAAACTTAAAATGTGTTAAATAAAATAAAAATACACTGGATGGGATTGATCATGATAAGACATTATCAAATAAAATATGAGTAAACTTTAAGATGTAGCAAAATAAACTATCTAAAATAAAACTCAGAAAGAAGAGAGAATTAAAAAAAATCAAAACATGAACAGAGCTGCATGACAATATCAAGAGAATATGCATATAATTGGGAGTCCTTTAAGAAGAGGATAGAGCAGGAGACAGAATAGTTGAAGAAATAATGACCAAAACATTTCCAAACTTGATAATTATAAACTCACAGATTCAAGCAATTCAATAAACTTTAGAATAAGACATATAAAGAAAACTATACCAATGTACATCATAATAAAATTGCTCAAAGTTTGTTATAAAAAAACCTTAAAAGTAGACAGAGAAAAATCACATTACATATAAGAGAACAAAGATAGCATGAGATCCTATTATAGTCAGAAACAATGCAAATGAGAAGATAGTGAAGCAATATATTTAAAGTACTGAAAGAAATAAAAATCTGTTAGCCTAGAATTCTATACCAAATAAAAATCTTTCAAAAATGAAGATAATAAAAAGACATTTTTAGATGTAAAAGGTTGAGAGCTCATTGCTAACAGCATCTTACTACTAGATATATTAAAAAGAGTTCTCAAGGCAAAAAGAACAGGATAACACAACAACCTGTAGATCTATAATATAAGGCATGAAGAGAACTGGAAAATGGAAAATGTCTTGTTGGACATATAACTCACTTTTCTCATTATTTAAATCTTTTAAAAAGATAATTGAAAGATTAAACAAAGATAATAATGTTGTATGGGCTTTACATCATACGTAAAAAGCGCAAAGATCAGTAGGAGAAAAACAGACTATACTGGTATATGCTTCTTATACTACATGTTCAATGGCATGATATCACTGAGACTATGAGACTTAAAAATAGTATCTATACTACTAATCCTAAAAGAAGAACTAATATAACAAAACAAATCAACAGAAGATACATTTAAATCACTAAAATATTCAATTATTCAAAAAGAAGGCTGAAAAAGAAAGAAAAGGGAACAGACGACAGATGGGACAAATTGAAAACACCTAGCAGAATATAAGATTTGAATCTAACCACATCAATAATTGCAAAACAAATGTAGAGATACATCATGTTCCTGAATTAGAACCCTAATATTGTTAAGATGTTAATTCTCCCCAAACTGATACCTAGGTTGAATACAATTCACATAGAAATCCTAACAGTTTATTTTGTAGAAACTGAAAAAATGATTTGAAAATACAGGTATGCAAAGGATTTAGAATAGCTTAAATAATTACTAAAAGAACAACAAAATTGGAGAACTAAGACTACTTACTTTCAAGAGTTATTATAAGTTTACACAAGTCAGAACAGCACTATACTTAGAAAAATGGATCAATGAACATAATATGGAAATAAAACCTTACATATATGGAAATGAATTATGACAAAGGTGAAAAGGCAATTAATTCAGTGGAGAAAGGACCGTTCTTTCAACATAGAATATATACAAAACTTAACTCAAAATTAGTAATAAACTAAATATAAAGCATAAAACTATAAAACTAGGCCCTGGCTGGTTGGCTCAATGGTAGAACATCAGCCCAGTGTGTGGATGTCCTAGGTTCAATTCCTGGTCAGGTCACATGGAAGAAGCTTCTGCTTCTCCACCCCTTCATCTCTCTCTTTCTTCTCCTCCTGCAGCCATGGCTCAAATAGTTCGACTAAAGTTGGCCCTGGGAGCTGAGGATGGCTCCATGGCCTCTGCCTCAGGTGCTCAGAAAAGTCTGGTTGCTGAGCAATGGAGCAAGACTCCAGATGGGCAGAGCATCACTTCTAGTAGGCTTGCTGGATGGATGCTGGATGGAGGGCATGCAGGTGTCTGTCTCTGCCTCCCCTCCTCCCCTCCTCTCACTGAATAAATTAAAAAAATAACAGTTGTCCCTTGTCATATCGCAGTTTACTTTTCATGCTCTCACTGTATCATGATTTTAACATTGTATATATCTAATTTTGTATCACAGATTTTTTGCTATATCATGGGATTTTGCAGTATATAGGCATTTTAATATATTTATTATTTTAATTATCTTTGCAGTAAAATAAGCATTTTCTAGCCTAAAAAATTAAAAACAATATAAAAATATTAATTAAAACATTAAAAATATTAAATCAAAATAAAGCCTTAAAATATATATAAATTATAAAATAAATATAAGGTCACTACTTTGTGGATTTTTGCCTGTCGTTGGGGGGGTCTGGAACCTAACCACCATGACATACATGGGACCATTGTAAATAAATAAATACAACTATAGAACTATTATTAAAAACAAAACATAGGGGAGCCCTTTGTGATCCTGGGTTAAACAAAGATTTTGTAGCTATAACACCTAAAGTACAATCCATAAAAGAACAAATTGATAAATTGGACTTAATCAATACTAAAAACTTCTAATTTTTGAAAACAAGCCACAAATTGCAAATTATATATCTAATAATAGAGATATATACAGAATGTAAAAAGAACTCTTCAAAACTGAATTTTAAAAGAACAAAACACCTATTTTTAAAGAATGGGCCTAATAATTGAATAAACACTTCTCCAAAGAAAATATACAAGTGAGAGATAAACATATATAAAGATAGATGCTCAACATTAATCATTAAGTAAATGCAGTATAAAACCACAATGATATGGCATTATACACCTATAAGGATGGCTAAAATTTAAAAAGACCGATCTACCAGGAATTTGCAAAGATGCAAAGGAAGGAATACAACCATGTTGCAAAGCATTTTGGCAGTCTCTTAGAAAGGTAAACATGTAAATATTGAAGTCATTAGAATGATGACAATTATATAAGATAGTGACAGTGATCTGCCAAAACAATTTTTTTAAATTGATGTTTAGAAGGAGAAAGAAACCAATTTGTTGTATCTCTTATTTATTTATTTTTGTGTGTTTCTAAAATATTTTATTGGGTGATGTTGGTTATTAAAATTATACAGGCTTCAGATGTACTGTTCTGTGCATCATCTGTACATTGCATTGTGTGTTCACCACCCCAAGTCACGTCTCTCTTCATCACCATGGGTCTCCTTCTACACTTTTGGACTTTCCCCCTCTTCCCTCCTGCAATCCCAAAACTGTTGTCTGTGTCTATAAGTTTTTTTTCTCTTTGCTTAATTTCTTCACCTTTTCACCTTTTCACCCATTTCCACAACCCCCACCCCTTCTGACCACTGTCAGCCTGTTTTCTTATTTATGCATTCATTGAATGATTTTTGTACGTGCCCTGAACCCTCCACAGTGGCATATAGGGGTGACACTCTTCAACTGAGCTACCTGGCCAGGGCCCAAAACAAAACAAAACAAAACAACAACAACCTTTAAGGGATAACAGAAAGAGCCCAGAGATTTATAAATATGTTTAACAAAAGCACAGTGACAAATCTTCTAATATGATAACAAGAGCTTCAAAACTGAGGCTTTTATTTATTCATTTTTTTATTTTTATTTATTTTTTTTTAGAGAGGAGAGAGAGAGAGGGAGAGAGATAAACAGAGAGAGAGAAGGGGGGAGGAGCTGGAAGCATCAACTCCCATATGTGCCTTGACTAGGCAAGCCCAGGGTTTCGAACTGGCGACCTCAGCATTTCCAGGTCAACCCTTTATCCACTGTGCCACCACAGGTCAGGCTGAGGCTTTTATTAATAAGGAAAGACAAGCATCTGGAAATGACAATGAGGACCAAGAAGAACACATATTCATCTCCAGATCTAAAGACAAGACAATGGTGGGAGAGAAAAGCAACACTTGAGAGGTCAATGAGGGAAGAGAATCTTAGGGGAGATTTTCCTCTGAGCAGGAAGGTGAAGAGAAATATTTCGGAAAAAGACTGAACATAAAGAGAATTTTGATCATGACAGACTGAGTTTCAAGAAATGTTGACAAACTTGTTTAGGAAGAAACCTTGTTTATCTGAAGACTATAAATAGATTTTATTTTGTAAACTGTACAAAAGCAAATGTTTATATGTAGGCGCTATTCATGTTTGCCTTCCCATTCAAAAAAGACATTTCTTTAATTTTTTTTTTTTAATTCAGTGAAGGGAGGAGAGGCAGAGACAGATCTCTGCATGCACCCCGACTGGGATCCACCTGGCAAGGCCACTAGGGGCGATGCTCTGTCCATCTGGAGTGTTGCTCCATTGCTCAGCAACCCAGCTCTTCTTACCACCTGAGGTGGATACCATTGAGCCATCCTCAGTACCCAGGGCCAACTTGTTCCAATCAAGCCATGGCTGCATGAGAGAAAGAGAGAAAGAGAGAGAGAGAGAGAGAGAGAGAGAGAGAGAGAGAGAGAAGCGAGAGGAGGAGGGGTGGAGAAACAAATGGGTGCTTCTCTTGTGTGACCTGACTGGGAATCGAACTGAGACATCCACAGACCAGGCCGATGCTCTACCACTGAGCCAACCAACCAGGGCCCAAAAAAGACATTTCTGCAACACTTGCCTGAAACATTGGAAGAAATGAGAGTTCTGTCCACCCCATAGCAATTATGTTTGTTATTTGTAATTTGATTATTTAAAAATACTCTTTGTTAAATGTAAGGCTGTGAAACTGAAATGTATTTATGAAATTCAAACATTTTGTTTGATTCAAGGGAGCTTTTTAATCAATGAAGAAAATGTTAATAAAATAAATGACTATCGTCTGAAAAAAAATTTTTTTCTTTATCATCAATGTCATAATTTACAAACATGGAAGATCCTCTCTGTTTTTCTCCCCTTGTATTGTCATGTGTATAGCTAAAAATTAAAAATATATATTTATTGATTTCAGAGAGAGAAAGGGAGAAAGAGACAGAAACATCAGTCCACTTCTGTATGTGCATTGACCGGGTGTCAAACTGGCAACCTTTATGTATCAGGATGATACTCTAATGGTTAGAGTCTAACCAACCAAGCCATCTAGACAGGGCAATATAACTAAAAATTTTTTTTCTTCTTTTTCCAAGTGAGAGGAGGAGATATAGAGAAACAGATTCCTGCATGCACCCCAACCAGGATCCACCTGCAATTTCGTCTTGGGCTGATGTTTTGCCCCTCTGGGGCCATGCTTGCAACTGAGCTATTTTTAGTGCCTGAGGCAAGACTCCATGGAGCCATCCTCAGTGCTCTGGTGGATGTGCTTGGCCAATCAAGCCATGGCTGGGGGAGGAGAAGAAAGAGAGAAAGAGAAGAGGGAAGGAGGGGGTGGAGAAGCAGATGGGCACTTCTCCAGTGTGCTCTGACCAGGAATGAGGCCCAGGGCAGCCACACATCGGGTTGATGCTCTACCACTGAGCCAACTGGCCAGGGCCCTAACATTTTTAACCTGGCTTGAATGAACTCAACTTAAGACTGATATATAAATCACTAGATAGAAAACAGAAGTATCAACATGAGCACAGTCTAATTGGCATATCTCAGGGAATAGGCATTAACCAGACTTGTAAGAACACACAGTTCCAGTTTCCTATTAGCCTCTATGCTACCAGTATAGTATCCCTACACTGATTATTTCTCAATACACAGAATAGAACATGTTTGCTACGGTTGACCGGAAGGTGCAATTCCCTTTTAGTGAATTGCAGTTCTCCATTGCCTCTTTTTACACAATTCTATGTGCAGTGTGGGTGTAGAGGAAGTTTGAGGAGTGGCGTTAGAATTTAGGTCCCCTCTGCCAGGACACTGCTCCCTTTACTTTTCCTGAGATTTAAGAAAGGCCAGCAGCTCACCACTCACACAAACAAGAGGAGGGAAAGTGAATTGCTCTATAACTGCAGCCATGGCTGGACAAGCTCACTTTCAGGCAGGCAATGGAGGCAAAGAGCCTCTGTACGTCTTCCCACATACCTTCATTTATAGTGGAGGCTTTCCTAGGTTTTTGGATATCTATGATGATCAAGAATCTCATTATTTTACCTTACGTGTAGTTAATACACTCTGAACATTCCTGCACTGCATAACTGACACAACAGAGGCCCTGGCCGGTTGGCTCAATGGTAGAGCATAGGCCTGGCGTGCAGAAGTACCCGGTTCGATTCCCAGCCAGGGCACACAGGAGAAGCGCCCATCTGCTTCTCCACCCCTCCCCCTCTCCTTCCTCTCTGTCTCTCTCTTCCCCTCCCGCAGTGAGGCTCCATTGGAGCAAAGATGGCCTGGGCGCTGGGGATGGCTCCTTGGCCTCTACCCCAGGCGCTAGAGTGGCTCTGTTCGCAGCAGAGCGACGCCCCCTGGTGGGCAGAGCGTCACCCCCTGGTGGGCGTGCCCGGTGGATCCCGGTCGGGTGCATGCGGGAGTCTGTCTGACTGTCTCTCCCCGTTTCCAGCTTCAGAAAAATACAAAACAAAACAAAACAACAACAACAAAAAAAAAACAGAGCTCATTTCACCACTGAACACTGTACTAGCTAGCATTTGTACAGTTATAGGGTCTAAAAATTCCAGGCATCATCCAAAATCTTAATGTGACTAAATAAAGTCAACATATTGAAAACTTTAAGGAATTGTTATTTCATATAATATATTTTTTTATGAAACTTTAAAAATGACCAGAAAACAATTAAAATTGAATAATTTAATAAGTTTTTTCAGAGTGTACATTTTAAAAAGGATGGCTCCTGAATTTTCCTATTCTGAAGAGAGGGGGAAATCAAATCTATTTTAAAATTTTTTTCTGAGTTTTACACTTTCAGAATATGTTTGGAGACTACAGGTTGATCCTACATACAGAACAACATATAAAGCTGGTCCTTTAAAGTCTAAGAACCACTAAAACTAAGAGTAAAAATGTAGCTTTTGTGGCCATATAATCTAATTGTGCAAATTATTCTGTCATTCAGTTAATTTACACTTTATTCTTATGGCTGTCATCAAAACTATAGCAATGTTTAAGAATTTTTTACAAACTTTCATTTGAACAACAGTCATTGTTTTGAACATGTCTAACACAAATTATTTCTCAAGTTTCAGAGAATTTTATTGCTTTATTATTTCTATCACCACAGGTATCACAACAGTTAGTGAAATTCAAAATATCTTTAAAATTGTTCACAGTTCTAATAGAAGTTTGTAAGAAAAACTTCGCTTTAGAAAAAAAAGACACTCGTATATGAAGCTTAAATTCATTAACAAACAATAATCAGGGGTGTAGTATATGCCTGGCACCTACCAGATGATAAGCATGTTGAAATGAGAAACAGAAATCTCGAGGGCCAGAAGATCACCCTCTGGTGATAGTGATGATAGTGAAGGGCAACAGAGAAGTCAACAGTTAACATAAAATTAATCAAAAGTCATAATTAAAATATGAACAAAAATCCAAAGGGGTATTATAAGTTGAGCTAAAATTTAAATACTAGTTCTGCCATTTAGAAGAGTCAGAGTGGAGAGAAGGTAGTAAAAATGAAGGGAATGGTATGTACAAAGGTAGTATGAAGTGATGAGGTACAGAAATAGTAGTTCAGCCTGACCAGTGGTGGCGTAGTAGTTAGACTGTGGACCTGAAATCCTGAGGTCCCAGGTTCAAAACCCTGAGGTTGCTGTCTTGAGTGCAGGCTCATTCAGTTTAAGTGCAAGCTCACCAGCTTGAGTGCAGGGTTGCTAGCTCAAGTGTGGGATCATCGCATGATCTTATGTTCGCTGGCTTGAGCCCAAAGGTCGTTGGCTTGAAGCCCAAGGTCGCTGGCTTGAGCCCAAAGGTTGTTGGTTTGTAGCCCAAGGTCACTGGCTTGAGCCCAAAGGTTGTTGACTTGTAGCCTAAGGTCGCTGGCTTGAGCAAGGGATCACTGACTTGGCTGGTGCCCCCAGGTCAAGGCATGTATGAGAAGCAATCAATGAACAACTAAAGTGATGCAACTACCAGTTAATGCTTCTAATCTCTCTCCATTCCTCTCCTCTCTCTTCTCTCTCTCTCTCTCTAGAGAAAAATAAATATCTGATTTATAATAAAGAAATATCTGATTAATGGGGAAGCAATGGGAGATGAGACTTAAAAGGAAGTTACTAATCAATCATGAGAGGCCCTGCATGCTATGGGATTATTTTGACTCTCTTAGTGATGGAGAGACATTGAAGGGGTTTTTTTAAGCCAGAAAGGGGCAGAATCAAATTCATATTTTAGAAGAAAATTTTGGCTGCCATTATCATTATCAAGTTATCTATTGAGTATATGATTTAAATAACATTTTTAAGTCACACTGTGAATGAAATAATACTGTTATCCACATTTCACAAATAAATAAGTTAAGGAACTTGTCCAACATTACTCATCTATTAAGTGGCAAAGCAGAGATTCATTGACTCCAAGGCAGTTTGAATTTGTTCCCTCACTCTTAACCACTACAATTCACTGCCTCTGAGAATATTCTAGTGCAGTATGAAGGGAGAAGAGGATGGGCAAAAATACTATTGTAATAGAATACATGAATAAGTGGTTGATGAGAAATTCAAGAATCATTTAAAAGTAGAGTCTCCAAATACTTGGTTTTGAATTGGATTCATCCAATTTTGCCAGCATTTGAAATGTCTGGGAAATATTTAAAGGAATAGCTTATATTTTAAATTAAAAAGTTCAGCCTTACCAGGTGGTGGTGCAGTAGATAAAATGTCGGACTGGGGTGCAGAGGACCCAGGTTTAAGACCCCAAGGTTGCCGGCTTGTGTAGGGGCTCATCTGGTTTGAGCAAGGCTTACCAGCTTGAGCCCGAGGTCGCTGGCTTGAGTAAAGGGTCACTTGGTCTGTTGTAGCCCCCCTCAGCCAAGGCACATATGAGAAAGCAATCAGTGAACAACTAAGGTGCCGCAACAAAGAATTGATGTTTCTCATCTCTCTCTCTCCTGTCTGTCCTTAACTGTCCCTCTCTCTTTCTTTCTCTTTCTCTGTGACAAAAAAAAGTACATAGCAATATCTGTTATGATATTACTTGTGTGTAAATCTGCTTGCTCATTCTCTGGGGCTATATTGTAACTCAGATTATTTGCTGTTGGTTAGCTTAACTCTTAATGTACAATCAGTTCAGATCACTATGGCCAGCTGCATTATTCTGGATTTATGACCTTGTCTCATGTAAGGTAAAATATGGACATATCATATAGCTAAAATTTTTTGTTTTTAAATATAATATGCATTTTTTTGTTGTTATTCAGCTATGTACTCCTTTGGGGAAGGGAATACTTGGTGGTTTTAATTGGGCTGGTTACCCTAAACCAAGAATTTTGTTCAACACTTTCTGTTATCATTAGAAGAAATATCATTTGCTGTTATAATGTTACTTTTGAATTATAGGAAGACTTTTTAAAAGTTTTTTTTTTTATAATTGATAGATATAATTGTAGATTTCCACCTAAAACACTAAATGTATATCCAAGAGTATTCAAATAGCTGGTTATCTGGTGTCATTCTGATAATTCACTATAGACTGCCATAAATAATTGTGTTTGGCTCATCAATAGATTCCCATCTAACTCAATGTAACAGGTGATGTCCCTACAGAGGTCTATCAAGCTTTACCTAATTGACCTAGCCATTCCAGCCCATTTGACCTACCTAACCACATTTTCTATCCTTCCTCCCTTAACTCATTCTTCTTGGTCACAATGACTGTCTTGCTTTTCCTCAAACATAAACACCAGGACCTGCACAATTCCTAACCTCCCTATCCTCAGATGCTTTCCTCAGAAATACACATGACTGGTTGCTTCACTTCCTTGAAGCCTTTACTTAAAATATCTCTTGGTCAGAAATGACACCTAAACCACATAGTACTTTTCTTCAAATTCTCTTTCTTTCTTTGTTTTATTTTCCTTTATTGCCCTTATCACTAATTCAATTTCAGCCCTTCTCATGATGGTGGGTGAATGGCTAAAAGTTCCAAGCTACCAAATGATGCTTGTTCTTTCTGGTGACAAGCTCCTACCAAGAATCATCTCATTAGAACAAAAAGCATTCTTTTTTTTTCTTTTTTTCTTTTTATTAAATTTAATGTAGTGACATTGATAAATCAGGGTACATATGTTGAGAGAAAACATCTCCAGATTATTTTGACATTTGATTATGCTGTATACACCTCACTCAAAGTCAAATTGTCTTCTGTCACTCTCTATCTGATTTTCTTTGTGCCCCTCCCCTCCCCCACCCCCCTCTCCTTTCTTGCCCCATACTCCCCTCCCCCGTTGCCATCACATTTTTGTTCATGTCTCTGAGTCTCATTTTTATGTCCCATCTATGTATGGATTTATATAGTTCTTAGTTTTTTCTGATTTACTTATTTCACTCCGTATAATGTTATCAAAGTCCATCCATGTTATTGTAAATGATCCGATGTCATCATTTCTTATGGCTGAGTAGTATTCCATAGTATATATGTACCAAAGCTTTTTAATCCACTCGTCCTCTGACGGACACTTGGGCTGTTTCCAGATCTTCACTATTGTGAACAATGCTGCCACAAACATGGGGGTGCATTTCTCCTTTTGAAACAGTGCTGTGGTGTTCTTGGGGTATATTCCTAAAAGTGGGTCAAAAGGCAGTTTGATTTTCAATTTTTTGAGGAATCTCCATACTGTTTTCCACAGTGGCTGCACCAGTCTGCATTCCCACCAGCAGTGCAGGAGGGTTCCCTTTTCTCCACATCCTCACCAGCACTTACTCTGTGTTGTTTTGTTGATGAGCGCCATTCTGACTGGTGTGAAGTGATATCTCACTGTGGTTTTAATTTGCATTTCTCTAAAGATTAGTGATGTTGAGCATTTTTTCATATGCCTAATGGCCATCTGTATGTCCTCTTTGGAGAAGCATCCATTCATTTCTTTTTCCCATTTTTTTGATTGGATTGTTTGTCTTCCTGGTGTTGAGATTTACAAGTTCTTTATAAATTTTGGTTATTAACCCCTTATCAGACGTATTGTCAAATATGTTTTCCCATTGTGTAGTTTGTCTTTTTATTCTGTTCTTATTGTCTTTAGCTGTGCAAAAGCTTTTTAGTTTGATATAGTCCCATTTGTTTATCCTGTCTTTTATTTCACTTCCCCGTGGAGATAAATCAGCAAATATATTGCTCCGAGAGATGTCGGAGAGCTTACTGCCTATGTTTACTCCTAAGATGCTTATGGTTTCACGGCTTACATTTAAGTCTTTTATCCAGTTTGAGTTTATTTTTGTGAGTGGTGTAAGCTGGTGATCTAGTTTCATTTTTTTGCAGGTAGCTGTCCAATTTTCCCAACACCATTTGTTAAAGAGGCTGTCTTTACTCCATTGTATTTCTTTACCTCCTTTGTCAAATATCAGTTGTCCATAGAGCTGTGGGTTTATTTCTGGGTTCTCTGTTCTGTTCCATTGATCTATATGCCTGTTTTATGCCAGTACCTGGCTGTTTTGAGTACAATGGCCTTGTAGTATAACTTGATATCAGGAAGTGTGTAATAGCTGAGGCTATTCATGTTCTTTTTGGTTCCATATAAGTTTTTGGAATATGTGATCTATAACTTTGAAGTATGTCATTGGTATTTTAATTGGTATTGCATTGAATTTATAGATTGCTTTGGGTAATATAGACATTTTAATGATGTTTATTCTTCCTAACCATGAGCATGGTATATGCTTCCACTTGTTTGTATCTTCTTTGATTTTTTTTAATCAATACTTTGTAATTTTTTGAGTATGAGTCTTTAGTCTCCTTGGTTAAGTTTACTCCTAGGTACTTTATTTTTTTGGTTGTAATAGTGAAGGGGATTGTTCCCTTAATTTCTCTTTCTGACTGTTCATTGTTGGCATATAAAAATGCCTCTGATTTCTGAGTATTGATTTTATATCCTGCCACCTTGCTGATTTTATTTATCAGGTCCAGTAGTTTTTTGACTAAGACTTTAGGGTTTTCTATATACAATATCATATCATGTGCAAATAATGATAGTTTTACTTCTTCTTTTCCAACTTGAATGCCTTTTATTTCTTCTTCTTGTCTGATTGCTGTGGCTAGGACTTCCAGGACTATGTTAAATAAGAGTGGGGAAAGGGGGCACCCCTGACTTGTTCCTGATCTTAAGGTGATTGCTTTTAATTTTTGCCCATTGAGTATGATGTTGGCTGTGGGTTTCTCATAGATGGCCTTTATCATGTTGAGGTATGTTCCCTGTATTCCCACTTTGCTGAGAGTTTTGATCATGAATGGGTGCTGGATTTTATCAAATGCTTTTTCTGCATCTATTGAAATTATCATGTGGTTTTTCTCCTTCTTTTTGATTATGTGATGAATCACATTGATTGATTTACGAATATTGTACCAGCCTTGCCTCCCCAGAATAAATCCCACTTGATCATGGTGTATGATTTTTTCCATATATTGTTGGATCCGGTTTGCTAATATTTTGTTGAGGATTTTAGCATGTATATTCATCAGAGATATTGGCCTATAATTTTCTTTTTTTGTGTTGTCTTTGCCTGGTTTTGGAATCAAAATTATGCTTTCCTCATAAAAGGAGCTTGGAAGTATTCCTTCCTCTTGAATTTTTTGAAATAGTTTGAGAAGGATAGGAGTTAGTTCTTCTTTGAATATTTGGTAGGATTCAGTTGTGAAGCCATCAGGCCCCGGACTTTTCTTTGTTGGGAGTTTTTTGATAACTGTTTTGATCTCATTTGGTGTAATCGGTCTGTTTAGGTTTTCTGATTCTTCCAGATTGATTTTGGAAGATTGTATGTTTCAAAGAATTTGTCCACTTCATCTAGCCCAGTGGTTCTCAACCTGTGGGTCGCGAACTCGGCAGGGATCGAACGACCAAAACACAGGGGTCGCCTAAAGCCATCAGAAAATACATATTTATTATACAATACATTTTTAAATAAAATATGTATTTCTGATGGCTTTAGGCGACCCCTGTGTTTTGGTCATTCGACCCCCACCGGGGTCATGACCCACAGGTTGATAACCGCTGATCTAGGTTGTCTAGTTTTTTGGCATATAGTTCTTCATGGTATTTTCTTACAATATTTTGTATTTCTGTTGTGTCAGTTGTTATTTCTCCACTCTCATTTCTAATTTTATTTATTTGAGTCTTCTCTCTCTTTTTCTTGGTGAATCTAGTTAAAGGTTCATCGATCTTGTTTTTCTTTTCAAAGAACCAGCTCCTGGTTTTATTGATCCTCTGTATTGTTTCATTAGCCCCATGTCATTTATTTCTGCTCTGATCTTTATTATTTCATTCCTTCTACTACATTTGGGCTTTACTTGCTGTTCTTTTTCTAGTTCTTTTAGATGCAGGGTTAAGTTGTTTATTTGAGATTTTTGTAGCTTCTTAAAGTGTGCCTGTAGTGCTATGAACTTCCCTCTCAGTACTGCTTTTGCTGTGTCCCATAAATTTGGAGTTGTTGTATGCTCATTGTCATTCATTTCTAGGAATTTTTTTTATTTCTTCTTTGATCTCATTCTTAATCCATTTGTTATTTAACAACCTGCTATTTAGTTTCCATGTGTTTGAGAATTTTTGAGCTTTTCTGTTGTGGTTCATTTCTAGTTTCATGCCGTTGTGATCAGAGAAAGTGCTTGATATGATTTCAATCTTCTTAAATTTGTTGAGAGCACTTTTGTGCCCTAACATGTGGTCTATCCTAGAGAATGTACCATGAGCACTTAAAAAGAATGTATATTCTGCTGCTTTAGGGTGAAAGGTTCTGAAGATATCTATTAAATCCAGTTGATCTAGTGTGTCCAATAAGTCTGCTGTTTTTTTGTTAATTTTCTTTCTTGAGGATCTATCTAGTGATGTTAGTGGGGTATTGAAATCCCCTACTATTATAGTATTGCTGTTGATCTCGCCCTTTAAATCCATCAAAGTCTGCTTTATATATTTAAGTGCTCCTATATTAGGTGCATAGATATTTATAATAGTTATATCTTCCTTTTGGATTACTCCCTTTATCATTATGTAGTGGCCTTCTTTATCTCTTACTATATCCTTTGTTTTAAAGTCCAATTTGTCTGATATAAGTATTGCTACCTCAGCTTTTTTTTTTTATTTCCATTTGCATGAAATGTTTTTTTTCATCCTTTTACCTTCAATCTATGTGTATCTTTTGTTCTAAGGTGTGTCTCTTGTAGACAGCATATGTTTGGGTCCTTTTTTCTTATCCACGCAGCTGCCCTATGTCTTTTGATTGGATCATTTAATCCATTTACATTTATGGTTATTATTGATATGTAGTTGTTTATTGCCATTTTCTTCTTTAAAGGTTTATTCCTTCTTTGCTATATTCTTTTCCCACTTTGATCTGTTTACAACAGGCCCCTTAACATTTCCTGCAGCATTGGTTTGGTTGTAATGAATTCCTTGAGTTGTTTTTTGTCTGGGAAGCTTTTTATTTCTCCTTCAATTTTAAATGATAGCCTTGCTGGATAAAGTAGTCTTGGTTGTAGGTTCTTGTTCTGCATTACTTTGAATATTTCTTGCCATTCCCTTCTGGCCTCAAGTGTTTCTGTTGAGAAGTCAGATGTCATCCTTATGGGGGCTCCTTTGTAGGTGATAGCTTTTTTTTCTCTTGCAGCTTTTAATATTTTCTCTTTATCACTGAGCTTTGGTAATTTAATTATGATGTGTCTTGGTGTAGGTTGCTTTGGGTTTCTCTTTAGTGGATTCCTCTGTGCTTTTTGAACTTGTGAGAGTTTCTCCTGCATTAATTTAGGGATGTTTTCAGCTATGATGTTATTGAACAAAGTCTCTATTCCTTGTTCTTTTTCTTCTTCTCCAGGAACCCCTATGATGTGGATGTTATTTCTCTTTATGTTGTCACAGAGCTCTCTAAGAGTTTCCTCAGACTTTTTGAGTCTCTTTTCTTTTTTCTTCTCTGCTTTCTTTCCTTCATTCAAGTTGTCCTCCAACTCGCTGATTCGATCCTTGGTTCTATCCATCCTGTTTTTAATTCCTTCCGTTTTGGTCTTTATTTCTGATATTGTATTTGTCATCTCTGACTGATTCTTTTTTAACATTTCAATATCCTTTTTTATACTTGCTATTTCTTTATTTAGGTGTTCATAATGACCATCCATTGTTGTTCTAAGATCCCTAAGCATCCTTACAATCATTATTTTGAACTCCGCATCTGTAAGTTTGATTTCCATATCACTCAGTTCATCTCCTGAAGGTTTCTCTTGTGGTTTCATTTGAATTGCACTTTTCTGTCTTTGCATTATCTGTGTTTAGATGTTTTGTTTGTAGAGTTGGTTAGGCTTGGTGTTGTCTGCCTCCAGTTTTCAATTGTGTTATTTCTAGGTCTTCTTGGGTTGGTATCAGCTATTATTTGTAATCCACTTTCAGATTTGGGCAGCTTTGAAGTCTTGATTTGTTTGTTTTCTTAACAGGTGATAGTGTTGTTTACTGATCTCAGTAGGGGGCTTTCTTTTTTTTTTTCTTTTTTTTCATTTTTCTGAAGCTGGAAACAGGGAGAGACAGTCAGACAGACTCCCGCATGTGCCCGACCGGGATCCACCCGGCACGCCCACCAGGGGCGGTGCTCTGCCCCCCGGGGGCGACGCTCTGCCCATCCTGGGCATCGCCATATTGCGACCAGAGCCACTCTAGCGCCTGAGGCAGAGGCCACAAAGCCATGCCCAGCGCCCGGGCCATCTTTGCTCCAATGGAGCCTTGGCTGTGGGAGGGGTAGAGAGAGACAGAGAGGAAAGCGCGGCGGAGGCGTGGAGAAGCAAATGGGCGCTTCTCCTATGTACCCTGGCCGGGAATCGAACCCGGGTCCTCCGCACGCTAGGCCGACACTCTACCGCTGAGCCAACCGGCCAGGGCTAGGGGGCTTTCTTGAAACTGTATCCAGGAATGCGATGGGTGTAACCTGAGATTCTGAAGGCCTCTTCCACCAACTAATCTCTCTGGGGGCAGGGTGTTTTCTCAGCTTCAGTAGGGGGAAGTGTATCTCAGATCTCCATGGAGACCTGAGTTACTGCCCCTCCTCCCCACTTCTTGTTTTCAGCTGTGTCTTCTTGTGCTGATTGGAGCTGGAGAGATGTCTAGAGATCTCTGATCCGAAAGCAATTCAGTACTGTTTTGTGGAAGGATCAGTCCCTCCCCCAGCTATAGCCACTTCAGCATGGATGATTCAGCTTTTTTAGGTCATCTCCTGCATTCCTTAGCCCCTCACAGACTGTCCCTCTCTCTCTCCTTTCCACTTAGGAGATAAGCTGGTCTTTTCAACACACCTCACTCCCTGGTCGCCAGGCAAGTGGCTGTGAGCAATATTTTCTGCTCTTTTCCCTGGAGTGAGATCCCCTCTGGGCTCTCAGCCTCACCCCCCTCCTCCATTCTTGTAAGCAGGGAAGATTCAGGCACTCTCTACCAGGTTTGTTGTGGCTTCTTCTTTGCTCCTTGGTTTTTGAGAGCTGTTCTTGTAGTCCAGAGTTGGTTTTTCATGCTGATTTTTTCTAAATTGATTTGTATTCCAGTTTGATGGTGAGAGCTGGGCATCTGTGCATCTGCCTACTCCGCTGCCATCTTCAGGTCCCCAAAAAAGCATTCTTATTACCAAGAAAATTCCAAGGGATTTAGGACCTCAAAGACCAAATGTTAGAACAAAAGATATTCTTATCATATAGTAAATTATAAGAAGTTTAGGAGCTCTATGTCAGGAACTGGGGGAAGAGACCAATATATGTATTTTTTATTATTCTACAGATATAATTTTTATATTTTGAACATAATATTCACTGACTTTGAATGAAAAAAAATCTGTTGATAAATAAAAACAGGATATCTTTCACTCCTAAATACACTGCTCTTCTACTGTTTAAAGTCCTTCAATATTCTTTCTCAATTTCTATATCCTGGCAACATGGAAGTGATATTTAGCGTTATGAATAGTCTATGAAGGGATAATTGCAAATATTCAAGATTAAGTCAGTAAGACATTGACTTGGTTTTGTTTAGTTTTTAATATAGCTT
Organism: Saccopteryx bilineata; assembly: GCF_036850765.1. NCBI lineage: Eukaryota > Metazoa > Chordata > Mammalia > Chiroptera > Emballonuridae > Saccopteryx > Saccopteryx bilineata. The sequence goes on along the minus strand of NC_089495.1, from coordinate 72,434,145 downwards.
TTACCATACTGAAAGCAAAATGATGCATTTTTGAAAAGTAAGAACAAAATTAAGTCTGTAATAGCTAATAAAACATAAAGATATTGTAGGTTAACATCAAGAAACATTTCATATTGTCAGTACATATTTCATGCAATATAGTTTATTTAGCATTGGATATCTTTCTTTGAATGCTAATGTAAGAATCCATGGAACTTAATTACCCAATGAATGAAGTAGGAGTGAGAGAAGGAGTTAAGGTTTTAACTGTTAATATTTGAGCAGATGGCCATTTCATTAACCCAGACTGAAATTTATTGAAAATTTAAGAAACAATTGCTGGAAGAACAGTAGAGATGAAAAAATATGTTGGTTTTGTGATACTGTTTCACATTCAATTACATTTGTCTAATAAAAGAAAATCAGAATTTTATATCTGAATCTTATGAGTATGTTTGGAAAATAACAATTTTATAACTATCAGAATATATAGTCATTAAAATGTGCATAAAAGAGATTGTTTAGAGAAGGTGTCTATATAACAATAAGAATATTATTTCATAAATGCTTGACCTACTGAATTATTTTTATACCTTTACTATAACAATTTATTTTTCTTTACTATATCTGCATTTGTATTTTGTTCTTTGTTATATGTTTTTAAATAATGTTTTTTCTTTTCTCAAGCAGTAATGATAGATATTTTTATGTTATTAGTTTATCTAAACAATTAACTTAGTTTTAGTTAAGATCTCAATCACTTATTTTTTGCTTTCTATTTCATTGATTTATACTCTTTATAATTTTATTCCTTCTTCTTCTTTAGGTTTATTCTGTTCTTTTTATAGCTTATTGAATTGAGTGCTATGAAAAGAGAACATTGTAAGTCCTATTTTTGTTACTGTAGGAAGTATAAACTCTAAGTTCTTGGATTCAGTTTTTAATTTTATAAAATCTTATTTAGCTATTAAATCATGACTGAAGTCAGACTGAAAGCCTTAGTTAACAGTTGTTGGCAAAAAGCTTTGGCTGAATAAGAAATTGTTGAAAATAGTGCAGTGTGTATTAGTTAGCTATTGTCATAAAAACGCTGCATAACCAGCTACTCCCTAAAACTCAGGGACTTAAAACAATTGTCATCTGTTCTCATAGACTTGTATGTTCACTGACCTACAGACTTAGCTGTGTGGCTCTGTTGATCTAAAACTAGGCTTGCTCTTGTGACTAGGGTTCAGCTGGAGGTTAGCTGATCTAGGTTCTATGTGGCTGGGTGACTGAATTCTGCTTAAACAGGCATGTTCTTCTCATGGCAACATAAAAGGTTCAAGAGAGCAAGCTTAAGAATGCAAGTACTTTTCAAGTCTTTGGTCACATGAAACCCAATAATAGTTCATTGAAAATTGTATGATGGAACCCAAAGACTAGAGATAGAAATACATACTCCTCTTTTGTCAGATTGTAAAATCTCTTGTCACAGGGCAAGAAATTAGAGAGGAATGGAGAACCAGAGCTTTTACTATAATACATATAAATTTGCATTTATATTATAACAAGATATATTTTATGGTTTTGATTTTTAAAAATTTCTATTGCTGTATTATTTATTTGTAGTACTTTTAATCCACTATTTCTGTCCTCTTTGTTCTTATTCTATATATTTTTCGTTTAGTCCAGTGGACCCTTGTATCTTCTTATATTTCATTGAAGATCATTAACATATGTACTTCAACTTGATTTTTATATTGCTCTACTAAATTTTCATTTTATTAGATTGAATTCATCTCATAGTTATTGTTTCTAAATTAGTTTTTCTCATGAATTCTGAAATATTTTTTCCAGGTTTATCTTGAGTGGAAGTCTGTCATGTTCTATAGTGTCTCTTAGGGTCTCTATCTAATATATGATGGATCATGTAGTCTCTGACCTGATGTCTAAGCCCTGTTTATAAGTTCTTGTCCCCTTATCAATGCAGTATTATAAAAGCTTTAAATATTGGTTCACATAAATGATGAAGACCCTTGTTCTGAGCTTCGATTCATGGCAGGGAGTGTGCCATTGAAGTCCCTAATTTTAGGCTATGAATTCGGATTTATGCCCATCTCATATGTGACATTTTTAGTTTTTATTGCCCATTACAACCATACCTGCAAACAGTCTATAGCTGCTTCCAGTTCTGAAACAAATAAACACCACCTACAGCTTCGTACTTCTTTTACATTTCTAAACAAGATGTATGTCTTGTATTTGAGAGTTTTCAAATTTCCAATATCTTTTATTTTGTTTCAAAATAAACAGAAATTGATATGAAGATGAATGTGAATTTATCACATATGAACTTAACATTGTTCATTTTTGCGATAAGATGGAAATGGCAGATATATTCAGTTAAAGTACTTTGTATTCTGAATGTTACACTTGCTCTTATATAGGCAAATGGTTCAGTGGCCCTTGGACAAGCAATGAAATAGAGTCTGGTGCATTCTTTCTATATAATAAAAATAGAGGACAGCTGAGTTACTTTCTGAAATCACATAGTATATTCAAACCAAATATTTGTTTACTGAGTTTAATGACATTTATTTTATATTATTTATTGGAAACCTGGTCTTAATATTTCATTGTCTCCCAAAGGCCAGAATTACTCAATGTAACACTCAGTGACCAGGACCAAAATTTACTTTGTATATGCTTTGAAACTTTGTTATAAAAGATTAATGAGCTTTCATTCAACAGGTGGGGTTTTTTTTTGTTTGTTGGTTTTTTTTGGTCTTCCTTCAAATGTTCATGTGACTGATAGCTTATCCATGTGCATTGTACATTACAAATGAACTTGTCAGAAAAGGAATTATATATCTCAGGGAACCAGAGATAACCTCAGGACTCATTTCTCATGACCCAATCCTCGATAATGGATAATGTGCAGAGTGTTATTTTCTTAGAAAGAAAAAAGTTTTTATTATTGTCAGAAAATCACTACCATAGTAAGTTGGTTCCAGAATTATAGAAATTTTAGATATTTTAAGATTTAGTTTGCTTTTTGCTAGGAGGACTAAAATTGCAATAAGGCCAACATGAGAGGTTGTCATTATGCTTCTAATATGATAATAACATGTTTAAAGAGATGTTTGTAATGCAAAACTAAAGAACATGGTTTAGATTGCTCTCTTTGAAGAAAGGTAAAGTAGTGGGTAAATCCTTATTCTACTAGGCAGAAGCAAACATCTTCCACCCAGAGAAACTTCATATACACTATTTTAAACATTTTAAAAAAATATTTTTTAATCAGTGAGAAGAGGGGATGCAGAGACAAACTCCCGCATGTGCCCCAACTGGGATCCACCTGGCAAGCCCACTAGGGTCTGATACTCTGCTTATCTGGGGGCATTGCTCTGTTACTCAGCAACTGAGCTCTTCTCAGCACTTGAGGCAAAGGCCATGGAAGCATCCTCAATGTCTGGGGCCAACTCACTCTAATCGAGCCATGGCTGCAGGAGAGGAAGGGAGAGAGAGAGAGAGAGAGACAGAGACAGAGACAGAGAAGGAGAGAGAGAGAGAGAAGTGAGAGGGGGAGGGGTGGAGAAGCAGATGGACACCTCTCCTGTATGCCCTGACTGGGAATCGAACCCAGGCCATCCACATACTGGGCCAATGCTCTACCACTGAACCAACTGGCCAGGGCTCATATATCCTATTTAAAAATATCTCTTGTTTCTCTGAAGTTGGTTGTTAACATTTTACATAGCATGAGAAATAATAGCTTTATCTTCTCTTTAAACAAAAAATCACATTGTTAAATGTTGCATCCACTGGGTTCGAGAACAAACGTCGGAGACTTTCAGGAGTTTAGATGTTACTTTATTGGCCAGTTTAACCTGCGCAGGGGTGAACTCTCAAGATGTCCGGAGACACTGTGCTCACAAGGAGCTGCAAATGGAAGCCGTGTCTGGTGCTTACAGCCAGGTCCTTATATATCCTAAGTGAGCAAGCCTTATACAGAAGCAGATGTGGCAGTTTAGCTATTGGCTAGGGAGGTCGCACACAGCATAGCAACAGGGGCCGGTTTTAGCTTAGTGGAGAATTTCAAACATAAACTTCTGATAAGGGTCTCTGACCTTCTTTGTTCTCAGCCTCACAGGGGCCCTATCAGCACTCCCTGTTCCTTCAATAGTTACACTCTTGGCAGCCCCAGCATATCAGTACTCCCTGAATCTAACATTAAACAGCTTTCATTATTGTATAGAATTTCTAGCAACAAAATCAAGAAAAAATATTTCATAAGGATAAAATAAAAGAGACAAAATTTATCAAAACTGAGATCAAGTTAAATTAACAGATCAGTTAATGAGTCCAATCTAAATGCAAAGAAGAAAAAGCAGAAGGAAGAAGAAGAAGAAGAAGAAGAAGAAGAAGAAAGGGGAAGAGGAGAAGAAAATGAGAACATTCAGAAAATGCCCATAGCTCTTCACATGTAATATTATGGAGAGAGTTGTCGAACCAGGAGGTAAAAGAATCAGAAAAAAGAAGCCTGGGATTTCAGGTCTCCTAAATACAGTGGCTGTTACATAATTTAAGAAACAGAGAGCTCTAAGCTATTTTTGTATGAAACTTTTCTAACAATATTTAAAGCATCAACTATATGGATCAAAAATTGTGGGGAGAGAGACAGTGGGGATTACAGACAGACTATCTCTCACTTTCTTTCCCCATCTAGTGATGTCCGCGACATTGCCGCGTAGAAGCAGACCCACAGACCCCGACAGCTGCTGAGGGGAGGTAAGGCAGGGCCTGTCCACAATTAAATCATCTGTTCTCAGAAACATATCAAGGATACCTTAAACAGAAACAAATCGAGACTACCTACCACAAAAGGTGACGTGAGAAATGGCAGCGTTAGAGGTTCCCCCGTCTTTCTCCTTGAAATTACAACTATTTAAACAGCTATAATTAAACAAAAGATCCCTTGCTGAGCACAGAAATATGCCTGGGAGATCCGCACATTGAAACACCGGAAGGTGGGTGAGTGGGAGCATGCTGGGGAGGAGGAAATGGAGAAGAGCTGAGATGGGCGCCCAGGTGCGGCCAGGATCTCCATGCGGCTCTCGGGAGAGGTGAGCAATCTGTTGCTGCCTGCGCTTCCTGGGCCCAGAGGAGCAAAGAGGACGAGTAAGCTCTTCTGAAGAAGTGGTCCGTGAGCGGTACAGAGACCCAGGAGAAGACGTAGCATAGAGGCATGGTCATGATTGTATGGCGGCTACCATTGGCAGGCAGGAAAAGAAAGGCACAGAGTCTGGCCACCTCCCCTTTCCTCCCAGAGCTAGCAGCAGGCCCAGAGCTAGAAGGATCAGTAGCAGTGAGTGCTGGACAACAGCACATTATCTGCAACCCTGAGCACTGGAGTAACAGAAGTATTTTCGCCCTAGCAGCAGGCACGCTGTGGCTAATCTCAGTGATGGTAGAGAAACAGACGAGAGGTCTGGGAAATCTGGTAGTCACCATTGCTAGGAGGAGACAAAGCCGTAAAGGTGCCAGCCAGATTCTTTCAGCTCACTGGCTCCCACCAGTCCCAGCTGCCAGGGTCTGGTTGTAGGGGCCTGTGCTGGTATTGCACAGACTCAGAACCCCCTCATCCAGCACATTATACCATGGGGTGGCGGTGCTTTGAGACTGAGGGGACCTAATTATAGACAGAGGAAACCCCACCTCCCCAGGGAATACAGGGCATTTTTCACTGCCCACAGAGATCCCAGAAGCCATAGCAGTGGGAGAGAAACTAAAAATCTTGTGCTTTAGTGACAGCAACTGGAAAACAGAACAAAAACTTTTTATCAAACTATTAGAAACGTGCCACTATTAAAAAATATCTCACTCTCATAGATGTCTAGACAAAGAAGAAATCCATTAAATACCATAAATAACCAAGGTAATGAGGCAGCACAGAAAGAAAATTTAAAAACCTCCAAGAAATAAACTTAAAGACATGGAAATAAGTGATTTAAATGACAGAGAAGTCAAGGTTGCAGTTCTAAAAAAAAAAAAAAAAAACCTCAACAAGATACAAGAAAACACAGATAGGCAGTTTAATGAACTCAAAAATAAAATCAATAAACAAAATGAGTTGTTTACCAAATAGATTGGAACTTAAAAAAACAAATAGAAATTCTCAAGATAAAGAACTCGATATAAAAGATGAAGAATGAACTTTGACAAGAAAGAGGAAAGAATTAGTGATGGTAAAGATAGAAATCTAGAAATGACAGAGATAGAAGAAGAGAGAGACTTGAGAGTTATAAAAATGAACAAACTCTATGAGAACTATCTGACTCTGTCAAAAAGAGCAATATAAGAATAATATGTAGCCTGACCAGGCAGTGGTGCAGTGGATAGAGCATTGGACTGGGATGCAGAGGACCCAGGTTCAAGACCCCAAGTCGCCAGCTTGAGTGCGGGCTCATCTGGTTTGAGCAAAAGCTCACCAGCTTGGACCCAAGGTCACTGGCTCAAGCAAGGGGTTAGTCTGTATGCTGAAGGCCTGCGATCAAGGCACATATGAGAAAGCAATCAATGAACAACTAAGCTTTTGCAATGAAAAACTGATGATTGATGATTCTCATCTCTCTCCATTCCTTTCTGTTTGTCCCTGTCTGTCCTTCTCTCTGACTCTCTCTCTCTGTCCCTGTTAAAAAAAAAAAAAAAAAAAGAATAATATGTATTCGAAAAGAAGAGAGGAAGAAGGAAATAGAGAGCCTCTTCAAACAAATAGTTGATAAGAACATCCCAAACCTATGGAAAGAGCTGGATTCTCAAATCCAAGAAACAAACACAACACCTAATTATCTCAATCCCAAAAGGCATTTTCCAAGGCACATTGTATAAAACTGCCAAAAATTAATGACAGAAAAAGAATTCTCAAGGCAGCTAGGAGATAAAAAAACACCAACTAATAAAAGAAATCTCATTAGATTATTATCTGATTTCTCAGCAGAGACCCTATAAACTAGAGATAGTGCAATCACATATTCAAACTATGGAAAGAAAGTAATTACCAGCCAAAAATAATATATCAGCATAGTTGTTCTTTAGCTATGAAAGAGAAATAAAGACATTTCCAGACTTAGAGAAGCTGAGGGAGTTTACCACCACAAGATCTTCATTGCAGGAAATACTGAAGAGGGTTACTCTACCTGAAAAAAAAAAAAGATAAAATAACACAAAACTATGAGTAAGATACTGACAGACAGAAGTAGGGTATTGCAACCCTTTTCCAGAATATATTATATACTTAAACATAACAAAAGTCAAAGAGGGAAGAAAAAGACAATAGCTACTGCAATTTGGAAATGAACTCACAATATAAATAAGGATAATGTGTGGCAACAAAAACATTAAAAGGGAGTAAAGATCTAATTTTGTAGAGGGATATGCAGATAAGATGCAGTCAAAAGAAAAGGGACTACTGTATATATGAAACTTTCTTCTGCACAAGCCTAATGGTAACCAAATAAAAAATAATCCAAGACTGAGACACATAACTTAAAAAAGAAAGCAGGGGGAAAAAAATCCTAGACTACTACCAAACTAAAACAACTAATAAAAATACAAGAAGAAAGAAGCAATGGAGATATAGAGTTACCAGAAAACAAAAGATAAAATGGCTATAGGGAATCCTCATATATTAATAATCACCCTAAATGTAAGTAGCCTGAATTTTTCAATAAAAAGACACAAAGTAGTAGATTGGATCAAAAATCAAAATCCAACAATATGCTGCCTTCAGAAGACACATCTAAACTGCAGTGACAAATATGGGTTCAAAGGGAAAGGGTAGAAAATGATTCTTCAAGCAAATGATATCCAGAGAAAAGCAGGTATAGCCATATTTATATCTGATAAAATAGACTTCAAAATAAAAAAGGTAACAAAAGACAAAGATGGACATTTTATAGTGATAAAAATGGCAATGCATCAAGAAGACATAATATTTCTTAATATATACTTAATTAGGGAGCACTAAAATATGTAACGCAACTACTAATAAAACTAAAGGGAGAAACTGAAAAAGAAAACCACACAATTGAATAGATCTAACTACTCCATTAAAAGTGATGAATAGATCATTCAAACAAAAAATCCATAAGAAAATATCAGCCTTAAATGGTACATTCAACCAAATAGACCTACTCACCATTTACTGAGCCATTCATCTCAGATATAAGATTATACATTCTTCTTTAGTACATATGAAACATTCTCAAAGATAGACCATAAGTTGGGACACAAAACTAGCCCTAACTAATTTAAGGAGATTGTAATTATACCAAGCATATTCTTTGACCAAAATGCATTGAAATTGGAAATCAACTGTAAAAATAAAGCAAGAAAACCCACAAATGTGTGAAGATTAAACAACGTGCTAATAAAAAAAAAAAGACTGGGTCAAAGAAGTAATAAAAGAAGAGATAAAAATATGTAGAGATAAGTGAAAAGATATATCTATGTATCAATATTTCAAATCTTTTGGAATGCAGCAAAATGATAATAAGAGGAAAATTTACCGCATTATAGGCCTATGTCAAGAAACAAGAAAAATCCCACATAAACAGCATAACACTACATATTAAAGAACTATAAAAAAGGCCCTGGCTGGTTGGCTCAGCAGCAGATCATCAGCCTGGCATGTGGAAGTTCCAGGTTCGATTCCCTGTCAGGGCACACAGGAGAAGCACCCATCTGCTTCTCCATCTTCCCCTCTCTCCTTCCTCTCTGTCTCTCTCTTTCCCTCCTTCAGACAAGGTTCCATTGGAGCAAAGCTGGCCTGGGCATTGAGGACGGCTCCATGGCTCTGGCTGCAATAGAGCAATGCCCCAAATGGGCAGAGCATCACCCCCTGGTGGGCATGCTGGATAGATCCCAGTCGGGAGCATGCGGGAGTCTCTGACTGCCTCCCCCTTCTAACTTCAGAAAAATACAAAAAAACAAAACAAAACAAAAACTAGAAAAAGAACAAATGCAGCCAAAAGTCAGCAGAGGGTAGAAAACAATAAAAATTAGAGCAGAATTAAGTGAAATAGAGAACAAAAAGACAATAGAAAACTTAATACAACAAAGAACTGGTTCTTTTTATAAAGATCAATAAATTGGCAAACATCTGGCTAGACTCACCAAGAAAAAAAAAGATACTCAAATGATATCAGAAATGAAAGAGAAAAAATTATGACAAACACCACAGTAATACAAAGGATCATACAAAAATACTATGAAAGACTAGTATTCAATAATCTAGAATAAATAAACAAGTTCTTAGCAATAATATTACTCTTCTAGACTGAATCTCAAAAGATGGGTAAATCTAAATGAAATTATCAACAGTGAGAAAATTGAAACAACCATCAAAAACCTCCCCAAAAGTAAAAGTCCAGGGCGAGATAGCTTCACTAGTGAACTTTCAAAGAAGATTGAAACTTACTCTTTTCATATTTTTCCCAAAAATAAAGAAAAGCAATGATTCCTAACACATTTTATGAAGTCAAGGTTACCCTGACACCAAAACCTGGCAAGTATTACACACACACAAAATTACAGATAAATATTAATGATTAATACAGATGCAAAAATCCTAAACAAAATACTAGTCAATTAAATACAACAATATATTAAAAAGATAATACATCAAGACCAAGTGGGGTTTATTTTAGGGATTTATATGATTCAACATATAAAAATCGATCAATGTGATGTACCTCATAAGAGAGTACACAATAAAATGTTTATGATCAGATCAATAGATGAAGAAAAAGCATTTGACAAAATACAACATTTATTTATGACTAAAACATTCAATAAAATTGGTATAGAAGTAAAGTACCTCAATGTAATACAGGTCATATATGACAAACTCTCAGCCAATGTCATACTCAATAGTGAAAAACTAAAAGATTTTCCTGTAAGATAAGGAACAAGACAGAGATGCCCACTCTTATTACTGTCATTCAATGTAGTACTGAAAGTCCTAGCCAGAGCAATCAGGAAAAAGAAAGAAATAAAAAGCCATCCAAACCGGGAATAAAGAAACACAAGTGTCACTTTTTGCAGACAACATAAGTCTTTATATAGAAAACCCATGCTTCTTGGCATTTTGACTAAGATCAAGTGTAGAAAACCCTAAAGACTCCAAACACACAAAAACTATCAGAGACAATAAACAAAACAGTAATGTTGTTGGATACAAAATCAATATACAAAAATCCACTGCTCCATTCCTTTATACTAACAATAAAAATTTTAGAAAAAAAAACGGAAAAAGTTTCTTTCTTTTGCAATTGCAACAGAAAGAATAAAAAACCTAAGAAAACCTTAACAAAGAATGTGAAGGACCTATACACTGAAAATTGTAAAACATTATTAAACAAAATTGAAGAAGATATAAAAAAATAGAAAGATATTTTGTTTTCACAGATTGGAAAAATTAACATAGCTAAAATGGCCATATTATCCAAAGCAATATACAGACATAATGCAATCCTCATCAAAATTCCACTGGCACTTTTAAAAGAAATAGAGCAAAAAGTCATCAGATATGTATGGAACCACAAAAGACTATGAACAGCCAAAGCAATGCTGAGAATAAAGAACAAAGCTAGAAGTATTACATTTCCTGACTTCAAATTATACTACATAATACAATAATCAAAAGAATATGGCATTGGCATAAAAACAGACACAGACCAATGGAATGGAATTGAGAGCCAGAAATAAATCTACATGTACATGGGCAAATAATTTGTGGCAAAACCAAAAACATAGCAAGGATAAAAGAAAGCCACTTTAATAAGTGGTGCTGGTTAAATTGGAGAGCCACATGCAAAAGAATGAAACGAGACTGCTGTTTGTCACCATACTAAAAAATTAACTCAAATGGATCAGAGACCTAAATATAAGATGTGCAATAATAAATCACATAGAATAAAACACAAGTACTAAACTTATGGATCTGGCTCTTAGGGAGGATTTTATAAATTTGACAAGGTAAATAAAAACAAAAATAAGTAAATGGCACTGTATCAAATTAAAAAGCTTCTGCATAGCAAAATATACTACCAACAAAACAAAAAGGCAACTGACCGAATGGGAGAAAATATTTTCAAACAATATCTCCAACAAGAAGCTAATATAAAAATATATAAAAACTCATACAACTCAACAACAAAACTAACAATCTAATTAAAAAGTGGGCAGAAGACCTGAACAGATATTTCTCCCAAGAAGATATGCAAATGGCCAACAGATATATAAAAAGATGCTCAACTTCATTAGCTATTAGGGAAATGTAAATCAAAACTGCAATGAAACCCGCGCTGCGGGATGAACCGATGCTCATCAAAACTGCAATGAGATACCACCTCACACCTGTTAGAATGGCTATCATCAACCAGACAGGTAATAACAAGTGCCAGAGATTGTGGAGGAAAAAGAACCCTCATTATTGCTGGTGGGAATGTAAACTAGTACAGTCACAAAGAAAACCAGTATGGAGGTTTCTCAAAAAAATTAAGAATAAAATTACCATTTGACCCAGCAACTTCTCTTTTGGGCATTTGCCCCTCAAATATGAAAAAAAGTTATTTATAAAAATACATGTACCTTTATGTTTATTGCAGCATAATTTTTGTTGTCCCATACATGGAAACAATTAAAGTGTCCTTCAATATATGACTGGGTAAGAATTTGGTACATATATATAGTAGAATACTACTCAGCCATAAGAAGAGATGAAATAATACCATTTATTACAGAATAGATTGATCTTGAGAATATCATGCTAAGCAGAACAAGTCACATGGAAAACATTAAGAATCATATAATTTCATTCACATATGGGATATAAACTGGAAACAACAAATGAGTAAATAAGATGAACAAGAAAACAGAAACACAACCAACGGTATGGTGATTACCATAGGGCAGTGGTTGGCAAACTGTGGCTAGCGAGCCACATGCGGCTCTTTGGCCCATTGAGTGCACCTCTTCAGCCCATTGAGTGTGGCTCTTCCACAAAATACCATGTGCGGGCGCTACCTCCATAAGGAATGTACCTACCTATACAGTTTATGTTTAAAACTTTGGCTCTCAAAAGAAATTTCAATCATTGTACTGTTGGTTGATATTTGACTCTGTTGACTAATGAGTTTGCCGACCACTGCCATAGGGAAAGGGAGCAGAGAGGAGGCAGTGAAGGGTAGAGGGGGTCAAATATATGATGACAAAAGCAGGTTTGACTTTGGATGGTGAACACATCATGCAACATACAGAAAATGTATCATAGAATTGTTCACTTGAGACCTATATAGTTTTTTTAACTAATGTCACCCCAATAAATTTAACTTTAAAAAATCAAGAATACCAAAACAAGGGATAAACCTGAAGGGAAGGGGGAGGGTGCTATGGGGAGTGGGGCAAAGGGGATGTTGAAGGGAATACAGGGTAGGAGGGGGGATGCATTCGGGGCAACACTAGAATCTATGTAAACACAATAAATTAAAATCAATAAAAAAAAAGAATACCAAAACAGAATGTAAACTAGTCTTTGTAGTGTTGCCCTTTGATATACATATTTAGCAGATGGCCAATTATAATTGTGTAGGCCAATGCAGAGTAAATCTATTTTACATAATAAAATACGTCATTTAAATGTTTTCTGGAAACTGCTTTTTCTAGTTCCTGTGTTTCTCCTGTTGAGATGACTTGAAAAGCAGTGTCACCAATAGTGTTGACTTGGTATAGAATGCTTGCACCTGAAGTCCTCAAAATATAGAGAGACATTTTTTTAAATCAAGGTATTGACAACAAGGAAAAGATTGATATCTTATATATTTTTAATTAATTAGTTTTTTTAGGTGAGATGAGGGGAGATCGTGAGGCTGACTCCCACATGCTTCCTGATCAGAATCCACCTGTCAACCCCATCTGGGGCATATGCTGGAATCAGCTGAGCTATTTTTAGCACCTAAGGCTGATGCACTCCAGCGGAGCTATCCTCAATGCTGAGGCCCACACTCCAACAATCGAGCCACTGGCTGCAGGTGGGGAAGGAGGGGAAAGAAATAGATGGTCAGTTCTCCTGTGTGCCCTAACTGGGGATCTAATCTAGGACCTAAGTAAGCTAGGCCGATGCTCTATCCACTGAGCAACTGGCCAGGGCCAATATCCTATATTTAGCACTGCATTTGTTAGTCATCATAACTAAATGTTTGAAATTTTGGTTGAACTACAAATAAAAAATGGCTAAAATTTTCCAAGTATTTACCTGTTGCAGAAACTGCTAAGCATTTTACATGTCTAACATTGTTTATGTATGATGCTAGACATAAATAAATCATTTTTTATTTGAAGAGTACTAGTATACTTATCTTCTTTTATAGATGAAGAAACTAAGGCTTAAAAAAGGTAAAATTTTGTTCAAGATCACTCAGTAAGTGCTAAAGTTAGTGTTTGAACCCACGTCTTGATGTAAGAGCTCTGAGCACTCTACTATAATGTCTCCATGCTGTCTCTACTTTAACTGTCACCGTTTCTTCTTTCTCTCCTCTGGAGCATAGCCCTGTGCTTCTTAGAGAAGACAGAAAGAGATTGATACAACTTAGACTCAATCCTAGGGTCAGTTGAAGAAGTAGATGAGCGTCACTTTGATCTGTTTCGTGGCCTTTTTGAGGACTGGCTGATGGACAAATTCCATCCTATTCCTCTTACCAAGGTCAACTTTCATATCTACCTCCTTTACCTCCCAACATTAACCTGAACTCAGTTCCTTTAATATAATACTGTTAATATACACACCTGGGAGTATTACTAAAATTGGTATTTAATACTATTGGTATCATATATAAATATTTATTAGTTTACTGTCCTCATTCTCCACCAACATTTTGATGTCAGAGAAGTGTTTGTTAAACATCTTTGATAATAAGAATTATTTGGGACTCAGAGTTATGATGATTATTTTTTCTCTAGTTAAGAGTTTCCAGTTGTTAAAGGATATCCCCAGAGCACGCTGTTTTCATCGATATAAGTATCGCCATGCCAAGCTATTAGCTCATCATGGATAATAGACTCAGAGCTGTCAAAATTCTTAAACACATTTTAGTTAAGTCTCCAGAGTGGCTGTGATTTGCTCAAAGCTGGAAGAGTTGTTGTGGGACAAGAATTCAATTCTCCTGCCTTCTGGTTCAGTGTCAGTGTCATTTCTGTTATATTGTTATACACAGCATTCCATCTGGTGTACAATCAGAATGCTGTGCAATCAGACTTAAAGCGCAACAGAAATCAGAGATATTAGGCATGCAATAGAAATCAGAGATATTAGATTCCAGTTGTTGACTAACCTTACAATGGTTCAATTTTTAAACTCCATTTCACTATTTCTATCACCATCCTTTAATTACCACATTTCTAGTTCATCTGGATCAAATATTCAGTTGTACAAAATAAATGGAGGAAAATGGGTAAGACATCTTGTGGACAGAAGCTCAAAGTTTAAATAATGACTTGAATGTTTCTGAGGCTTAAATTTCAGAAATGGTTTACACAGAAATAATACTTCACACCATGATTACAAGACGACATAGTGGATCTACATCTGCTCATGTTAATCAGATGGTTATACTTCTTGAGCATTGAACCTTATGGCTTAATTAATATTTTTTATTTTATTTATTTATTTATTTATTTATTTACTTATTTATTTATTTATTTATTTTGCATTTTTCCGAAGCTGGAAACGGGGAGGCAGTCAGACAGACTCCTGCATGCACCCCACTGGGATCCACCCGGCACGCCCACCAGGGGGCGATGCTCTGCCCACCAGGGAGTGATGCTTTGCCCCTCTGGGGCGTTGCTCTGTTGCATCCAGAGCCATCCTAGTGCCTGAGGCAGAGGCCACAGAGCCATCCCCAGTGCCCGGGCCATCTTTGCTCCAATGGAGCCTTGGCTGCGGGAGGGGAAGAAAGAGACAGAGAGGAAAGAGAGGGGGAGGGGTGGAGAAGCAGATGGGCACTTCTCCTGTGTGCCCTGGCCGGGAATCGAACCCTGGACTCCGGCACGCCAGGCCGATGCTCTACCACGGAGCCAACCAGCCAGGGCCTGGCTTAATTAATATTAATGTACTCCAATGACTTTTTATTTTAACAGGGGTTTTCTTTTCACTCTCCTATTCAGAGACCCCATGCTCTCTCTGTTAGCCCTTCTCATAATGATATTTTCAGTTTCATTGACTTCAATGCTTTAATCTTAGTAGCAAATGAACCTGCCCTCACCTTACCAGTTTTGAAAATAAAAACAAAAACTCCTTCAAACCCACTTTTCCATCCAGCTCTCATCCTTATCTCTTTTCATAGTCAAACCTCTTGAAAGCACTGTCTACACTTATTATCTCCATTTTCTCAAACCTTAGTCACTCTTGAACCTACTCCAGCCTGGTTTTCATCATCACTGCAGTGCTAAAAGCATTGCTTGAGAAGTAATTAATGACATGCATGTCATTAAACCTAATGCTGTTTTTGTTTTTTTCTTTCATCTTCCTTCTGCTTGATCTTGCAGGTGTTCCGAGATAGTTCACCACACCTTTGTTACTGAAACACTCTTTGCCTTTGGTGGCCTTACACTCTTCTGGTTTTTCTCCTCCTCACCTTACCAGTTCATTTTTGCCACCTGGACTTAAATAGTTGATATTACCCTAAGTCTGTTTCTAACTCCTTATTCCCATAGCTTCAACCACCATCTATAACTCTCTTTTTTTTTCTGTTGATTGTTTTCTGAGCTCCAGATCCATAGAACCAGCTGCCTCCTTGCCATTTCCACTTGTTTATCTTATGAGCATCAGCGCTCCATATCTCCAAAACCAATCTCATAAGTCCCTCTTCACCCTTTACTTTCCCTACTATTATTATTATTATTATCTCAGGGGACAACTCTTCTATCTATTCAATTGCATAAACTAGAGGATGGGAATTAACTATCCTTGACATCTTCTGATCCTTGGTCTTCATATTGAACCAAGAACCAAGACTTCCAATCTTTCTTCTAATTATTTCTCAAATTGACCTATTTCTCTTAATCTGTAAATAATCATGCTGTTCAGGGTACTATTATCTCTTATCTAACCTATTTCAATAGCTCCATACTGGTCCCTTACACGTGCTTTACACTCCTTTAATACTCAGACTTCATTATGGACAAAATGATCTTTTGAAATTACTAGTCTGATTATGTAATTTTTCTATTTTAATGCCTTCCCTTTGTTTTAAAGTAGTATCCTAAATTCTGAATATGGACGAAAGGTCCTGTATGAAATAAGTTCTGTCTATGTCATCAATCATATCTAGAGCCACTCAACCCTCCATTTCCTCTCCTTCAGCCGCATCAGCTTCCTCTCAGTTCTCTGAATACACTTCTGCATGTCTCATTGTCTTTGTGCACACTATTTCCTCTCCCAGCAATAAACGCTGCCTCAGTCATGAGTTCACTCTCACTAGTATACATATTGCTTATTGTTTATGTATTACTTCTGCATTTCCTGAGTCTCCAAAACAGTGGTATTTCCCTTTAGAAGATGCTCTCTTGACAGAATCATACCACTCATTAAGCTGCAATTAATTATTTAATATTTAAATTTTCCATTCAAAAATGTGTTGAATCACTGACTCCAAAGTCTGTATCTCTTGTTCTGTCTCTCCTCTAGAGCTGCAGAGCTTTGGGTTTTTTCCCTTCTTCTTCTTCTTCTTCCTGAATATACCCTCTGAATGTTTTCTCTCTTGTATGCTCAATTTCAGCAAACAGTTTCATATATATATCACATGGGAGTCACCCTAGAATTCTCTTTCCTTCTCTTCTCCACACCCAGTCAGTCCCCAAGTCCTGCTGGCTTAGTTTACAATGCACTTATTGCATCTGCATTGTTCACTATCCTTACATCCACCTTTTTTTTATATATATATAAATTTTTATTAATGTTAATGGGGTGACATCAATAAATCAGGGTACATATATTCAAAGAAAACATGTCCAGGTTTTCTTGTCATTCAATTATGTTGCATACCCATCACCCAGAGTCAGACTGTCCTCCATCACCCTCTATCTAGTTTTCTTTGTGCCCCTCCCCCTCCCCCTCCCCCTCTCCCTCCTTCTCTCCTGTGCTCCCCCTCCCCCCGCCTCCGGTAACCACCACACTCTTGTCCATGTCTTTTAGTCTCGTTTTTATGTCCCACCAATGTATGGAATCATGTAGTTCTTGTTTTTTTCTGATTTACTTATTTCACTCCGTATAATGTTATCAAGATCCCACCATTTTGTTGTAAATGATCTGATGTCATCATTTCTTATGGCTGAGTAGTATTCCATAGTGTATATGTGCCACATCTTCTTTATCCAGTCTTCTATTGAAGGGCTTTGTGGTTGTTTCCATGTCTCTGCTTGTCTTATTCTTTTGCTCTTCTGTTTTTCAATAGTGGAGAACCTGTTAGTTTGTTTTCCACTACCTATTTATTTGGTGAAAAAGTTGGCCGATCAAATCACTTATCCTTTTATAATTTTATTTTGAAACTGGATTAACCTAACAGATAATATTTGTACAGCATTTGTTTAAAGCTTCTAAACAAAGGATTTCCCTCAATAGAAAATTTTGATGCTACTTTGAGGAAACTTGTTTCAAGATAATACCTTTTCTTCAGATGAGAAAACCAAGGCTTTTCTTTAAAATATAAATAATTCTAGAATTACTATCCAGACACAAATTATAGTTGTTTTTACTCTTTTTTGATTATTTTTGGGGGTATTATTTCATTTAAAAATGATTAAAAGATAAAGAATGACAACATTCTGTGAAAGACTGAATAAACAGACAATGGCCAGATGGTGCACAGAATGGAGATGGAGCTCTGACCCACAACTTCTATAGCAACCAGACCAGGAAGCCAAACCACAAATCTCTGCAGCAATCGAACCCAGCAGGGCTTGCTCTACAGCTGCCATCTTCTCTAATTTTGGTCACTGTTTCCACTGCAAGATCAACCAGAAGAAGCAAACATGTCCCCAAACCAATCACATAGAATGTCCTGCTTCTAGTTAACCCATGTCTTACTCTCCCATTTCAAAAACATGTATTCATCATGTATTTGAAGCCCTCCTTATTTTTCACTAGGAAATTTTCCCACACCCTTGCCTGCCTACCTTTGAGTCTCTGCCAAACACAAATAAATGATGGTATATGTTTCTCTTGCAAGCTCCAAATAAATAGCCTTGGCATGTTGTGTTTGGGTGGTCTTTATTTATTTTTACACCTGAATGATGCAATAGTCTTAAATCTCCTTATCTTGTTTCAGTTACAAAAAATTGAGGTTGCAACAAGAGAGGTTTAGAAATGGCAAATCTGGCTAAGGTTAGAGGGGCTGATCTCCTGAATGTCTGGCCACTTCCTAGGAGATTTGGGAGGCCTAGGGTCCCTTGTGTAAATTTCCTCTGCTTCAGCCTTCTCCAATGAACTGAAGGGAACACCCATTCTCAGATAAGGCAAATAAATAGTCCATTGTTTGCTCTAAATTAAAGAGTATCTTAAGAGCTTTTATAGGTACTCTTATCTCCTTAATATTTCTGAGATGGCTTCTAAGGGTGGGAAATATAAACAATAGGCATTATGCTTCCAAATGGCTTGAAGAGGAGAATTTAGGGGCAGCGCAAGCTTTATAGGAAAGTAAGATGTTTTAAGGCTTAAGTGTAAGCCAGAATGCTTTTAATGATAGTGGGAATTTCCCCGGGCTGCAAGCCTTGGTACTACCTAGTGTTGCTTTTGCCGTAAGTGAACTGAGAGGGAAGAATCAATTTCTGAATGGAAGGTACTGGCTGATTACTGAAGGAATCTATGAAATGAAGGTTGTAACAGATGGCCAGCCTTAGCATAATTGCTATACAGATATTAATTACATCAGGAACATTTGAAACTTTTACAAGGCTTCCCGCCTTCTGATAGGGCCAAACAGTATCAGGGAAGTTCATATTGCATGTGTTTCCTCAGGAAATCAGAGGGAAAAGAATGGAAAAGCCAGCCGCAGCGGCTGGTGGCAACTGACGGATCTTTGCTACAACACATTTTTCCTTTACTCACTAATTGGGCATAAATTTTGTAATACTTTTTTGAACTTGTGAGGAGTGATTTTTTTATTAAATTCTAATTATAGTGGGTTCTTGTTGTTTTATTTAGCCCTGTTGTCTTCAAATTTGGCCTTAATACTAGGTTTTCTTTGTCACGACAGATATTTTTTAATGCTTGTTTGATCATTTGAGTTAGATAAACATCTTTCTTTGACTATCAGCTACCAAACATGACTCTATGCATTCTGAGAACAGATTCTGAAAAAGTTCAAACATATTGATGAAGAAATATTATGTTAACATTATACCAAAGTCTTTCAAAGTGTTAATATAGCATAAGAGCTTTGGTTCTTAATTATACAGGTAATTAAATTCAAGACAAGGTCAGGTAAAGCTTACTGTGGGTGACATACTCTCTGAGATGAGGGTCTATAGTAATGGCCACCTAATATATACACAAATAATTACAAAGCTGGGCAGAGTGGTAAGTAATGTCAAAGAGGTACTAACCGACTGCTATGTCAGCCCAAGGGATAAAAGTATTAATTCTGGTGGAATAGCCTCAGGGAAGGAGGGTTTCAAAAATGGTGGTACTTAAATTAAAACAAGACACTGGTGGATTTCAAAAGACAGCAATGGTGAGTAAGACTGTTGATGTTGGGAAGTACAGCAATGGGGAAGGGAATTATAAACTGGAAACTATTTGTGCCAAAGCAGATGTGGAATGGGCCTAAGCAGGTTTGGGAAAGAAACAGCTGTCAGCTCTTCAGGACACATGGACTGTGGAAAAGAGTCTCCAAGGCCAGGAAGGTAGGTTGGGTTCAAATTTTAGTTGGAAAAATCATGTTAGAATTTAATCTGATTAAATCCTTGTCAAGCCTCGAGGAAAGTCACTGAAGATATTTGTGCAGAGAACTAACACAATCAAATTTGCACCTTAAAAATACTTTTTTGTGTGTGTTTTAGAACTATTATTCTATATTCAGACTACACTCGTGTTAGATATGCATGATAGATTTTAATAGCTGAACCATGATTTATGAGTAGCAATGAGACAGTCATGAGAAAATGCAGTAAATCAACATAAATGCAAAGAACTTTCAGGCCATGAAGATAGACTATTTTTACTTATTTTTTAGGACATATTACAAGATTATTTATAGTGTTTCATAACTGTGTTTTTTAAAAATAGAGGAATTTGACAGTAATCTTCTCTGGATTTCTGTATAAGTGGTTTTAAGAAAGAGCCTTGAAATGTAACTTCTTGCTTTTAGAATTTGGTTCACAATAGTATTTTTCTGAAACCTTTCTGAAACTAGACATGTGAAGACAGGTTTTTGGTCTCACGCTTTTTTTTTTTTTTTTTTTTTTTTTGTCTTTTTCTGAAGCTGGAAACAGGGAGGCAGTCAGACAGACTCCCGCATGCGCCTGACCGGGATCCACCCGGGACGCCCACCAAGGGGCGATGCTCTGCTCATCCGGGGCGTCCCTCTGTCGCGACCAGAGCCACTCTAGCACCTGGGGCAAAGGCCAAGGAGCCATCCCCAGCGCCCGGGCCATCTTTTGCTCCAATGGAGCCTCGGCTGCGGGAGGGGAAGAAAGAGACAGAGAGGAAGGAGAGGGGGAGGGGTGGAGAAGCAGATGGGCGCTTCTCCTGTGTGCCCTGGCCGGGAATTGAACCTGGGACTTCACGCCAGGCTGACGCTCTACCACTGAGCCAACCGGCCAGGGCCGGTCTCACGCTTTTTTTATATGCCCCAGAAACTGAGTGAGAAATGGGGAGAAGAAGTTTTCTTGTTTTTTTTGTTTTGTTTTGGTTTTTTTAGTGAGAGGGGAGGAGGCAGATAAACAGACTCTTGCATGCGCCCTGACCAGGATCCACCCAGCAAGCCCCCAAGGAGCAATGCTCTGTGCATCTGGGGCCACTGCTCTTTTGCTCAGGCAACCGAGCTCTTTTATCACCTGAGGCAAGGCCATGGAGCCATCCTCAGTGCCTGAGCCAACTTGCTCGAATCATTTGAGCCATAGCCACAGGAGAAGAGAGAGAGAAAAAAAGAGAGAGAAAGGGGAGGGGAAGGGTTAAAGAAGCAGATGGTCACTTTGTTGTGCCCTAACGGGAAATCGAACCTGGAACTTCCACACACTGGGCTATGCTCTACTGCTGAACCAACAGGCCAGGGCCAAAGTTCTCTCTTATTCAGGTAGAATGAAGAGAAAAAATAGACTACTAATAAACTCTGAGTAATTTTTAAATCAAGGGTAGGAAAATAGTTAGAATTGTGGTAATATTAAATAAAAAGGCAATAAAATGTTGTTCATCTAAATACTGACAATGTCAGTCATCAAATACTAAGATAATAAGTTTTATGATTTCCCAGGCCACGTTGTGGTGACTCCACGGGCAGTTCCATTGGATATCCTCTTTGGTCAAATCTAATACTGTTGGAGTGAAAAGAGAGCCCTGGATCAAGTGAGTCTTAGTGAGCATTACTGAATAGATCTGCTATCAGGTTTGAAGTCCTCAGGAGACATAATTAAGGGCCTCAGGCCTTTCATGATGTACTTTATTCAGGCTGCTAGGAAATCCTCTATTTGCAAAATGGTTGAAGTACCAAAATACCCCAAAACTTCAGAATAAAACATTTACTTAAAATATCTGTCTGGAATGATGTGGAGATGTTACAATTCTGATGTTGGGTTCTCACAGACTCTGACAACCTTCCTCATCTCCCCTTCACTTATCTAGGCTCACCCTTTTATTTACCCTTATTCACAACTCCCAGTAAATCATACATATGCCCATACTGAAGCTGGCTACTTGCTGTATTCAAACTGCCAAACAGTGTTAACCTGCCTCAGCTCTGCCCAAGGACACAGCTTGGTTCTTGAATAAATTTACTAAAATCAGTTCAATTAGCCCTGGCCGGTTGGCTCAGTGGTAGAGCCTCAGCCTGGCGTCCAGAAGTCCCAGGTTCGATTCCCGGCCAGGGCACACAGGAGAAGTGCCCATCTGCTTCTCCACCCCTCCCCATCTCCTTCCTCTCTGTCTCTCTCTTCCCCTTCTGCAGCGAGGCTCCATTGGAGCAAAGATGGCCCGAGCGCTGGGGATGGCTCCTTGGCCTCTGCCCCAGGCGCTAGAGTGGCTCTGGTCGCAACAGAGCGACGCCCCGGAGGGGCACAGCATCGCCCCCTGGTGGGCAGAGCGTTGCCCCCTGGTGGGCGTGCCGAGTGGATCCCGGTCGGGCGCATGCGGGAGTCTGTCTGACTGTCTCTCCCGGTTTCCAGCTTCAGAAAAATACAAAAATAATAATAATAATAATAATAAATAAATTAAATAAAATCAGTTCAATTAGAAAAGTAGCCTTGATTTTATATTTTTGACAATCCCTATCTCGGTTGTTATAAAAAAAATTAATAAGAAATCTTTGTACCTCTACCCAATTTTACTGTGAACCTAAAACTGCTTTAAAAAATACTCTATTAAAATTATTAACAAAAACACAATAGCATTTTAAATTATCTATGATAAATCATTTTCCTTTTTGGTGGAAATCATCCAGTAAACAACAACTACTATTCATGGCTGTATATATAACCATATCACCATCTGTCAGGGCTATCTTGGGAACCAGATTTTATGATGAGCATTTGTCTCATGTGGTACTTAAAAGATAAATGGGCCCTCTTCACAGAGCTATTGTATCATTTAGCATTGAATAGAATTTATTTTTTTTCTCCCTGTTAATGTATAAAAGAGCAAGCCAAAAAAGTACATTTTTTTTAGTTTTTTTTTTCCAAAATATGAATTAAAAAATTTCTTAAACTGCTTGGAAAATAGTAACAAAATTAAACTGTTGGCAAGAAAGGGCCATCCAAATCAATTAAATTTTGTTTTTTCTAATGATAACATTGTAATTAACAATGATAAATACCTCTGAAGAGATAAAGTATTAGCTACAATTAAACCTTGCTAATGATAAAGCAGTACATTATTCATATACCATATTTAGTGGAGCAGTTGGGACTAATGTATTGAAACAAAAGACACCAGATGATTTACTGACTTTAAACTTATTGAAATGGGTGGAAGCTTTTGATGAAAAACAAATACAACTTAGAAGAAGAGGAGCATGTGTTCTTGTTCTGTGGTTTTTGTGACTACACAAGAAAAACTCAGATAATTATAAATATATAGATCTCATCAATTTTAATTTTACCTTTTAATGAAAAGACTAAAGCATACATTAAAAAGGATGTTCATCTGCTTTCTAACTTTAATGTGTGGTTTAATCAGAAGCTACATTGTGGTTTAAAATGGAAATAAATAATTAGATGATATATTCATTTCTTCATATAAAGAACTATTATGCTATGAAAGGATTCCATACTGTAAGATATCATGGAAGTCAGACACTGGAAAGACACATTAGGTCATCTGATTGATCTCTGTACTGAGGACAGCATTGTTGGGTACAATATACCCTTCAGTGTTTTGTAATGTCTAACTATTTTACAAGACTAAATCCAAGCAAGCATATGTTGTTAACCCTGGAGTTGTGATGTAAATCAAAGTGATGGAAGATTAGATTACTTCTCAAAGCACCATCTATGCCCTAGAAGTCTACTAATGCATGAAGAAGTCATTGAGAAAAGCAATTAGTAAAAAAATAAGGAGTATAAAACACTGCCATAGTATAATTTTGAGTTGGAGAAGGCAATGTCTAAATGAGCTGGAGTCAAGAGAAACTCAGACATATACTTAAGATATAGAAGGCATCCCCTGGGGATAAACATGTAATTCTTTTAGAGGTGATTAAAATAATTAAAAATCACACTGAAATATAAAATGACAGTGATAGCTATCATATGTGTGTGTGTGTGGGGGGCAATGGACAGGAGGAGTAAAGATATCAAAAGCTCAAGGAAGGAACAGCCCAGCCAGACCATGTCCTTAACACATAAATAGCTTCTGACAAACCATATCCTCAATGAAGTCCTCCTGTGGAGATTATAGAGCCATTAACTTTTCAGTCAAACCAGTCTAGACATGAATATGCGGAGTGACTCTCCCAGTCTATACTACAGGTAAGTCTCCTCTCAACTTTATTTCCTATTCCTAGTGAGAAGAAGAAAACACACATCACGGCTTCACAGAGCTCTTATAATCTATTTTCACAATAGCCTTATGAAGTAGAACAGCCTCATTTAACACATGGCATAGTTCATTTAAAAAATCAAGGAACTTGACCAAATAGACAGTCACTGGTCCGATTCCAAAGCTATGCTGCTTCACCAAAGGCATCTACGTGCCTCCTATCATACTTTTGTCACAAACTGGAAATGAATGTATATCAATATCCACTCATAACTTAGTTAATTTCTATCTATTTCCCCCTCTTGTCTGGATGCTTCATAAATGCAGCTTCCTATCTTAGATTACCTGCTTTGCATATGAACTACTCCACTCTCCAACATCACACTGTCTTAGGTTAACTTCTGTTTCACCGGGGGAAACTCTTGGGCTGTTTCACAGCTTGCTCTCCTTTCTACAACTTCTAAACACTGGACTTACTCAGAGCTGTCTTAGGCTCTTTTTGATTTCTTTTTAAATTCTCTTCCTAGAGCTTCTCTATGTCAATAGCTTAATATTTCATCTGTAAAATACAAATCCAGGATGACTCCCATACTTACATCTCTAGCCCAAAGTTTTTCCCTAAGCTTCAGATTTATATTGTATATCAAACTGCCTACTTGATATGTGAATTTAGATGTCTCCCCAAGCATTTCACATTAACCCATCTAAAATAGTTTGTTTCAGGGATCAATCACAGTAAACTGTAGAGAATTATTCTGAAAATTCTGGACATGGACTTTTCTTTCTCTGCTTCCTGAACACTGTAAGGGATTTCCAACACTGAAGTCTGCTCTAATAAAGCAAAGCTGTAAAATGGAAAGAGAGAGCTCTTTCCAGCTAAGAAACTGGTCCCAGTGACATTTCATAAAGCACTAGATGAGGTCAGGCCTGAATCTAACCCTACTTTTGGTCTTTTCCAGGAACTTTTCAGTTCATTGGACTTTAGAGTAATTCCTTTAATTGTTTATTTCAATTGAGGTTTTCACTACTTGCAACCCAAAACAGACTAACATAATTGTGTATGTGAAATCTCAGGTTAAGGAAGCGGAGAGGAAAATTAGAAAGTAATATATCAATGGATAGATTAAAATCTGAAAATGGATCTACATGTATATAGAAATCTAGTATATAATCAAAAGTGAATTTATTTTTAATCTGAGAAGAGTAGACAATTCAATAAAACAATTTTGAGATAATCAGTTTAATTTGAAAAATTAGTTTTCAACCTTCATACCTTACTATTAGTAAAAATGCATCTAAAATAGCCCAAATATCTAAATGTAAATAGATTAATAAATAAACAAAGAAATCTAAGAAGCAAACACGAAATATATACATATTAATTTATGTCAGAATGGCTTTTTAAAACAAAAATAATGAAAGGTTATAATGAATAAACATAAAACAAAATAATAAATTTGATTCTTTAAACCATTATTTAAAGCTTTTAGATGACAAGACATTCTAAAATTGTTAAAAGAAAAACATAAACCAGAAAAAATATTAGCTGAATATATAATGATTAATATTTAATTGAAACAAATAACTTTAACAAATATATAAAAAAAGACAAATAATAAAAAAATGGTTAAAGAATTAAACTGATAACAAGTATGGAATTAAAAATAGTCAATAAAAATATGGAAAGCTATTCAAGCTTTCTTAGAATAAAGGGAACTATTTAGTCTAAAAATAAGATAACCCTTTTTAATTGCTAGAATGATTATAAATAAATAAATAAATAAATAAATAAAAGTAATATCAAGTCTTGGTCAGTGCATAGGTAAATATTCTGCTTGTAAGACTATAAATTAGTTCTACTTTGTGGTCATTTTAATACTATTTAATTAAATTAAAATATATAGAGCATATGACCTAGCAATTTTACTTGTGTAATCTACTCTGTTTCAGAGTAATGCACTTAGTGTTCTAATGGGAACCAGCAACCACATACAAGGCTGTTTGTTGCATTTTTAGTTTTAATAGAAAAACAGATGTTATTAGAAGCACAATTCAATTTTCAGCAGGACACAGAGTCCTGCTATTTCTTTTGTATATATAAATAAAAAGTATTTATCACTGTGTGAAGAATGGATTTTTGAAGTTGACATGAAAACAGGATATAGAGAATTATAAGACAAAAGAGGTGAAAATGCTGTTCACACCTCATGTTGACCCTTAAATTTGTTAGAGCTGACAGTGAAGAATAAATTGAAGAAGTTTCAACTTTTCTTTGTCAATGAACTCAGCTGTTATCAAGCAGTTGTCTATATCCTTGTGACGTTGTCACAAAATCTTTCAATTTTGGGGTCCCAGTTGCTTTCCAAGGGAAGTATATATTAAATAACTCTTGAAGGCTGATTTTATAATCCTGGCCATGCTCTGCCCTGTCTCTACCAGGAGACTACTACTCTCTACCTTATCTTAAATGAGTGTCATCCCTGGAAATTCTGTACTCTACTCCTTTCTGAGCTCTATCTTCTGACCAGTCAAAACTTGCTTTCCCAACACTCAAGTGAAGCATATGGTAAGACCAAAAATCATTAGCTTTGTTAAGGCAAAATGTTGTAAACAATGATGCATGATATTTTTCCTATACTAGCAACAGCTTCTTGATTTCATTTTCCAGTTCAGTTTCATGTGGTCCAAATACATAAAAATGTCATGATTCTTTTAGAAGTTGATTTTAATTCCACAAAAAATGCATAAATAACATTTCTCTTAGTTAAAAAAAATATTTAACTATAACAGATTAGACTAAGTCCCTTCTAAGCACCACCAATAGTGTTAGTCTCTATTCTGGGTTAATTACAAATAAGAATTTGGTGTGTATCCTTTCAGAACTTTTCTATGCCTACATTTTTATAGCATATGTCATGCCATATTGTATCAATCAGTGTTTGTTCTTATTTTTATATATTCACATGTATGGTACACTTTTTTTATTTCTTTTTCTTTTGTATATATAAATAAAAAGTATTTATTACTCTGTATATAAAAACAGGATATAGAGAATTATAAGACAAAAGATGTGAAAATGCTGTTCACACCTCATGTTGACCCTTAAATTTGTTAGAGCTCTGAAGCCATTCTTCCTAAAGTGATCCTTCAGGAATGCTACTCTCTCAGGTCACTTCAATGGCTTCTTATCACATTTGGAACAAAATCTATAATTTTTACTTAATCTTCAGGACCCACTTCATTTGACACTAGACCCACCCTCCAGTTTCTTGCCAAAACCTCTCTTTCTCACTTACTCTACCTGAGCTAGACAGGACTTTTTGCTTTTCCTTAAACATGGATGCATATTTTGCTATTTCCTACTCCTGGGGTTCCTAGATATTTTTACCCTAAACTTTCCCATCTTCTCTCACTTTTTTTCCTTTTAATTGAATTTATTGGGGTGACACTGGTTAACAAAATTATATAGGATTCAGGTACCCAATTCTACAGCAAATCGTCTATACATTGTTGTGTGTTCACCACCCCAAGTCCAGCCTTCGTTCATCACCATGTATTCCCCCATACCCTCCTCGACTACCCGTACCCACAATCATCACACTGTTGTCCATTTCCATGAGTTTTCTATTTTTTTTGCTCAATCCTTCCACCTCCCCCACCCCTGGAGCTGTCAGATTATTCTCTATTTACGAGTTTGTCTCTATTTTGCTTGTTAGTTCTGTTTGTTAAGTAAATTCCATATATGAGTGAGACCATATAGTACTTTTCTTTCTCTGACTGGTTTACTTCACTTAGCCTAATGCTTTCTAGACCCATCCAAGCCATCATAAAGTGTAAAGATTTCCTTCTTTTTTATAGTCAAGTAGTATTTCATTGTGTAAATGTACCACAGCTTTTTTTTTAAAAAAAACTTTATTTATTTATTCATTTTAGAGAGGAGAGAGAGAGAGAAGGGAGGAGCAGAAAGCATCAACTCCCATATGTGCCTTGACCAGGCAAGCCCAGGGTTTTGAGCCAGCGACCTCAGCGTTCCAGGTCAAAGCTTTATCCACTGTGCCACCACAGGTCAGGCACCACAGCTTATTTTATCCATTCATCTTCTGATGAACATTTGGGCTGCTTCTAAATCTTGGCTGTTGTAAATAATGCTGCAATGAACATAGGGGTTTATTGTTTTGAATTAGTGTTTTAGATTTCTTCAAATATATTCCCAGAAGTGGAATTGCTGGGAAATAAGTTAGTTTTATTTTAATGTTTTTAAGGACATTCTATACTGTTTTCCACAGTAGCTACACAAATCTGCATTTCCACAAGCAGTGTACGAGGGTTCCCTTTTCTCCACATTCTCGTCAACACTTGTTGTTTGTTGATTTATTGATGCTAGCTAGTCTGACCGGTGTGAGGAGATATTCATTATGGTTTTAATTTGCATTTCTCTGAGGATTAGTGATGCTGAGCATCTTTTCATCTGTCTGTAGGCCATCTGTATGTCCTCTTTGGAGAAGTGTCCATTCAGGTCCTTTACTCATTTTTAAATTAAATTGTTGATTTTTGGTGTTGAGTTTTATAAGTTTCTTATACATTTTGGATCTTATGACCTTATCAGATATATCACTGGCAAATATGTTCTCATATATATATATATATATATATATATATATATATATTGCTACAAGAAACCATATATATATTGCTATAAGAAATGTCTGAGATTTTACTACCTATGTTTTCTTCTAGGACCTTTATGGTTTCAAGTCTAACATTTAAGCCTTAATCCATTTTGAGTTTATTCTTGTGTATGATGTAAAAAGGTGATTTAGTTTCATTTTTTTGCATGTCTGTCTAATTATTGATTAAACTTTTTACTTCATTATATGTTCTTGTCTTTTTTGCCAAATATTAATGGATCACAAAAACATAGGTTCATTTCTGAGTTATTTTGTTCCATTGATCTATATGTCTTTTTATGCCAGTACCATTTTGTTTTGAATACTATGGCCTTGTAATATAGTTTGTTAGCAGGTAGTATGATTCTTCCAACTTTGTTCTTTCTCAGTATCACTGTTGTTATTCAGGGTCTTTTATGGTTCCATATAAATTTTTGGAATACTTGTTCTACTTTTGTGAAATGCACCATTGATATATTGACAGCGATTGCATTGACTCTGTAGATTGCTTTGGGTAGTATAGACATTTTAATGATGTTAATTCTTCCTATCCATGAACACAATATATGCTTCCACTTATTTGTATCTTTTTCAGTTTCTTTCTTCAGTCTCACAATTTTTTGAATACAGGCCTTTACATGCTTGGTTTCATTTATTACAAGGTATTTTATTCATTTTGGAGCAATTGTGAATGGAAATATACTAATAATGAATTATCAGAAAAGGAACCTACGAAAACAATCTCATCTTCTCTTCATCTCAGTCTCAGAACAGCCTTTGTTTACCTCCTACAACATGACTCTTTACACTGCTATACTTTTATTCATGGCGTTAAATTTCTTAAATGTTTTTCTTTTTTCTTTATTCTTTCTTTTCTTTCCTTTTTTTTTACTAAGTGGGAGGTGGAGAGGAAGAGAGATAGACTCTCACATGTGCCCCCACCAAAATCCACCCAGCAAGCCCCTATGGAGCAATGATCTGCCCATCTAGAGCTGTTGTTCCATTGCTTGGCAACCTAGCTATCATATTTTAGCACCTGAGGTGAGGCTATGGTGCCATCCTCTGCCCCCAGGGCCAATTTGCTTGAATGAGCCATGGCTGCTGGCGGTGAGAGAGAGAGAGAGAAGGAGGAGGAGGGGGAGAGGTGGAGAAGCAGATGGTTGCTTCTCCTGTGTGCCCTGACTGGGAATTGAATCTGGGACATCCACACACTGGGCCTCCATTTTACCTCTGAGCCAACTGGCCAGGGCCGAAATGTCTTTCTTATCTTTGAGATTATAAGCTGCAAAAGAGCAGGAAATTCTCTCTTTACTTCTTTTCTGTACAACTAAACCTAGAACAGTGATTGGAGCATATTAAGAATTCAGTGAATAAATTAATTAATAAACAAAGAACTGGAATTTAGAGACTAGCCCAAGATTACAATTCTATGAAAACCAGAAGCAAAACATGAACTCCAGTTTTTAAAATTCAAACCCAGTGTTCTTTCTACTATACCAAAGATGTTGCATTTAGTTGAGTAAACTTTTTTGGTTATTAGGTTATTTAATAAAGAATTATAATGGTGAGTGATTTTTTTTTCCTTGAAAAAATGATATGTGACTAGGCTATTGTTAAATAACTGCTTCTGACAGCTGCCTGTGCTTGATAAAAGCTTTCTTTAGGGAAAGGAAGGGGATGGTCGTTTGGGGCATGAAAAAAACCTATAATTGGTGGATGATATGTTTCCAAGTTACTGTGTTCCATTTTCACTACTTATGTCCTGAATGTCTACTGAGTATGAGATTGAAGAGATCTAAAGAATATGAGTATGATTTTCATCCAATTAATTCTAGCACAAGAAATTTTGGACCTGACGCTACGGGAACAATATTCATTGATGTAGAGTGGAACTGAAATTGCAGGGAGGAAGTAGCACCACCAGAAGGTGTCACCTGCCATCTGTTGGCTTCCGGTTTCCAGACAGAGAACATAGGAAGAGATCCTACCTGGAAACTCCAATTCTAAATAGAGTCGATTTTCACCGATATTAAAATAAATGATCATTTTCTGGATTTATAATTAATCTGCAAAATAATTCTGGATTTTTATCATAAAATCATGCTATTGGTCTTTTGCTCACAGGAAAAATGTAAGCATCAGAATCAGTAGCCAACAACACTCAGACAAATAGCCTGGTTCCTGAAAACAGTTGCTTAACACCCTTGCGTGCAGAGTCCTGGCCTAGCTGTATCTTTTCTGACGATCACAACGCACTAAATACATCACTGACCAATGCATTGTATATAAGCCCAACTATGTTTGCTCCAGGGGTAATCTTTCCCCTCCCTGACTGATTTTCCTATGGTAGATTTATTTCCTTTTTGGGAAAATGCATTTATCCACTTTCCAAATATTTATGTCAATGAAATCATTTCTAGAATTCAGAAGTCTAGAGTCTTTAAAATTTGGCACATAAAATATGATTCTATTTGAAACTGTAGCTTAAATACAGTGAGTTTTGCACATTCTAATAGAATTAAAGTACAAGCTTTACATGTCCAGACTTATTTTAACATTCTGTACTGACATTTAAAGTGAGAAGTTTGTGTCAGATCTAAGAGGCAGTGATTTAATATTACACTGGTTTATGACTAAGTCAGATGCATTTCTGCCCTCTAAATAATATATCTTATTATATCATCACTTGAGAGGCTATGACAAAAGAAGGAAATATAGCAAATTAGTTCAATGGCATATTATAATAAAGTACACTTGCAGTTAAATACTTTGTAAATGAAAAGTTTTAGAACTCAAATTGAAAAACCTTAATTGCTCTTTTTTATATACACACGTGTATATGTACATACATACATACATACATACATATTTGCCAATTGATATAAATAAGAATTAAGTTCTTATGGAATATTTCTAATCACAAAAACATCATAAACTTCTAAATAAAGACCCAAAATGCTTCTAGTATTAAACATTGAAATAAATGTGAGCTACTTATACATATAAGAAAAATAATAAAAACAAGGAAGGTTATTATAAAACTTGTTTTTTGTTTGTTTGTTTATTTGATTTAATTCCAAACCTAGGTGCCAGATACTCAAGAAGTTGAGGCTTAGAAAGTTTTTTAGTTACTTAGCTAGTAGGTGTGTTCCATCATATACCAGTATGACTCCAAAGTGCAGAATGGCTAATATTTATTATGTGTTCACTAAGTATGAAGTACTCTCCCAAGTTCTTAATCCTCAAAATATGAGGTAGGTATGATTAATATTATCATACCTGTGGTACAGATGAGTAGATGAAGACTTAAAATGGGTAACTGTACCAAAGGTTGCCAGATGGCCTGTCATGGAGACGGGACATGAATCTAGTTCTGTGAGCCAAAATTTTCAGGGTTTTTTAGAACCCCTTTGTGTAGATACCACTCTATTTCCTTCCAACAGTAGGTACAGCTGCAAAGGTTAAGAGTTGGTGAGCTGGGGAGGGGGTAGTTGATTGTAGGCTGTGAGACTAATAAGCAGCCCTGTCTCATTGGCTCCTCCTGCTGTACCTTCCTGGAATTACCTCTGAAGTTACTCAGGCAAGTTCCTTAGCTGGAAGGTAAGTATCGATAATTCCTGGGAATTATCATTTCTTAACTCAAACACCTAAATCAAACAGGGACATGCCAAAGAATTAATGACAGCAAATAGAAGGCATGATTTTCCCTTATCATGATTAATTCTACCTGAGTTGGCTGCTGAAAACATACTGACTCACTCTTACTCTGCTTTATTCCCTATCAATTGCTTACAAATTATACTCCAAGACTGGCTGGTTGGCTCAGTGGTAGAGCATCAGCCTGGCGTGTGGAAGTCCCAGGTTCGATTCCCGGCCAGGGCACACAGGAGAAGCGCCCATCTGCTTCTCCACCCCTCCCCCTCTCCTTCCTCTCTGTCTCTCTCTTCCCCTCCTGCAGCCAAGGCTCCATTGGAGCAAAGATGGCCCGGGTGCTGAGGATGGCTCTGTGGCCTCTGCCTCAGGTGCTAGAGTGGCTCTGGTCACAACAGAGCAACGCCCTAGATGGGCAGAGCATCGCCCCTTGGTGGCAGTGCCGGGTGGATCCCGGTTGGGCGCATGCGGGAGTCTGTCTGACTGCCTCCCCATTTCCAGCTTCAGAAAAATACAAAAAAAAAAAAAAAAAAAAAAAAGACTGGTGTTACTTAATTTACTTAGCCACGATGTGGGAATGCCAGCCTTTATGTTCTATGAGAAAGTTCTTATCTCTGATGCCATCTTTGGAGACTGTAATTATTTTTGCAAAGGTCAGTGTCGGACTCTTCGTGACTTCCCTTCTCTTCCTTTGCAAGAGGTGTGTTAGTATGTCCTTACGTCAGAAACTGAGAACTGGTCTAGTGTTTTCTTTCTTCAGTCTTCTAAGTTATTATTATTTTTTTTAATGTGCTATCATCAGAGTGATGACAAGAGTGACTCCTTTCTTTTCTTACTAAAATAATGCCAATTTCTAGCTGGTTATAGGGCCACTTCAAACAATAATGACAATTCTCAATTCCCAGGCAGCTTGAGTTTGTTATACTCATCCAGTTTAGATGAGTGAGAATAAATGTGCTGTGGGAGACTTTCAGAAAAACCCTTTAAAGTGACCTTAGAGCAGAATAATTTTACTTTCTCTTATTCTTTCTTCTGTTAACTGGAATATGTGTGAAATGGTTGGAATTCTGACATTTACTCTGGATCGTTAGGTCACCTTAAGTATGGAAGCAACACACCAGAAACAACACGGTGAAAAGACAGAAGACTCTTGGTGTATGCCGACTTCATGGACCCGCCACAGCAGTCCTGGACTTTCTAACTCTGGTCTTCGTTTACTCGAGTGTTTGAGCCACTGTTCATATGGTATTACTGTTATTCCTGATAAAAACACTTTAAAAATAAAAATAAATATACTTTTTGAGAGAGGAGCTGTACTGGATTTTAATAGCCTTCCCCATAATAGCCTTATGCAATAACTAATATAATGACTACTTCATAATTACAGACAGTATCCTAAAAAAGATTTTGAGTATATATTCTGTTTATACAGGTAATGAAGAAGAGAGCCATAATTTAAGCTCAAATCTACATAATTAGATTTTCCATTCCATTCTTTCCTCCTTTTACTGTATGGCTACCTGCAGAAGTTTGTTCGTATCTCTACAAGCCCTCTGCCTTAATTCTGCTTCTGTCTCTGACATTTCTGACCATCGGTCATTTCACTTTAAGCTTCAATGTTCCCATCTATAAAGCAGAAATATTAAGATTGCTTATTTAATAAGATTGTTGGGTTATCAAATACATTAGTTTATTAAAAAAACACATCAATATAGCGCATATATAATACTGTCTGAAAATCTTTTTATTGTATACAATTGTTATTTCTACATTGTAGTAGCATTAATAACTTGTATGCCTGTTTTGATATTATCTAAGGTATCAGTGACAGTAAATATAGTTTTGTCACCTCTGTGTATCCTGTAGATATTGTACAATGCTTTGCACTTGTTAAATGCTCTATAAATGTTAGTCAAATTAAACATATTTGAAAAGCAAGATTGTTGGACGCACTTTTCTTGATGATTTGTTTAAACTTTATTTTTTAGTATTTATATTATTTTATGGTCACTTTCATTATCTAGATAAATAGTTAAGTCTGAAAAATGTAGTTTGTCTGAATAAAACAGAGGTCAATTATCAGTCATATTTAAAATCTTGTGGTCATTAGTTAACAGGATTAGCCATAAAATCATTCATTTACAAATCGTTTTAAGAAGCAAAAACTGTTTCATTGCTCATAGTAATCATTTTGAGATACTTAGGCCAAATTCCCTTTTAATTTGTATCACTGACTTATAAGAGATAAAGAAACACACTGTGCTAATTATATTTACTTATAAAATAAAAGAAAATCTTTGTCTTGTCCATGTGAAACAATTTGAAAACTGATAAACTCATCCATTATACTCAAAGCTCAACTGCTGATACCAAAGTGCAAAGTATTTCTTGCTTCAAATGCCTTTCCATAAATGTATCTATCATAAAACACAAATAACTCAAGAGTATTTGCATAAATATTTGTTTTCCTCTTAGACACATTTTAATTGGACAATTTTCGATTGGGAGTGAAATGCTTAAAAATACCTTTGAAAGTGAAATGCAGTTCAATGTCCCTTAGGATCTCACATTAAAGGCAGAATCCTCTAAAGTTATCTTCTGTTATTTGTTAAAATAACATGGAAACTTTGTAGGAAGTAACATCTCTTAGCAAAGAAAATTTCAATGCTGACAGCATGAACTTGAATTGTAACCAATTAAAACATAATTTATTTGGCAAGGAAAAAAAGTATTTTGGTAAGTAAATAAATAAAATGTTGCTTAATCTCATTCTTTATGACTAACAGAGACTTTGGTTGTAGCTAGTTGATAATCTCCAACAGGATTTTCCCCCCACTGATATATTTTGAATACAATTAGTAGAAAAATGAGAGATGTTACAGGCCAATGTGAACAGCATACAATATGTTGTTCTGATATAGCCCAGTATTAAAGAGTTGGTTATGAAGGTTCTTTGTAAGTAAATTATTACACGACTCAGAGAAAAGTTTGAAAACAGTAATTTGATGTTTTGTGTTCTCCTCTCCCACAAATCATCTTCCTTGGAAACCATTATGCCATTATGCATGGGAAGCAGGAAAGATAGCTACTTCCAAGGGAAGCAAATGCCAGCACAAGGAGCTGTGATCAAGAAAACCAGTGACACAATCACCGCAGAGGCTGTGTGAGCAGCACAGGCCCCTCCTGCTGATCCACAAAGACCTGTCACTTACCAGAGGAGGCTTCAATGGGTTTATGAAACAACAACAAAAAATCTTTTTGGTAGGGGGGAGATCAGGGTGGTAAGGTAAAAGATAAAGAGCAAGAAAGGAAAATCTGTCTTTACCAAACACTTGGCTCAATTATTTTAGGAACATTTCATGTTAAATGGAAAAACCTCCATATTTATATGACCTACACGTTTGTAAGATAATTTCCATATGTTTTCTCCTTAAATATTGGATTTTTTTTTCTCTTTGGAAATTCAATTGGAGCCTTTTTACATCTTCTGTGTTTCCCTTTAACATGCTTATGTTTTCCTGTACTTTCTTGAGTGTATGAAATATACAGTTCACCCTTAAACAACTAAAAGTAAGGGCCATCCATGATGCTGCAGACCAAAATTCATGTTCAACTTTTGATGGCACCCAAAACTTAACTACAGCTGGCCTTTGCATCCATGGATTCAACCAACCAGGAATAGTATTTTCCATCCACACTGTAAATCTGCAGTTGGTAATGAGAAAGTACTGTTTCTGATCTGAGGTTTGTGGAAGCTGCAGATCCAAAACACACAAATAGGAAGGGCCAATTGTATTCATTGTATTGTAAAAAAAAAAAAAATCTGTGTATAAGTGGACCATGTGTCTTTATGTACCAATGTTTTTGAGTTTTGGGGTAGATATCCAGTAGAGGAATTGCTGGGTCATATGGTAGTTCTATTCTTTTCTTCTTCTCCTTCTTCTCCTTCTTCTTCTTCTTCTTCTTCTTCTTCTTCTTCTTCTTCTTCTTCTTCTTCTTCTTCTCCTTCTCCTTCTCCTTCTCCTTCTCCTTCTCCTTCTTCTTCTTCTTCTTCTTCTTCTTTTTCTTCTTCTCCAAGTGAGAGGAGGGGAGATAGAGAAACAGAGTCCCACAGGTGCTCTGATGAGGACCCACGCAGCAACCCCCTTCTGGAGCTGATGCTCTGCTCATCTGGGGCCAATGCTTGCAAACAGGTTATTTTGAATGTTTGAAGCAGAGTTTCCATGGAGCCATTCTCAGTGTCTCAGGCAATGTGCTCAAACCAATGGAGCCATGGCTGAGGGAGGGGAAGAACAAGAAAGAGAAGTGAGAGGGGGAGGGGTGAAGAAGTAGATAGTCACTTCTCTCGTGTGAACTGACCGGAATCAAACCCAGGACCTTTGCATGCCTGGCTGATGCTCTACCACTAAGCCCGTTGGCCAGGGCTGATAGTTTTATTCTTAATTTTTTTGAGGAACCACTATACTTCTTTCTACCTATGTACTCTTTTTGATCAATGTCACCTGTTAAATTTAATTTTCTAAAAAGAAAAGATGAGCCCTGGCCAGTTGGCTCACAAGTAGAAGAACATCAGCGCTGAGTGTGGAAGTCCTGGGTTTGATTCCCACTTAGGGCACACAGGAGAAGTGACCACCTGCTTCTCTACCCCTCCCACTACCTTTCGCTCTCTTCCCCTCCCACAGCCATGGCTCGAATGGTCGAGCAAATTGGCCCTGGGCATTGAGGATGGCTCCATGGCCCTGCCTCAGGCGCTGAAATAGCTCAATTGCCAAGCAATGAAGCAGCTTCCCCAGATGGGCAGAGCATTGCCCTGTAAGGGGCTTGCCAGGTGGATCCCAATCAAAGCACATGTGGGAGCCTGTCTCTCTGCATCGCTGCCTCCCTGCCTTTCAGTTAATAATAAATAAATAAATAAATCCATGTAGTTGAAACCAGTGTTGTTCAAGAGTCAACTGTACTTACAATAACCCAAAACTCTTACAATAATACTCTTGTCTTGTCTACATATTCTATCAGCTGTGTCATTTCTGAATCTGTTTTAATTGATGGATTTTTCTCCTCATTCCTGGACATATATTCTCATTCTTTGCTTGCCTATAATTTTTTATTAGATTCCAGATATTCTAGACTTCATCTTAATGGGCACTGGATATGCATGTGTATTTGTGTGTCTGCATGTGTCCATGTGCTGATGTTAATATTCTTGAGGTTTATTCTGGTATACACGGTTAAGTTTCTTGGAAAGAGTTTAATCCTTTTGAGAATTGCTTTTAAGTGTTGTCTGGCAGATTCAGAGGAGTCTGGTGTAAGACTGATTTTTTCTCCACCATTATTAAGGCAATGGCTGAGCATTCTACTCTGCACTCTGTGAATTATGAGGTTTTTCCACCATGGCTGCTGGAAACAACTATCCTAGTCTGTGTGAGTTCAAGGATTATTCTGCTTGTTCTTTTCCAATGGCTCTTTCCCCAGCTTGGGGCTGAGGGAAGCTCTGCGTAGGTCTCTGGGGCTGCCTCTCATTGTGTCTCTCTCCTCTTTGATATTTGACCTTAAGAACGCTAGTCTCCTTGGCCTCCATGGGCTCCCAATTAGATCTTGTCAACTCAAGAAAACTATAGGATTCAATCTACATTTTATTTTCCTGCTCTGGATCCTGAGAACATTTCTGTAGTTACCCGGTACAAAAATAGGGCTCACATCATTTGTATCCACTCTTTTAAAGATCATAGTTTTACGTTGCCTTTTGTTCAATGTTTGAAAATTGTTATCTCATATAATTTTTTCCCTGTAGTTATTGAAAAAAGTAGAAGAGTAAATATGATTCCTTGGGCACCATCTTGACCAGAAATAAAAATGTTTTCTTTTTTTTTAATAATTAAAACATAATCACTTTTATCTGGAAAATTTTGAATGTCACTATACAAAACTATGCACAATAAAATTGTTATTCATATTCATTTATTTTTCTAATAATTTCTATTTATTTACTCAATAAGCATTTATTAAATATTTGCTATATGTTTGGAATTATACCAGTAACTGGATACTGTTAAGATTAAAAGCAATTCTCGTTATGTTCACAGATTAAGGAGTTTCTAGTATTTTAATAATTACTTCTCAAAAGTAAATTTCCAGTTTATTTTTCTACCCTTTAGAGTTTCATCATCATCAATATGAATTAATCTACATGGCAGCATGCATCAGAATTAATTTTGCTCACTTCCAAAGTTGTTTGGTTTTTCTTGTTATAGCTGGTCCTGTTCACACTAAAAAGATTTTTCATTACTCTCTTTTTTTCTCTTTCTCTTTCTTTCTTTCTTTCTTTCTTTCTTTCTTTCTTTCTTTCTTTCTTTCTTTTTTCT
Source organism: Saccopteryx bilineata (assembly GCF_036850765.1). Taxonomy (NCBI): domain Eukaryota; kingdom Metazoa; phylum Chordata; class Mammalia; order Chiroptera; family Emballonuridae; genus Saccopteryx; species Saccopteryx bilineata. Next base: position 72,395,257 of record NC_089495.1, on the reverse strand, counting down.
TTCTCTCTCTTTCTCTCTCCCTCCTTCTTCCCATCCCTCCCTTCCTCCCTCCCTCCCTCCCTTCTTCCTTCCTTCCTTCCTTCCTCCCCCTCTTTGTTTCTTTCTTTTTTCTCTTTCTTTCTTTCTTTCTTTCTTTCTTTCTTTTCTTTCTTTCTTTCTTTCTTTCTTTCTTCGTCTTTCTTATTGTCTTTCTCTCTCTCTCTTTTTTTTCTCCCTCCTTCCTTCTTTCCTTCCTTCCTTTCTTTTCTTTTCTTCTCTCTCTCTTTTTCTTTCTTTCTTTCTCTCTCTCTCTCTCTCTCTCTGGAACCAGGAGTTAGGTTAGCCTTACCAAAAACTACATGAGAGAGAGAAAAGAAGGCTTATTTTAAGAGAAATTAGGGGTGTCATTAGCAGAACAAGGTAGATGGATGCTGGGCACTTAGAAAAAAAATGCTCACTAAATAAGGATTCTGGACATGGAGTAAAGAGACATAGGCATAAATCCTAACAAACATCTTATCAGCTTTGTGATTTTGAGCAAAGTCCTTTAACTTTTCTGAACTTCAGTTTCTTCACCTGCAATATGGGTTTATGGCAACTTGTTTTCAACAAATATTCTGAGTGTCTATTATGTGCCAGATATTCTAGGAGGTGTGAGGCGTACAATGGGAACAAAATCAAGCACACAATGTCCTCAAGGACACAGATCTTAATCAAAGAATTACATTAAAAATGTTAAATTACGTAATAAAGGGGCACTTAAGGAAGGCTACCTGAAGAAGTAGCAATTGTCCTGAGATTTGAAGGAAGGTCAGTGGTTGACTAGATAAGGAGGTAGGAGAGTGTTCCAGATTGAGAGAAAGCATCACAGCCCTCAGGTGGTACGGTGCAAGGTGCATTTGAGGACCTGAAGGGAGGCCAGTGCAGCTGGGGGTAGTGACTGAAGCATTGTCCAGTGGAGATACAGCTGCAAACAGAGTTGCCTTGTAGGCCCCTGTAAGAATTGTGCTTATTTTCCTAAGAACAAAAGGCAATCATGATATATTTTGAACAGGTTAGTGAATAATAAGATTGCATTTTGAAAAGATCACTTTGACTAGAGTATCGGAGAAGGGGCAGAGGGAAGGCAGCTGGTAAGAACAGGTAAAACTAGAGCAGTTGGGAGGTAATTGGGAAAGTCCAGATAAGAGAATTTGGTAGTTTGGACCAGGTGACTATTAGTGAACATTGGGAGAAGTAGATGGACGCTGGATACATATAGAAAGTAAGCATAGCAGGACTTGGTGCGGCCTTGACATGGGAGAAAATGGAGAGAACGTGGGTGCAGAAAGTGATTTTGAAACTTTTTTGGTGATGGGATAGAAGGTCTTAGCGTTCACTAATGTATTTTGGAGATGTGATGGGACGGGTAACCAGACAGTGGGAATTTGATTCTGACATACTAAGTTTTAGGTCCTTCAAAGCATCCAAAACCTCTGGAGAACACAGGTATAAGTCTGGGTTTCAGAAGTGAGATCTTGGCTGAAGATACAAAATGGCATGACATCTAGCTCTCTGTGTGAAATAATTTAAAATATGGCTAAGGAAGAGACCACCTCAGGAGAACAGAAAAAAGTACCTTCTTACTACTCATACTTACATATATTAAAAAATAAAATACAAGATGTTATGATAAAATATAGATTGTAAGTAGTACCCTGATTTATCAATATCACTGCATCAAATTTAATAATAAAAAATATATAGTTTCCTTACTCCATATTAACAATAATTGATTCATTCATCTGTTGAAAATTTAGCTTAGCCCTGACTGGGCAGCTCAGTTGATTAGAGCATCACCTGGATACATAGAGATTGCAAATTCCATCCTTGGTCAGGGCACAAGAGGCTAAAGGGGGAATAAATGGTGATGGAAAGAGACTTGACTTAAGGTGGTGAACACACTATACAATATAAAGATGATGTATTATAGAATGGTATACCTGAAACCTATATAATTAGATATATTAACCAATGTCACCTCAATAAACTCAGTAAATTTTTAAAAAAAGAATCAACCAGTGAATACATAAATAAATAGAACCACAAATTGAGCTCTATTTCACTCTTTCTCTTTCTCTCCCCCTCTTCCTCTTTCTCAAAAAATCAATTTTAAAATTTTTTAAAAAGATTTAGCCTGTAGTTTATTTTTTTCATTACCTTTAACATAATGATGTCATTTTTGTTTTGTAAAACAAGGCAGTGCATGACATTTTTTTTATGTTCTATAGATACATTTAGAGGCCGTGGCCAGGTAGTTCAGTGGATAGAGCATCATGTCTGGGACACTGAGGTCACACGGGCTGGATCCTGGTGAGAGTATCTATGAGAACCAACCAATGAGTGCACGACTAAAATGGAACAACTAAATGGGATGATGAGTTGATGCTTCTCTCTCTTTCTCTTGCCTATCTCTCTCCACCCCCCCCACCCCTCTTCACCTTGCTCTTGCTCTCTGTCTCAAATCAATGGGAAAAAATTTTTTTTTAAAAAAGATCCTTCATATAATCCCTTGGTAATACACTTGAAAATTAGTAACTTTGTGAAAGCTTTATTTTTCAAAAATTTATGCACTAGAACTTGGCTGTAGATACATTTTTAAGAAATGATTTATTAATGTGCTCAATTTTCATTATCTTGTGCTGGTGTTTTTACAGTAGATAGTTTCTGCTGTGTTTCTCTCTTCCCTTTATGACAGACCTGAGGGTGATATTAATATAAAGATTTATAATTTCCTGTTTCCCTTCCATGTGCTATCTTCTTGCATACTTCAGCTCATATGTGACCTTTTTGTTAATCATAGTATCTGTAGGGGTTTATGTTGCATACAGAATTGACAGTGCCATTGGCCTTATTCCTTACTTGAAATCTTGCAATTTGCAAAAGATTCATGGCAAACAGACCTTGATGGCTATAGAAAACATCCAGCAATGCAGTCGAGAATTTTGGATTAAATAAGAAGCAAAAGGTGTAAAACAGATCAGAAGGATAACATCTAAATTATTTAATTTAATTTATCATGACTTGCTTAGCTTTCTGATATAGCTCAAGAGCAGGTTTAATAATGTACTGTGGAGAAGGTGGTTAATGATTGGCTGATTAAATATCCTGCTCCCACAGCACATAAAGGCATGATGGCCATAACTGTATTCACACACTCTAGACCCCTTGAGACTGGGAGGAAAAAATGGAGGGAGAATAGGGAAGTGTATTGGATTCAGTTTTATAGATTAAAAAGTATTGCAGCCCATACTTTCTGATGGTTTCAATTCTAATGAATTAATTATAACAAGAAAAAATAATGTAGAGGTACTCTAGGCAAATTTTTTCATCAGAAGATAATTTTCTAGAAATCTGCAGAAACTAAATCCTCTATTTCACAAATGAGAACTTTTTGAAGTCTTAGTTTTAATCCTAAAACTTGACATGAAGTTTGTCTGATATATGAATTTTAATGTAAACATAACATTAAAATTAGTTACTAATACCATTATATATATATATATATATTATATATATATATATTTCCTCTTAAAAATCTTAAAGTGAAGTGGGCTTGTCAAGAAGATCTATGCTATATATAGGGTAGTGTTTGCATACTCTGTGGCATACTACAAATGGAATACAGGCCACAATGTTAGCGCACTAGACACTACTTGGGTCACATTGCTCTTAGGAACATTCAATCTTAGTTATAGAGTTTGGTTACAACAACAGAGCAAAATAGGATGAAGATGCTGTAACTGTCTATTTCCTTCAGGAAAATAATTTGAACAGTAGACTCATGTAGAAGCATTCAGTTTTATTTCTAAAAATTAAAGTTGCACTACTAGGTGAAGTTACTTAGATTCTTTTTATGAGTTTTTCAGGGGTAAGAGTTATTAGTTATTTGGCATTTTAGCATTTAACAAAAACAAGCACATAAGAGATTAGTAAATAAATATTAAATAAATGAATGAACATGGATAAGTGAATTATCTGTGTGCAGTGCACTCTAAATATTATGTTTTCTGATCTTTTTAACTGGCTAATACCTGGACTTCTTTTAGACAGTACTAGAAGTAACAATAATGTTTGAAATTTCAAGTGTATTTTATAGATTCTCAGAACAAGACACCACAGCTGCATAGCATACAATTTTTGAACATTAGGGGAAAAATAGTATTTAGATGATGGACAATATTCAGTTAAATTTCCATATTAATTTTTTTTTTTTAGATAAGAAAAGGTTGGTCCTGGCTGAAGGGCTCTGGGATAGAGTGTTGGTCTGGCGTACAGACATCCTGGGTTCGATCCCCAGTGTAGCAACATAGAAAAAGTGACTCATTCTTTTCTCTTCCTTCTCCTCCTTCTCTCTCTATTCATCTCCCACAATCAGGGGCTGGATTGGTTGGAACATTGGCCCTGGGCACTTAGAATATCTTGGTTGATTGAGCATCAGCCTCTGAAGGTGGTTGCTGGGTGGATCCTGCTCGGGGCACATGCAGGAGTCTGTATTTCTATCACCCCTCCTCTTACTTGGAAAAAAGAAAGAAAGAAAGAAAGAAAGAAAGAAAGAAAGAAAGAAAGAAAGAAAGAAAGAAAGAAAGAAAGAAAGAAAGAAAGAAAAGGTTGCAATATAAGATTCAAGAATAAATAATACTATGGCTTTTCAACTAAACAAAATTCATTTCTAAATACATGCTTTCTATTTTTTTTTATAAACAGTGCTAAATGTAGGTATTGCTTTGGAGGTCGTTTTCTAAGGCTTTATTCTTTATTACTTTGTATTTTTTCTGTTATTCTCTATTGTGTATTATTTTTAAAAGTTGATGCAGTTCTTGAATGGTTGCAAATATTTAAGGACCGGGCTTTAAACATTTAATTATCTTAATGTGTTTGTCTAAAAAAGGTAACTTCCAACTTGAAATACAATTTCAAATTTATGCAAAGGAAGCAAATATCTTTTGTTAAGTTAACTTTAGTTCTGACAGCCTGCTGCTATTTAATTATAGAGAGTTGTCTAAAAGAGAACTCACTAGTTTGCCATATAAAGGTGTATTCCTCACATCATCCTAGTAAATATAGTCATAGTGTTTTGAACGCACCAGGGTCTTGACTTCACAGGACTTGCAAATTTTACTACTAAAGAGTTTCCTTCAAAATAATAATCTATCCCACCAAAGCTCCATTTATTTTTTTGTATTAATTCTATTTTTTATTTTTATTTTTTGTATTTTTCTGCAGTTGGAAACAGGGAGGCAGTCAGACAGACTCCTGCGTGTGCCCAACCGGGATCCACCCGGCATGCCCACCAGGGGGTGATGCTCTGCACATCTGAGGTGTCGCTCTGTTGCAACCAAAGCCATTCTAGTGCCTGAGGCAGAGGCCATAGAGCCATCCTCAGTGCCCGGGCCAACTTTGCTCCAATGGAGCCTCGGCTGCGGGAGGGGAAGAGAGAGACAGAGAGGAAGGAGAGGGGGAGGGGTGGAGAAGCAGATGGGCACTTCTCCTGTGCGCCCTGGCCAAGAATCAAATCCGGGACTCCTGCATGCCAGGCTGATGCTCTACCACTGAGCCAACCAGCCAGGGCCACCAAAGCTCCATTTAAATATAAACTTTAAGGTTGAAACAAATGAATCACTAATAGATGATGATGTTATATTGTTGAGAAACATATGGTATATTTTGGTGTTAAAAAGGATACACATATCTTTAGTATGTCTCAATAAGAGGTGCATTAGTGAAGTAGATGGAAATTATAATATTAATGTTTCTACAGATTTTATAGAACACATTAATCCACATTTAAAAGCTTTTCAGAACACTTCCACTTATAGGAAGATGGAATAGACATATTTTCCTTATATCTTCCACTAAATACAAGTAAAAACCTTGGTTATTATATATAAAGCAGACATAAGGAGACTTTGAAGGCTAGGGATAAAGACCAACTAAGGATCTTGGGACCCAGAGAATAAAACTGCAGTGAGTTCCTAGGGTTTCAATTTGGAACTTGAAGAGGCCAGAAACCCAGAGATGCCAAAGAGTTCAGACAAACAACAGCAACAACAAAATTCTGCTTTTTTCTAGCCAAAGACCAAGAAAGAAACAACCTAAAAGAATAGAAGACATTTACTACTCTACTCCAGGGAAACAACAAAATTAACTTTGACACTTTTCCAGCTCTACCAGCAAAGTCTGGGATGCCCAGATTTCCACATTTGCCAGGGAATAATGAGGTGATCCCCAAATTCCATACATCTAAAGAAATAAAAACTTATGTTCACAAAAAAACCCTTTTACATGGATGTCCATAGGAGTATCATTTGTAGTAACCAAAATTGAAATCAGCTGACATGTCTTTCAACTGATAGATGTTTACAGGTCTGTCTGCACTATGAAGTACTACTCAGCAATGAAAAGACGCGAATTGTTGATACATGTGAGAACCCGAATGAATCTGCAGAGAAATATGTTTGATGAAAAAAGCCAGACCAAATAGGTTACATTCTGGATGAGTCCTTTTAAAATATTTGTGAAGTAACACAAGTATGAAAATGAAGAACAGATTAGTGGTTGCCAGGGGCTGACACAGGCATGGGAGGAAGGGAAGTGAGGGCAGCTCTAACAGGACTATATGACCTCTTGATTTTACATTCTCAATTAGATGGCAAAGGTCTAGAGGGAAGTATATATCTACATGTCTACTGACCTACCTCTCTGTTTATAGGTGCAGGCTCCAGAGTAAGTCCAGGTGGATTTCTGATTTTACCACTTGCTAACTATGTAATCTCAGAAAAACTGTTTAAATTTTCTGGATCTTTGTTGCCTCTCTGTGTAGATATGGGGATAATTGCATTACACACCTCAAAAGTTTGTGAGAATTGAATTAAATTATACATGTAGTCCATAAAACAGTACCTAGCACATTGTGAACATTCAATTGTCTATCATCTCTTCTCTGTGTTACTTAGTATTATGTGAGAGAATCTTTATCCAACATTATATAATTAAAAGAATATCCTAAAGAGAGAACCTGTAAGTTGCTCACCAAAACATATGCCCTCTTTTTCTTTTTGGGTCCTCTGCTAAACCTTATTCCCCAACTCCTTTTAGAACTGGGTGCTGGCCAATAGAATGTGAGAGGGAGTGAGATGTTGCATCTCAAGCTTAATTCATTAAAGACTTCCTACACATACTTCTTCACATTTTTGGCCAGTTGGAATGGAGATTATCTGAGACATGGAAGCCATGTGTTGAAGATGGCAGAGTCTCTGTCATCTGTCACCACACCCAGGTGTTAGTCCACCTGGTTAGTTGTGTCAGGTAGCAAGAAACAAACTACGGTTGAATAAGATAAGTAATGCATTTCTTGAGTCTGCTGTAGCAGTTCATACAATCCTGCTGTTACTCACAGTGGAGAGCTCTAATAATTGTGCACGTGAGAAATATTTTAACATAATTCAATGTCCCAATCTTGAAGTATCAGCCCATTTGTCTTCTAATTTGGGCCTCCCATTTAAACAGCTGTTATTTTCTCTGTCCACAATATCTCTGCGTGCATAACAAGTCTTGCCTACTCAGTGATCTCACGGGATTCCAGTTGTGTCTTAATTTTAGCTCTATTAAATATGATTGCCTATCTTTTAAAGATTATCTTAGGATCCTCCAAAGCAAATACTTCATTTTCTGCATAGCCTCTGTTTACGTAAGAGCATTCAAAACATTGAACACTACCTCCAAAATTTGTTTAGCACTTTTCAAATGACTTGACAACAGAGAAATGTGTATGCGCGTGTGTGCACGAACATGTTCATTGGTGTGTTTGTGACTTTCCTAAGTCATTTAAGACAGGACTGCCTGAATTCCATAACATATGAATTCACTGCTTGGTTGAACAAAGCCTGTTCTGGGATCTTCCCATATTTGCCAGAGCTGAAGTGTTCTCCTGGATAACAGAAGACCATAGGTTGGAAAAGAAGGGTATTCCTAAGTAATAACTACTTTCTGTCATTTGAAGCAAACTTATTTATATACTTATTCATGTGTCTCAGTTCTCCCTCAATGCTTTGTTCTCTCAACAAACTTGGCTTTATTTCAGTTAACAAAAAGACACAGATACATCAGTGCACATGACATTCTCAGCAAAGATTCTCTGATATATCTGTTCATCTATGACTTCCCTGAAAAAACTATTCAAGAGCCACTTTATGGGCATTTCAACATGGTATTGGTATTTTGGGATAACAAAATATGTAGTATGAGCCTTCAAAATAGTATGGAGTAAGAAAAATTAAGTTCTAATGTGAACAAAAAGGAAAAACCTTTAGTCACATTCAGATGTGTGTGCTTTCTTGAGAGATGGAATTTTGGGATCCTGTCCAGCATCACTGTAGTTTGAGAATTAAACTCTCTGTCCTCGGAAAGTGAAATATGTAAGCTATTTATTTCTGGGAGGCACCTGAACTATAATAAAGCAACTCTGGAACTGCTACCAGCAGTGACTCAATGACTCAGTCCAAGCCGGAATGGAATGAATTGTGCAACCTGTCACTGGGATTTCTAAGATTTGTGAAGTAGTGTCAAAACGATAGTATCTTGGCCAAAGTTCTATTGCTGGTGTCTTTATAAAGGATGAACCAGAACTGGTAGCCACGGAAAAGCAAGATTGAGCAATAGCCCCCCTTCTTTCCTTCTCTGACTTCCCTTCAGAATTGCCCCACCCAAGTTCCAGCAGATGTTAATGTTTGTGCGTTGTCCTTACTGATGCATCAAGGCAAATTTATGAGTTCATGAGTTCCTCTTCCTTTCCTCCCCATCTCTGGCAGCTGACAGTGCTATAGAAAAAAGAAGTATCCTGATGGTTGAGACAAAACAAGAAACAAGTCATTAAGTTTGTTACTTTTTAAGGGGTTACTGCTACATCACACATTGTTCTTCACTAGGCTAGTAGTCTTGATACTACATTATCTTTTTTTGTCACTTAAAACTTGGTTTTAAAATTTTTAATGCAAATTTAAATAACTAATCATAAGACTAAAACTGGATGTCTCCCGATCCTGCAAAACACGTGAGTCATCAAATACCAGTTATTTAGTAACTTTCTTAAAAATTCAGGCTGTTGGTCATGAGGGCTTAGATACAAATCAATTGATATATACCCATTTGGAAATGTATTAAATTCTATAAACACAATCTTTCTACCATAGTGCTTTTTAGCTCCAAAAGTCAGTTCTTATAGAAACTATAGATAATTATTTTAGCAGTGTCCAAATCATGTACAATAACTGAAATAGAAGAAAGATTATGTTTGCTATCTCAGTTTGAATGTGATTCCTTCTCAAAATCTCCTTTGAGCTTACTTCTTGGACTCTGTATGAAAAAAAGAAAAGCAATACCATAAAATATGTATAGACATATGTATCAGAACATTGTTTATAATAGGACTCTTCAGGGAAAAAAAAATCTAGGTACTATCCGGTGAAAAAATGTTAGATTCATAAAATGTTTTGTCTTGAATTTATACAAAATAACATTTTATAAATATAATCTTATTTAAAAACTTATTATCATTAAAAATTGACATAAAATAATTTTTAAAGGTAGTTTAAAGTAAGAAAAGGATAATAAACAAAAACTATATAAGGTGGTAAAATACTATGTACATATAGAATAGAAAGTTTAACAAAATATAATTACATATATAAAAAGTTCTCAAGAGCTGGTTCTTTGAAAAGATAAACAAGATTGACAAACCTTTAATCAGACTCATCAAGAAAAAAGGAAAGAGGACCTAAATATATAAAATCAAAATGAAAGAGGAGAAGTAACAACGGACACCATAGAAATACAAAGAATTGTAAGAAAATATTATGAACAACTATATGCCAACAAATTAAACAATCTGGGAGAAATAAATAAATTTCTAAAAATATGCAATCTTTCAAAACTAATCAGGAAGAATCGGAGAATCTACCCAGACAGATTACAACTAGTGAAATTGAAGCAATAATAAAAAAGCTTCCAACAAACAAAAGTTATGGACCAAATGGCTTCACAGGTTACTTTTACCAAGCATTCAAAGAAGAACTAATACTTATTCTTCTCAATCTATTTCAAAAAATTTAAGGAAAGTTTTACAATGCCAACATTATCCTAATTCCAAAACCAGATAAGACATTACAAAGAAAGAAAATTATAGGCCAATATCCCTGTTGAACATAGATGTTAAAACCCTGAACTGGATCCAGCAACACATTAAAAAGATCATACATCATTATCAAGTGGCATTTATTCTGAGGATGCAAGGTTGTTACAATATGTGCAAGTCAATAAATGTGATATACCACATAAACAAAATGAAAGATAAAAATCACATGATCATATCAATAGATGCAATAATAGCATTTGAAAAAATCCAGCACTCATATATAATAAGAACTCTCCGCAAAGTGGGAATAGAAGAAAAATATTTCAATATAATAAATGTCATATATAAAAAACTCAAGCCAAAATCACACTCAATGGGCAAAAATTATAAACATTTTTCTTAAAATCAAGAAAAAGACAAGGAAGTCTGCTTTTACCACTATTATTCAGCAAAGCAGGGGAAGTTCTAGCCACAACAATCAGACAAGAAGGAGAAATAAAAAGCATCCAAATTGGAAAGGAAGAAGTAAAACTGTCATTATTTGCAGATGACCTGATACTGTATATAGAGAACCCTAAAGTTTCTACCAAGAAAAAAATAATATAATTGAAAAATAAATTCAGTGAAGTAGCAGGATATAAAATATCTATAAATATCCAGAAATCAGTTGCATTTTATACATCAATAATGAACTAAGAGAAAGAGAAACTAAAAAATAAATAAATAAAAATCCCATTTACAATTACCCCCCTGCCAAATACCTAGGAATAAATTTAACCAAGGATGTAAAAGACTTGTGCTCAGAATATTATAAGACACCAAAGAAAGAAAGTGAAGAAGATACAAGTAAATGGAAGCACGTACTGTGTTCATTGATAGGAAAAATTAACAGCATTAAAATGTTCATGCTACTCAAAGCAATCTATAGATTTGATGCAATTCCTATCAAGATACCAATGGTGTATTTCACAGAACTAAAACAAACATTTTAACATTATATAGAATAGAAAAGACCCAGAATAGCTACAGAAATCCCGAGAAAAAGAAGAACAAAGTTAGAGAAGTCATGCTGCTGGATATCAGACTATCTTACAAGGCCATAGTCATTAAAACAGCATGGAACTGGCCTAAAAATCTATACAGCCATGGAACAGAATAGAGAGCTCAAAAATAAAAGCAAGTTTTTATGGTCCATTAACTTTTTGGCAAATGAGGCAAGAACATATAATGGGGTAAAATATAAAGATGGTCTATTTAATAAATGGTGATGAGAAAATTGGACCGATACATGTAAAAATAAAATAAAACAAACAAAAAAAAAACTAGACCAGCTTTTTACACAATGCACAAGAATAAACTGAAAATGCATTAAAATTTCAATGTTAGACTGAAACCATATTAATCTTAGAAGAAAACATAGGCAGTAAAATCTTAGGCATTTCTCATAGCAATATTTTCTTCTGATTTATCTCCTCAGGCAAAGGAAACAAACAAACAAAAAAATAAACAAATGAGACTGCACTAAACTAAAAAGTTTTTGCACAGCCAAGAAAGCAACAAAATGAGAAACAACTCACTGAATGGAAAAGCATATTTGCCAATGATACATCTGATAAAGGCTAAATATGCAAAATCTATAAAGAACTTATAAAACTCAATTGCAAAAAACAAAACAATTCAATTAAAAAATGGGCAAAGGACCTGAAGAGACATGTCTCCAAAGGAGGCAGAGAGATGGCTGATAGACAGGTGAAAAGATGCTCAACGTCACTAATCATCAGAGAAATGCAAATTGAAACCATAATAAGATATTACTATCAGAATGGCTATCATTAATATATCAACAAACCATAAATGTTGACAAGGATGTGGAGAAAAGGGAACCCTCGTGCATTGTTGGTGGGAATGTAGTTTGGTACAACTACTGTAGAAAGCAGTATAGAGTTACCTCAAAAACTTAAAAATGAAACTGCTTTATGACCCAGTTATTCCACTGGTGGGAATTTATCTAAAAAAACTCAAAGCACTAATTTGAAAAAATGTTTGCATTTCTATCTTCATTGCAATATTACTTACAAGGGCCTAGATTTGAAAGTAGCTCAAATGACTATGCAGATAAGTGGATAAAAAGGTCTGTGGTACTTTTACAGAATGAAATACTATACAACCATAAAAAATAAGGAAATCTTACGCTTTGTAACAGCCTGGATAGACCTGGAGAGCATTGTGCTAAGTGAAATAAGCCAGTCAGAGAAAGACAAGTACCATATAATTTCACTCATATATGAAATCTGATTAACAAATTAAACTAACAACCAAAATAGAAACAGACTCATAGATTGAGGACAAAGCGACAGCTGTGAGAGGGGCAGAGGGTTGCTGGGCTGGGCAAAAAAGGTAAAAAGATTAAGCAAAAAAAAAACAATCATAAACCCATACAGTAGTATTTGATTATGCAGGGGGAGGTAGAAGAGGGTGTAAGGGGGATAAATGGTGATAAAGGACACTTGACTCGGGGTTGTGAACACACAATACAATATACAGATGATGTGTTATAGAATTGTGCACTCCAATAAATTCAACAAAAAAATCAAAAAAGTAATGAGACTATTTTTACACAAAATAAAAGTTCTCTATATTATCACAGAAAAGTACTAGGTTAATGTTAGTGATTATCATATCATGGTAGAATTACTGATTTTTTTCTTACATGTAGTGTGTGTGTGTTTATAAATATGTATTTTTTATGCCATAAGGATAGTTATATTAAAATTTTTCATGCCAAAATGGCAGAATAAAACTGGACCACAGAACATCTCTCTCTAGCAGGTAACAAAATGTATCAAAAATAATAATGAATAAATAAAAGTGTAACATTTACTCGACAATCAAATAAGAAAAGAACTACATGTCATCAAATTCAAAATGTGTTATTCAAGAAAAGAACCACAGATTCTACCATGAAGTTGGATGCAGGGCTCCTGACTTTACTGCCACATCCCAGTAGTCACACTGAGTGGAAAAGTTCAAACAACAAAACTCTCTGCATTTTTTAAAGATCTGTACCACTATTACCAGATTTGAGAGCAATAAGCAGGATTAAAATGAAGTTATTCCAGAAAAAGGCAAGAAGAAATCATGTAGAGAAAAAGCCACATTTACAGAGCCAGTCAAAACGGATCCCAAAACCATTGAGGAGGTTAGAGATTATTCAGGACATCCTAATAAATTCTGGGGAAAAAAAATTAAAGACCAAGTGAATTCCCTTTCAGAACTAAAATGCCTTACCAACTAAATGAAATGATACAGAACATTTAAGAAAAATGCGAAACAGAGAGCCGAGCAAAGCCGGTGACCTTCAAAGAAAGATACATACACATAGATTCAGCTGAGGTCCGACCCACCTCTTTTTTCTCCCACAACACTCACCAGTGGCTCTAAGTTCTAGAAAAGCAGAGAGAACATTGCCTTAACTTTCAAGGTGGTGAACCAGGACAGACAGACAGGTTCTGAACCCAGTAAAGTGCATGTCAAGAATACTTTAAATACTTAAAGGAAAAACCACTTTTATACCCACAATCCTTCTGTAATGCCAGTGGCTGAGGCCAGGCAGGTTCACATTGGATTTGGCAGAAGGTAGAGGAACTGGAAAGTCAGAAATCAACGGGCCATTCCTGTTTATTAGACTCTCACAGTGGCAGATGAGCACACAGGCAGGGGAAACTGCTTTCCATGGCAGCAGGTGAAGGAACAGCAACGAGGCGCCACACAGTGGCGGGCCAGTGAGCCACCAACTCTGCCCTGAGAGCAAGCACCGTAGCCTCACATAGGCTATGCACACGTGGTCTGCCGCGTGCTCACACACTAACCATGCAAAGTACAATGAAACAAACCTAACACAGCTGTTTTCCCTACACCTTCTGACACCCAGTGTGTGTTTTGCACACCAAGCATTAGATGTCTCTGCTGGTGTCCTACAATCCGAGGCGGATTTAACAGCGGGTGCACCGGGTACACGCCCTGGGGCCCAACTTCTGAAGGGCCCCACAAAACCTCGATTTTACACTTTTTTTTTTTAGTGATACTGTGTTTGGTTTCATATGTGCAATTTTAACATTAATAGTATACAATATTTTTTATTTATTTAAAAATATGGTTAACATGTATTTTCATTTTCCTTGTCTCTCTCTCATTTTTTAAGGAGCGCAATATTTTCTTCTGCATCCAGAGCCTCAAACAACCTTAATCTGCCTCTGCCTACAATTTAATTAAATTCTGATATTAACTCCTGGACTTAGTACAGACCCCACAGGATAAGGGCTCAGTCCCAGAAGACTGCCCCCCTTCAGATGCCAATCACAAGTAGTGGGCCCCCAGGTTTCCCCCACCTCTGTACAACTTGGCTACAAATCAGGGGTTTCTATAACCTTCTTCTCAGTTTTGATAATTCATTATAAAGATTCACAGAACTCAGGAAAACACTTTACTTAGATTTACTAATTTTTTATGAGGGACATCATAGGGGATATAGATGTGGAGTCAGATGACGAGGTACAGAGGGCAATGACTGGCAGGGTCCTGAGCACTGCAGCTTCTGTCCCTGTGAAGGGGGTGTGTGGCACCCGCTTGGAATGTGGATACATTGAACAACCCAGAAGCTCCAGACCCCGTGTTTAGGGTTTTTATGGGAATTCCATAACTCATTGGCCATTAGTGATTAACTCAATCTTCAGCTCCTTCTTTCTTCCCTGGAGGTCAAGAGGTGGGGCAGTAAATTCCACCTCTCTAACTGCATCCTTGAGTCCTCTGGCAAACCCAGCCACCCGCCTGAAGCTATCAATGGATCTTAGCTAGTAGTCATCCCTTAGCATGCAAATAGACAGTCTTCTCATTCTGGAGATTCTGAAGTCTTAAAAGTTCTTGGGTCAGGAACCAAGGACAAAGACCACATATTTTACTATAAATTTATAAAACAAGAAATTACAAGAGTTTTAGGATCTGTGAGCCATGAACTGGAGATGTAGACCAAAAATATATATATTAGCATATCACAATATTACAACACTTTATACAAGAAATAGATTTAAGTAGAGTTAGTCATAGCAACCAGAAATAAGATGCACATAAGTGTCATTGTCATTGTGAAAATATACTATATTTTTAAAAATCCCATAAGACTAGTTATGAAAGAAAACATATTCCAAAGAACAGATAAAACTTCCTTAAAAATTCATCAAACAATAGAAGAATTTACCAATAATATGAGTTGTGTAACACAAGAAGTTGTTGGTGAATTGAAGATGCAAGGGCATTATTACAAAAAGAATATACAAAAAAATAATGGCAAGGGACAGAATAAATGATTGAACATCAAATTTCTGTTCCAGACAGGCTTGAAATGATCACAGGAAAAGCTAAGGAAAAAAAAAAAAAAAAGACAAAAACACTGAAGGTGTGATGATAAGTTTAGAAATCAAAGATAATCTAAAGTAAAAAAAAAAAAAATCAGTGTTCATGAAATAGGAAGCTCAGTAAATAAAATAGAAAACTATTCAAAGAAATAATGAAATAACACTTTTTGAAATGCAGAAAAAACTGACTATAGTTTTGAAAGTAGTTAGAGTGGTTTAGAAAATACACGTACATCATTATCATCATCAAGCAACCAGTACTGAAAAATATCTCATTTAATATGTTAAACTCTAAAGGTAGAGAAGTAAATTTTCAGGTACTAGACAAGAAAACTAAGCCAATTCTAAGGATATTTTAAAAAATAACAAAACAAAAATGTGCTGGAGCTTGGTTTATTTTATTTTTTTTAAGGTTTTATATATTGATTTTAGAGAGAGGAGAGTATTGTAGTGATATAATATTATAGTAATGAAATATATAAAAATCTAAAAAATATGGAAGATATATAAAAGTAATTAAGATATAATATTAAAATTAATTAAGGAAATTAAATAAAGTACCGTCTAGATAGGAATGAATATAGTGTGTGCAGATGTGATAAACAGACTCTGACTTTCAAGCAGGGCCAGTTAGTGTGTGTTAAAGTTATACACAGATAAGAAGTGGCTTGATGTCATAACTCCATAGGTTAACATAAACAAGAAGCTTCCCTAGGGACATCTTAAAAGTGGCTTGGTGTAATATTTCAGTAGAAATATAAAAAGGGATCCCTGGGAGGAACTCCCCAAAAGATGGTTTGAGGTGATAATCCTGTAGACTGACATCTGTTAGAAGGCCGTGGCCCGAAAAAGTACTAAAGCTGAGGGGCTCCCTGCTGAATTAGTCGCCCAGACTCCAATGTGAACGTGGACAGTCTCCATGCTGCTCTGAGCTCTGACCAAGGACAGCCGAGAGGAGCATGCCAATGGGGCCCCCTTAAGGTGTACTCAGGCACGCCAAAAGTATTTGTGAGTAATAAATTGCCTGTGTGATTCTTGCAACTAACTTATGTGTTGTTCGTGTTTTTCCTCCAGTGGCAGTTGGTGTTGGCACTGATAAGTAGAATCCTCATAGCCGCCTCAACAGTAGTCTCGCAGAGTCTGCCAGCCCTGCTGATAAGCTGCAGGAGTGCCGCACTGCACGGGGAAGGCAAATCAGGGACACCTGATCTACATAGAGCTTGGGCTCTACTGGGACAACGAGAGAGAAAGAGAGAAAGGGAGGTGGTGGGGCAGGAAGCATCAACTTGTAAAAGTTGCTCCTTGTATATGTCTTGACCAGGCAAGCCCAGGGCTTTGGACTTTGACCTCAGCATTCCAGGTCAATGCTTTATCTACTGTGCCAACTCAGGTCAGTGGAGTCTGGTTTCTTTTTTCTTTACTTTCTTTGTGTGTGTGTGTGTGTGTGTGAGTGTGTGTGTGACAGAGTCAGAGAGAGGGACAGATAGACAGGGAGAGAGATGAGAAGAATCAGTTCTTTGTTGCGGCACCTTAGTTGTTCATTGATTGCTTTCTCATATGTGCCTTGACTGGGGGGCTACAGCAGATGGAGTGACCCCTCACTCAAGCCAGCGACCTTGGGTTCAAGCTGGTGAGCTGTGCTCAAACCAGATGAGCCTGTGCTGAAGCTGGCGACCTCGGGGTTTTGAACCTGGGTCCTCTGCATCCCAGTTTGACGCTCTATCCACTGCACCACCATCTGGTCAGGCTGGAGCTTGGTTTCTTAATGCTAACAATGAATGCCAGAAAATGATGAAAATTATTGAAAAGAAAATGTGACTTAAAACAGTATAGTTATACTGTCAATTTAAGTATAAAGGTAATAGACAGACAATTACAGCACAAAAATAAAAGCAAGGAATAGACGGTCTATAAATGTGGTGTCTTTAAAAATATTTGAGGACAAAGAGCAGCCTATCTAAGTGTAATGGAGAAGCTACAGCAATATTCAGTGATAACACTCAGTGATAAGAAATATTGGAACTATGTCTGCAAAGTTCTCAAGGAAAGGGAGACTCAAAAACTGTCTTGATATACCGTCCAAGTCTCCCAGAAATATCTCAAGAAATGTGACACCTGTGAGTCTAGGAAAAAAACCCCAAAAACTTGAGGATGAAATCAAATTTTACAAGAAGTAAATATTTGAAAAATAGGAAATATTTTTCTATTTCCTATTTTTAAGAATAGGAAAGCTGGCTCAGGCCGGGTAGTTTGGTAGGTTAGAGTGTTGTCCCAACATGCCCAGGTTGTGGGTTCCATCCTGGGTCAGGTCACATGCCAGAATCAAGCAATGATAGCATGAATAAGTGGAATAACAAATTGATGTTTTTTTCTCTGTCTCTTTCTCTCTGATTCTATCTCCCTTCCTCTCTCTCTCTAAAAAAATCAATAAATAAAAAAATTTAAATTAATTGAAAAAATTAGAAATTAAAAAAAGAATGGAAAAAATGACCTAATGAATGGTGGTGGTAACTGAATACATTTAAGTTTGGAATAAAGACTAATTGTGGGAAATACGGTAATGAAGAGAATGTAAATATTATAAACCTTGACACATTGAAAACAGTAAAAAAAACTGATAACATTTTGGAGAAGGGGGTCAAAAAAAACAAAACAGGGAGGCAACACAAACCATGGTGGTTAAAATATAGACTCTGGGGAAAGATTTCCTGTTTTTGTTTCAGCTCTGCCTTTTGCTAGCTGTGTATTCACAAGCAAGATAATTTTTCTTTTTCTCAGTTTCCTCTCGTTTCTGGGATAACAGAAAATTTCTCCCAGAAATAAGATCATCTATCTGGAGATAATTTCTAACATTTCGTCTATATTTGATCATTCTTTGATCTGATTTCTTAATATTTTCACTTAATTATAGAGAAATTAAATAACATTCAGCATGTTCAACAGCAACCTCTAGAATTTATCCCCCAAATCTAAGTCTTCTGCATACCTGTAAATGTGGGTCCAAAACCCTGTCATTAAGCTTGTTCATTTTGTCTTTCTCTATATCTCATATATAATTTACCAGCAAATTCTGTCAGCTCTACTTTGAAATACATATAGAAGCCAGCTACCTCTCACCATCTCAACTACTAAAGCCTGGGCCCAAGTCTCAGTCTCCTCTTGGCTGTGGCTGTAAGCTCCCTCATTGGTTTCCCCACTGCTGCACTTGTGTCCCTTAAAGTCTAGTCTCAATGCAGGATGACCATTATGAAAATGTCACTTTATTTCTTTCCATTGCACTACATGGTTTTCTCTCTTACTCAGAATAAAACACAAAGTCATTACTGTGGCCATAATCCCCCACATGGACTTTCTGACCTCTTGCTCTTTTTCTGCCCTGCTTACTTCCCTCCACCCACACTGGCTTTCTTTTTTCTTTCTTTTTCATTTTTTTAATTAAGTGAGATGTGGGGAAGCAGGGAAGCAGACTTCTATATGACCCCAACCAGGATCCATCCGGCAAGCTCCCTACAGGGTGATGCTCTGCCCATCTGGGGCTGCTGCTCTGTTGCTCGCCAACTGAGCTATTTTGTTGAGGCGACAGTGAACTACCCAGACACCAGATGGAACGATCCGAGGGGCTGAAGGGAGGCAACAGCCCCAGTCCACAGACCAAAAGACTGAAGCCTTCCTCAGATATTCATTAGTCAGCACAAATAACTCAAGGAAGCAGACAGCAGAAAATTTCAAGGGGTGAAGTAAAGGACAAGGAACATGCTGACTTTTAATCTCTGTTCTGAGATCCTAAACATTTCTGTTGCTCAATCTTATCCTACTGTTTTGCTGTTTTCAGTACAGGGTCAGAGAGGCCACTGGACTCTCCTCCACTCAGGACTTTCGTCCTAGGGCATCTCGCTGTCTCTGATTGTTACTCTAACTGCATATTTTCACAGCAGCATTCCTACACTATTTCAGCAACTGAGGCAAGGCTATCGAGCCATTCTCAGTGCCCAGGGCCAACTTGTTAGAGCCATTCGAGCCATGGCTGCAGAAGGGAAAGAGAAAAAGAAAGAGAGAGATAGGGGAAGGATGGAGAAGCAGATGGTCACCTCTTCTGTGTGCCCTGAATGGGAATCGAACCCGGGACTTCACACACTGGGCCAACACTCTACCATTGAGTCAACTGGCCAAGGCCCACACTGGCCGTCTTGCTGATTCTGGGACATGGCAAGTATGCTGTTATTACTTAAGGCTTTTGTAGTATTCCAGGAGCCTGGAGTGACCTTCCTCCAGATATCTGCATGGAATTTCATAATCAAATGAATTCAGATTTCTATTACATATTACTTAATCGGAGAGGCCTTTCTTGATCACTCCAAATATAAACTCACCTACCTTTCACTTTCTATCTTTACCCTACCTTAATTTTTTTCATAAAATATATCATAACCAGGTAAATTTAAATATGTAATATATATGACTATAAATGTATTGTTAGTATATTTGATATATCTGTCTATATAAATCTAATGCAATAATACATGGATATGTATATGTTACCTTATCGAACACACCTAGACAGACTAGAATGTAAACTACAGGAGAAAAAAGACTTTTTATAGTATTAATACTTCAAAGCTCAGCACAGTGCCTGGCACACAGGAGTGTCATCACTAAATATTTGTTTACTCAACAAATTAAGGGAAACCAGAGCTATTCATTGACTCTTTAATGGATATTTTATTAAAATATCTTGTTTCTTCAAATGAAGGAACAAGAAACACACTATCTTTATAGCTTTGCCAAACTTACAATGAAGTCCAGAGACACTGAGTAATTTCCTAAAGGATGTACTGAGGTGTGAAGGACAGCATGGACTTCAGGGTCAAGCAGACTGAAGTCTACTGCTTCTTAAGCTGTGTGACTTCAGAAAAGTTATGTATGCTTATTGTCCCTTTACTTCCTAATGTGGACTATTTAGACTTCATGCCTTGCAGAACTGTCAATATAATTAAAAACAATAATGAATATGTAATAGGGTATTGCATGGGAATTTTCTGTTGCCATAGAATTGGAAGAGGAATGCACAAATGGAAACTGAGATGCATTAGGGACCCCCACTGTAAAGAGAGATGAAAGCAACTGAGCCCTCTCCCCCAGTCCTAGCAGTGCTTACTGAATGCAGTGGAACCAACACAGCCAATGCAAACATAACCACCCTTTACTTAACAGAGTTAGAGAGGAGTCAGAAGAGAGAAGGCCACTGCAAACTTAGGCCTTGAGGGCAGCTTAGTGTTAGTAATGAAAGATTATACCTTCCCACCCCATGGAGGAGGAGAAGGTGCTCTCCTACTCGAATGATGGAAAGACTCCCTCAGAATTACATGTTTGGGATGCCCACAAGAAGGTAAAATGGCATCTATTTTCCCCCTGGCTGGATGTTTGCTGAGCCACAAGATCTTCAGGCCCATCATGTTGTCAAGGTCAAGTGAAACAGAAAATGGCGAAGGAATTTGGCATCACTTGAAGTTGTAGATGTTGCATTCAAGGCACTGGAGACTGCTGTTCTTCCAGAGATTTTTAGGAGGTTCAAAGCTTGTTGGTGCAGATCATTCTAGCATGAGCAGTGGATCTGGAGTCCTTCCTATGACTCCATGTGGAGGAAAACCCAGTTCAGAGCAGGAAGCAGAAGATTCAAAGTTGATCAAGTGGTCATCACACAACAACAAAAATGGAGCTTACTAGAAGGGAAGGCCTGAGGGAAAATAAGTGCTCCCCTTAGAAGGGCTCTTACAGATGAACAGGACACCATCAGCTGCATGCCATCCCCTAAAAATCACAGACAGCCTAGACTGAGACAGCCCATTAGCAGAGGCCACCAGCAGTAGTGGAGCCAGACCAATTCAAAGAATGTCAGAGATACCTCTCACTGGCACAGGTAGTTATGAGTGGAGAATTCTCCCTCCTCTCCTCACTTCTTCTCCAACTCCTCCTCCTTTTAAAAAATATAGATATAGATATAGTATAAGAAGAGAATGCCAACAAAGTATTTGTACAAAATTAAATAGGGTTTCATGAATGAATGTGTGCTTCAGACTGAGGAACTAGGGTTGGCATGGAGGAAGAGGTGAACGAGGTAGACTAGATAGTTCTGGTGCCAGAGCAGTAGTTCAATAGGGAAGACTGTCCAGCCAGGCCTGGATAGCTTAGGCTTCAGCTGTATGACCAGGTGTTCCCACTTCGGCAAAGCTGTTAACATCTAACCAAGGATCATTTAAACTTTAAGGAGTCTCCAGTTTAAGCTACTCTTCTTTTCAAAGCTAATGTGCTTATCATAAGACTTCATTTGTAGCAGGAAGTATTAAAAGTAATCCTTTAAAAAGAAAATAGAAAAGTTGTGGCAAATTCCAATTAAAAAATATAATTTTGGGGCCTGGGCCAGTTGGCTCAGAGGTAGAACGTCGGCCTGATGTGCGGCCAGGGCACACAGGAGAAGCGCCCATCTGCTTCTCCACCCCTCCCCCCTCCTTCCTCTCTGTCTCTCTCTTCCCCTCCCGCAGCCAAGGCTCCATTGGAGCAAAGATGGCCCGGGCGCTGGGGATAGTTCCATGGCCTCTGCCTCAGGCGCTAGAGTGGCTCTGATCGCAACAGAGCGACGCCCTGATGGGCAGAGCATCGCCCCCTGGTGGGCATGCCGGCTGGATCCCGGTCGGGCGCATGCGGGAGTCTGTCTGACTGCCTCCCCGTTTCCAGCTTCGGAAAAATACAAAAAAAAAAAAAAAAAATATATATATATATATATATATATATATATATATATATATATATATATAATTTTGGGATAAACATTATATGAAATTATTTTGATAATATTTTTACCAAAACTATATATGATAGAATATAGAGTTTAGTCAGTTTGGCTTTTTAGAAAATACATTTTTAAATTCTGAATAATGAAGTATAACTCTTTGGATTTGTAGCCTGAAGATTTTTTCCCATGTATTTATACAACAAGTTAGAAAATCCCATAATTCACTGAGGACATTAAGTTTGTTTCAGACAAAAAGATGGACAATATGCCAAGTTATAGATTGGGTGTATAGCTTATGGCTATAAGGACAAAATGAGATAGAAAGCTTAGGAAAGTATATGGATGAAAATGCTAAAGGGTTAACTAAGTGCTATATCATATAAAAAAAGAGAAAAAGATGATTCTCTGATCTGAATTATTTGAATTAATTACACAAAATGACAAACTGTAATAAGAAAGAAAATTTGAAAAGAAAAAGCAAAATAAAATAATTTTAATTTAGATGCAAAATTTATTAGTATCTGTTTACTCTAGTTTGATGTTATTTCTTCATATCACTCACACTTTCAAGTTTAACTAACAAGAAAAAGTGAAATTTACAAGTAGTTCAGATACCTTTTCATATGATCCAGAGAGACAAGTCCTTTCCATTAAATTCCTGAATTAAGAGAAAGGAAGTTTACTAAGTGGGATGTAGTCACCTGTTCACCACAGAGATTGGGCTTTGATGGATAACCGGCAGGACAGTAGTTGTGCAATCACAGGGCTTCATCAGAAAGTTTGGAGACTGCAGGGATAGAGGGCGGGGCTCCAGCTGGAATCAAGGAATTTACAGGGTCAGATAAAGGTGACATGCTTTGGTATTTCTAGCTCAGAAATACACAGGAGATTGTTCAAAATTATAAGTGAGTCTAAATTACAAATTTTATTTAGGAAAAAATAAAATAAAACCAGAGAAAAACATTAGGGGCGTCTTGACACAACAATGTTTTTTAAAAAAGTGTTCTTTGTTACTCTGCATGTCATTCTGGTTTTAATATACAAAAGCCCTTGGAAATATTGCTGTCCCACTGCAGGAAACCCTGCTGACTTAAAGAAGTGATTAATTTGAATCTGTAATTTTCTCCATTCCTTTTTGGATTCTCATTTTAACACCATAGTGGGGAAGGTTAGGAGTTCTTACATCTCCCCTTGCTGGCAGCAAATAAGAAGTGCAGCTTTTAATATGGGACACTTCAACATATTTACTCTGAAAATAATGACTAAACGTAAGATCAATTTAAAAATATATTTTTTTAAAAAAACAAGATCTTTTCCAGCTCTGATTTATGAATAAGTTTGAAACATAGATTAAAATCATGAAAAGTAATAATAAAATGTGTTGGAGATAACTACTTTTCAGAAGTCAGACCAATAATGAAACTTCTGTTAGAGCACTTCATTTGACAGCTAGCTTCAGATATTTATATTGTTTCAGAATAATGTTATGATCTTTTGGACTTTTAGATTGCACTTTTGACGTACAGACACATATAGCCCCATGTTCATTGCAGCACTGTTCACAGTGGCCAAGACATGTAAACAACCAAAAAGCCCTTCAATAGAAGACTGGATAAAGAAGATGTGGCACATATACACTATGGAATACTACTCAACCATAAGAAATGATGACTTTGGATCATTTACAGCAAAATGGTGGGATCTTGATAACATTATACGGAGTGAAATAAGTAAATCAGAAAAAAACAAGAACTACATGATTCCATACATTGGTGGAACATAAAAACGAGACTAAGAGACATGGACAAGAGTGTGGTGGTTACCAGGGGTGGGGGGAGGGAGGACGCGGGAGGGAAGGAGGGAGAGGGTTAGGGGGAGGGGCACAAAGAAAACTAGATAGAAGGTGACAGAGGACAATCTGACTTTGGGTGATGGGTATGCAACATAATTGAATGACAAGATAACCTAGACATGTTTTCTTTGAATATATGTACCCTGATTTATTAATGTCACCCCATTAACATTAATAAAAATTTATTTAAATAAAAAAATAAAAAAAGATTGCACTTTTGCTTGCTATCATTCTCTCTCCATAGATCCATCACTTTTTATGGCAGAAACAGGAGGCTGATCAATCTTTTAATGTGGTCACACACTTTCCAGACCTCTGGCTGTTCTTGCAGTTGGGCAGCAGTGATGGGTTTCACTTACTGATCCACAAATAAAAGGTACAGCCTACAAACTCAGCTGTCTCCTCCACTGCTAGGGTCACCGAGGACATCCCAGATAGTGTGCATCGGCCCTAGGTAATTGAGTATTTATATGGAGCAGAATCCCTCTAGTAACCCCTCCTCTCATTGACCTACAGTGGACTTTATGTGAGTGAGAAATACCTGTCAGGAGTTAAACAACTGAGATTTTGAGGTTCTTTGTCTTGAAAATTACAAAGTAGCTGATATTTTTAGAATACTTGCAGTATATTAGGCATAATCCTGAACACTTTGTATGTCTTAATTCTTACAACAGCACTATGAGGTATTTTAGATATTGTATTAATCATTTTATACATGACAAAACTGTGGCAAAGGTAGATTAAATAACTGATCTCAGGTCATGTAGCTAGATAGTGATGAAACAAGAATCATCCAGTATCTACATTCTTTCAATTTTTGTTCCTATGCTCTCCTGTCTCATAAACCAAACTTCACAATTATTTAAAGTTAGTTACATTTAGTGAATGTTATCAAAGTTATACACTGAATCATTTAACTAAAAATATTTTTCAAGAGTCAACTTTGTTGAGGCACAGTCCTGACACTGTGAGATGTATGAAGAAATACAAAATGCGGTCATTTAACCTCATAGAGCTTACACTCAGGCTAGAGAGACCAATCAGAGAAACATGAAAAGCTTAATAGAAATATAGAAAACTTACCAAACAGTTCATGACTTGTTGTCAAATTAGCCTTTCACATAATAAATGCTCAATAAATATTTATGGGGAAAAAGAAAAGGGGGAGATCAGAAAGGTAAGGTAAAAAAATGAAGATGGTAAATAACAGAGTATTACAGTGAAGACTCCCATTTTTAGGACACAGTCCTCAGGCTCCATAAAAGAGGAGGGGCTTGAGCACACACCTGGTGGATAAGTAGGGTTTTACATCCACAGAGAGGTGAGGCAGAGAGTTTCAGATGACTGGAGTAGCACAGACGGGTGGATAGACACACAACGTCTCTAAGGAGAGTGAATGGTCTAGTTTGCCTGGGACAGAAAACTTATGTGTTATTAAACATTATGAAAGAAAGACAGGTGGTCTCTATTTAGGAAAATCTTTTTTTTTTTTTTTTTTTTTTTTTTTTTTTTTTTCTGAAGCCGGAAACGGGGAGAGACAGTCAGACAGACTCCCGCATGCGCCCGACCGGGATCCACCCGGCACGCCCACCAGGGGCCACGCTCTGCCCACCGGGGGGGGGGGGGGGGGGGGGGGTGCTCTGCCCTTCCGGGGGGGGTCGCTCTGCCGCAACCAGAGCCACTCTAGCGCCTGGGGCAGAGGCCAAGGAGCCATCCCCAGCGCCCAGGCCATCTTTGCTCCAATGGAGCCTTGGCTGCGGGAGGGGAAGAGAGAGACAGAGAGGAAGGAGGGGGGGCGGGGTGGAGAAGCAAATGGGCGCTTCTCCTATGTGCCCTGGCCGGGAATCGAACCCGGGTCCCCCGCACACCAGGCCAACGCTCTACCGCTGAGCCAACCAGCCAGGGCAGGAAAATCTTATAGGCAGGAAGACATCCTTAATGTTTGTAGAATATTGAGCTGTCAGTGAAATATAGATGATGCTTAAAGAAGATATAGGTAGAGAAATCATCTGGAGTGATCATTAATATACAAACACAGTCTTATAAGGGCATTTTATTTCATCTATGGCCATCTTTCTACAGTGTCTGCCAATATGATTTCTCAAATTTTGTCTGATCCAACTCTTCACTTATTCAAAAAGTGGTATCTGTTAACAATGTTCATGCTATTCTGTTGAGTTCTATATTCTTTAACTTAAAACTAATTGAACATCATTTTTACTAGAGAAATACATGCATGTGGTTATATGAAATATAGCAACAGAACTTAATCTACTCCCAGTTCTACTCCCCAGAGGTATCTGTCTCTTCTAGTCTGGAGTGATAATTACCTTCATAATTGTAAATGATATGCTTCTACCCTAGTTCTTGACTAATAAAATTTTAAAATTATCTTTTTACTACTTACTACAGAAGAGGACGATTTATCTCATACCACTCCCTTTTCCTTGACTTGATATTTTTATATATTTTAGTTTTTTAAACTACATTTGTTACTAGTCCTGATATTATTGACTTCTTTTTATTTTTCCATCTGTTTCTGACAATACTTCCCATTCCCTCTTCTCCCCATAAGTTCTCTTTTTCCTCCAAGTCCAACTTGCAGCTAGACTTTCACTTAAATCTTGTCAATATTATTAACGTTTATGTATTGTAACCCTGACTAAACCTTTTTACCTTTTGACAATGTATTGATGATAAAATTTGAAAAATGAATAACCAGTCTTTACACTGGTCAGATCATACTCATGCCACTCAGTGTATGGCAGCTTCCTCTTTACACGCCTGCAGCTCCTGCTCAGCCGACAAAAATGTTTTTACCCTTAAAGTCAACTCAATTTTCCTTTTAAATACTTCTTCAATCATTAGGTTCATGTCACAGAATCTTGCTTTTAATCTAGACAATAAATTTCATGATCAGGGCTTTTTGTTTGTTTACTGTGATGTTTTTAATCGCTTTTCTTTTTAATTTGTGTTGATCATATTTATTATATTGTCTCCCCTCCTTGTTTTTATCTTGAGCACCTAATATGCTCAGATCTCTGAAATTATTAGAGGACTTCTGAATATCTTTATTTTCCCAGAGTCTGTGTTCTGGTTGTTATTCTCTTTCCTGCTATTGCTTTTCCTCATACACCTGGTAATGCTTGGTAGTAGGGTGAGTTTCCCTGCCATTTCATTTTTCAACTAAAGATTTTCCCTGTGAGGGAATTATAATTGGCAGCTCTCTAAGGGGCTGATCCAGGCAGAGAGAATCACTGGGTTTCTAATTAACCCTGCATATCAATACAGTTCCACCTATCCTTGATGTAGAAGGAGGGGATAGTGACCATGTGCAATTTTTCTTTATTTTTCTTTTCCCCCCTCACTCAAACAAGACTGCTCTGGTAGCCCCAGGGCTAAGAGGTTTTACTTTAGGGAAAATGGGTATGAATCTTGTCTCTGCCTCCAACCCTCCAAATTTTAGAATGAGAAGGGTTTTCAGTGGTTGGGGAATAAGATCCCTATTGGAATCTATGACGTTGTTTCTTTAGAGAACAGCCATGCCATAATTTGCCTGGAGAGAATACCAACTCTCTGGGCTGTGTTCTGGGTGTGGGGTAGTGGAATGGGCACATAGACTGGTGCAATAGTCTCGTAACAGATCTTTATTGACTCCCTTGGGTTTTTTTTGTTTTTTGTTTTTGTATTTTTCTGAAGCTGGAAACGGGGAGAGACAGTCAGACAGACTCTCGCATGCGCCCGACCGGGATCCATCCAGCACGCCCACCAGGGGGCGATGCTCTGCCCTTCCGGGGCGTCGCTCTGCCGCGACCAGAGCCACTCTAGCGCCTGGGGCAGTGGCCAAGGAGCCATCCCCAGCGCCCGGGCCATCTTTGCTCCAATGGAGCCTCGGCTGCGGGAAGGGAAGAGAGAGACAGAGAGGAAGGAGAGGGGGAGGGGTGGAGAAGCAGATGGGCGCCTCTCCTATGTGTCCTGGCCGGGAATCGAACCCGGGACCTCTGCACGTCAGGCCGACGCTCTACCACTGAGCCAACCGGCCAGGGCCTTGACTCCCTTGTTTTAACTTTATTTCCCTCTCCTCTACTTGGTCATCGGCTAATTCTAAACTCAGAGTCCCTTAAAGTTTCCACTAGACAGATATTCCTCACTCCCTGGTAACATATTTTAGGCTGACTTTACCCATTGTTTCATTTTATTGTTTCTATCCTTTCTGCATTTCAGACATTTTTCTGAATGCTTGTTCACTGACGACAGTTTTTCCCAGGCATCATCTTGTTCTCTCAGATGTTATTGGTATATTCTCTTTGCACCCTATACCTATGCCACCTCACCACCTCAGCCTACTATCATTTGTGTTGGAAAAAAGAGGGGAAGCAAACAGGATGACAATCATATCTTCTATTTTGCAGAGATATCAGACACTTTAGGATCCCTAATTAAAGGATCTTAAGGTTTTCAAAAAGGATATCAATATAATGGATAAGAAGTAGAGGTTGCTGCTTGAGGAGTGAAGTGATATGAAGAAAATGAAGACAAAGTGGCAATGGGTTACTGATCACATTTTTCAGCCTCATTAAGAGAAATGGGCTAAGCTAATTTTTTTTTTTCCTGAAGTTGGAAATGGGAGGCAATCAGACAGACTCCCGCATGTGCCCGACCGGGATCCACCTGGCATGCCCACCAGGGGGTGATGTTCTGCCCATCTGGGCCGTTGCTCTGTTGCAACCAGAGCCATTCTAGTGCCTGAGGCAGAGGCCATGGAGCCATCCTCAGTGCCCGGGGCCAACTTTGCTCCACTGGAGCCTTGGCTGCCAGAGGGGAAGCGAGAGACAGAGAGGAAGGAGAGGGGGAGGGGTGGAGAAGTAGATGGGTGCTTCTCCTGTGTGCCCTGGCCGGAATCGAACCCAGGACTCCTGCACGCCAGGCCAGCACTCTACCACTGAGCCAATCACACAAGGCCCATAAGCTGATTTTTGATTGAGGTGATACACTTGTAGTATTTTTAGAATCCCCAATACCTGTCCTTTCAACTGTATCTGGTTCAGTGGTTGCTCTATTTCAAACTTGCTTCAGCACAGTTTCCTGACTCGGTGTCTTAAAAAAGAATGTTTCTTTCCCATCTCTCTACGTGATGTCTCCACAGAAGAATTTGACCAGAGTTTTAGTTTAATCACAACCATCATCATTGTTATTATTACGGAAAGGATTGGATTCCACTGATTCTTATTTCTAACCTCTTGAAATCCCTTTGGATTTTTAATCTTCAATTCCCAGTGTTTGCCAGTTTAGTACCATCTGCAAATTAGTTAATGTGCAGTTTAGCCTTTCTTTGAAATCAGTAATTAAGATGTAAAGTAAGACTGAGCCTAAGACTAATTCCCTGGGCTTCCCACTGGGACCTCTCCTGAGCCTAGTAACTCTTTTATCACCACCTCTGGTTTATCTTCTTCCAGCCAAGTCTCAAACCATTTCACTAGTTATGTAATTAAGTTGATTTATAATGGTTACTACATTAATTTTATTTTTTAAATGTTGTCTGATACTTATATTTATTTTATTTAGCTTAATATTTACTTCTGTTGAAATAATATAGCCAACAAAAAGAAGAATGTTTCAACTAGGCTAACCTTGGTATTTTCTGGTAATCTGGAGAGATGCACAAATTGTTTCTTTTTTTTTTCATTTTTCTGAAGCTGGAAACAGAGAGAAACAGACAGACTCCCGCATGCGCCCCACCGGGATCCACCCGGCACGCCCACCAGGGGCGACGCTCTGCCCACCAGGGGCGACGCTCTGCCCACCAGGGGGCGATGCTCTGCCCCTCCGGGGCGTCGCCATGTTGCGACCAGAGCCACTCTAGCGCCTGGGGCGGAGGCCAAGGAGCCATCCCCAGCGCCCGGGCCATCTTTGCTCCAATGGAGCCTTGGCTGCAGGAGGGGAAGAGAGAGGCAGAGAAGAAAGCGCGGCGGAGGGGTGGAGAAGCAAATGGGCGCTTCTCCTGTGTGCCCTGGCCGGGAATCGAACCCGGGTCCTCTGCATGCTAGGCCGATGCTCTCCCACTGAGCCAACCGGCCAGGGCTCAAATTGTTTCTTAATATTAGTTCTATCATTAACTGCAGCCAAAGTTCAGCATCAAGAATATAATTATGATTAAATGGCCTTTTTTTCTTCTATCTTATTTATTTTAAATATTTTTCCAGTTTTCTAGTATCTTTCTACTCCTTTAAGATAAAAACAACAACAAAAAAGTAACTCTTTCAGTAAATTTATTCACTTATTCCCCCATCAACCATAGAATAATCTTTTGTTTTTGGGTCTTGGGCATTTTCTATTAGCTGCCAATTATCTATGTCTCAGACTGACATTCAAATAATTAAATATTCAGGTGCACTGATCTTGCCACCAAGGGTTTTATGAGCATTTGAGAAATTTAAGTTTAATTGGAAAATTAAGCCATGGGACAACGTTACTGCAAAGCTATACTGCTGTGTTCTGAGTAACTAGACTAATAATCTAGGTCAGGAAAACACAACAGGACATACAAACTCCCAAAGAACTCAAAATTGTGCTTTTAATGACTGCCAAAGGCTGAAATTCTTTCATCTTCTTTTGGTGTACAGCTTGGGCTTTGGTTCATTACCTAAATCTTTTTAATGATTTCTAGCCCCTGCTTCTTTCCTGCAACTCTCTTTTCTTCCTTCCAAACTCACTCCTGTATTTTATTACGTGTGTACTTGCAAAACATATTGCCTTTTCTCTGCCGTATTAGATACCGCTCTCAGCACTCCGAAATGGACGTTAGTTTCTCGGTGTCT
Organism: Saccopteryx bilineata; assembly: GCF_036850765.1. Lineage (NCBI taxonomy): Eukaryota > Metazoa > Chordata > Mammalia > Chiroptera > Emballonuridae > Saccopteryx > Saccopteryx bilineata. The sequence continues at coordinate 72,364,236 of NC_089495.1, read as the reverse complement.
GGGAAATACATCCAGACAGGCAGTAAACATTTTTATTTCACTATAAATATTTGAGAGTTTCTGATGTATACATGACTCTAGAATGATTATTTTTCCCCCAGCTGATTCTTAGCTATCTCCTGGCAGAGAAAACCAAATAAATGGGCCTTTCTCACTTCATATTTTCTTTAAGACTTGTTTAACATAACTGTAATTCACCAAAAAGTCCTGACCTGTGGTGGCGCAGTGGATAAAGTGTCAACCTGGAAATGCTGAGGTCGCCGGTTCAAAACCCTGGGTTTGCCTGGTCAAGGTACATATGGGAGTTGATGCTTCCAGCTCCTCCCCACTTTCTCTCTCTGTCTCTCTCTCCTCTCTCTCTCTCCCTCTCTGTCTCTCTCTCTCCCTTTCTCTCTCCTCTCTAAAATGAATAAATAAAATTTTTAAAAAAATTTTAAAAAAAAGTAAAGAAAAGAAGAGAAAGTGAGGGATAGAGAAAAGAAGAGATAAAAGATGGAGGGACGAACTTGTTTGTAATCTTGAACTCAAACTTTCCCTGTTGGTTTCTATTGTCTGTACAGCCAAGGCCCCCTTTTTTTTAAAAAAAGAAAAAACCTGGATTCTCCCTGGGTGAAAATTTTTATAGCTACATAATCACATTTCCTCCTTTTTGCCTTCTTAGCAAGTAGAGTGATCAATTGAAGACCTGTATATTGCTTTAAGAGAAAACTATATATGTTTAAGACTTCTGAAATCACAAACCTCTTCAGATGGATACAGAAGTATCAGTTTCATTGTAGTTCCTCTGAGAAGCCTTTTAATTAAGAGTTTAAGTAAAATTGAACAGTTTGATCAATGGTGTTCTAAACTCTGCTTTTCCTCATGAATTAGGTATCTACCTGTCTCCCTCAGATTTAACAATCTTCTGTAATCCTAAATTTGAATTGTTATTATTGTAGTCTTGTTTTTTACTTAATCTTTTTTTATTCTTCTTTCTGATATTTTATATTGATGATGACTTACAGTAACGCTCTACAAAACCTAAACTATTACCTGTAATAATAATAATAATAATAATAATAATTAGCATGCTGCTTTGTTTCTCCATGCATATTATGTAAACAGAGCATACACATGCACATATGAAATACATAATCTTGAATATTACTTAAGATTATTTTATAATTGTTTACTTTTCAGATCTTATGATAGACTAGATTAGCAATATTGATATAATATTGTTTTTAATAACCAGGTAGAGTATACATACTTGATAAATAATCACTGTTTTCTACTTTTAGCTGTATCAAATGGTTTTGAGAACAGACCTATGACTGTAAAGACTTCTGTTCTGGTCCATGAGGTTGGATTGAACTGTGATCTTTCAAGCATCTTAGTTGGATATGCCATAAAACAACATACTTTGGAAGGAAGCTATAGGGCAACTTAGAAATCAACTACTGTACACTTTCAACTTAGAGATGAGATCATTGAGGTTCAGAGAAATAAATCCATTAGTCAAAGTAATACAAAGTGTTAGTGGCAACTACGGAACTAGAACTATAGCAGCTAGTCAGTGTTCTGTTCTCCCAGCATAAAGATTACTACTTGTTCTGGATATGATAGGAGCACTGAAAGCCACATAGCCTTGTTCTTTTAAGAGGAAATATCTAGGGATTATGGCCAGCTCCAATGTAAAATGTACATAAATGAATAAATTTTCATGTTCCTTGTGAATTATAAAAGTAGGTAGGTTGATTGTTATTGAGAGTCTTTTGCTAAAATTCAGAGAGAAAGAAATGATGAGAATACAAGCTACAAAGTAAAAGTCCTGGACTAATCTGTTTGATATTTAAATTAGCGATAAAGAATGCACTCTCCAAATATGCAAATCACTTAAACTGTTAAGACTGTTTCCAAATGTGTTCATCCTTGGAATTAAACAAAATATTTTTCTAAGAATTTTAAAAACTGAAAATTATGTATTAATTAATAACTTGTTCTACATTAGAATGTAGAATTAATTATAGAAGGGGTCATGGACACCATTAGATGGCAGTATGACACAAAATTATTCTTTCTATTAAAAGTTTAGAGTCAGTTTACATTCACATCCACATTGTGCTCTGATCCAGGAGAATGAGGCAGAACTGATAGAGAGAAAGGGGAAGAAATGACTGGGGAAGAGCATTCAGAGCATGGGAGCCAATGTCAGAGAGCATGGATTCCAGGAAGACAGAACTCTGCTACCACGCTGGCTTATTAACTGTGTGATACCAACATTGCAACGTTTGGTAAATGCTTTCGACCAAATTATTTTATTTAAAAAACTAAAAGAAAAGTCATTTAATCACTCTGTGGTGCTGTCTCTAACTTAAAAAAAAAAAAAAAAGAAGAAGAATCCATATTTCTTCCATCATTAGATGTGTAGAGATCAATAATTTCAGTTCCTAAGAATTGGGTATTTACTTTCGGAGAATTTTGTGTGATAATGATTTAGCATATAAAAATTCTTTTTAAAAAGAAGAATTAGGTTTAATAAAATTGTTTTAAAAATAATTCAATTGTTTTTGGAGACAGGCATTATCTTGTACAAAATTTGAAAATAGTTATGAAATGCAACTTACTCTAAAGCTTTGGTGTGCCTTATAGATGGCGGTATCATAAGTGTTAACAGGAAGAAAACAGTTAGAGAGTAACTCTAAACGTTTTATTCACTTGAAAATTATTTTGTGTAAAGTACAATAGACACCATGCCTAGGCAATATTCTTTGCTGATATAGAAACACTATATTTCTAGATAGGTAATTGACAGTTGTAAAGCTGAAAAGCTCTGTTGCCTTAATTGATCAATACTGAATGTAAATTTTGAAGGGCACAACGAAACTACTCCATTTTTTAAACACTTTTCATTCTTCTCTCTCCTTTGTATGGCCAGCTCTTGACATAATGAGAGAAAAGTAGCCTATTGGGACCAGCTCAATTCTGTGATATGTTTAACAAGGCATGGTTCTCATTAATGCTAGCGACTTTTTGGAGCCCCAGTGATACCCTCTTATAAACATGGTTTATTCAGTACTCAGATCTGCAATAGTGTACATTTTACTGTCAGGTTCTTCCTTTTCCAGATCATTCTCCACAATAATGATCTAGTCTGTTAGTTTACTATTTTAGCCTAAATCCATAGACTTTGCTAACTTGAGAGAGTTATTGTTCGTGTATATAGAGATTTTTAAAACTAAAAAATGTCTCCACTTTCCTAGGAAAAACCCCCAGTAAGGATATGCTCTGTATACAGGGTCACTGATTCTTTCATGCTCCAGGGCAGATTGTTATCACCAGCTGTGGTCAAGGGGAAAAATCCCCTTTTTTGTGATGTAATACAGTACAATTAGGCACATAATGTAGATTTTATGCTTTCCTTTGAAACACCTGGCATGCACTACTTTATAAACCTTGGAGAGCCAGACCTCCTGTAGCATTTTAATATCAATGCGCCTTTTCACATATTAGTTACCTAATGTTTGTACCAATTTTTGAAAATACCACATCCTAAATATCACTTCTTGAATGAGTGTGAATTCAAAATGCCTGCCAGTGGTTATGTGTTTGGGGGTGGGAACTAATATCTGTCCTAATCTGAATACCAAATGAATTTTGGATTGCTATTCAACCCAGAATTAGCATTGGCCCTTGGGAAAATCATTGCTTATGTATTCTTTTCAGTTACCCGGAAATAAGAATCAATCTATTTAAACCTTGTTGCTGATATTACATTTGCATTTCTGGCATATTAGAAAAATGTGTATAGAATTATTACTTTGTCCATGAAATAAAGTTAGTAATTAAAAGTTTTAAACAAAGTATCTACAAGTTCTCAGGAAAAAACACATTGAATCACTTGAGGGAAAAGATAAAATATTATCATGAATTTTCTGTGAACTAAAACTCTCCCACCGAGACCCATGTTCTCTTCAAGGCAGAACCATAAGGGTTAAGGTAACTGTTCTAGCAGAATGGACTGGTCTTGTCATGTCATTTTCATAGAATTCTATTTTCCCATAAAATCCACATCTGAACAAACAGAAAATAAAAAAGGAACACAGAGTTCACAAAAGTAAAACTGAGAATAAAATGAGAAAAGCCCATTTATGTGATTCATATATTTATTCAGAGTTTAAGAATATTGTAAAATGTTGGTAAAACATTTACAAATATATATATAATGGCTTATATTGATTTATAAAAGCTTAGTTGGCCCTTAGTCATAATTCCATTGTGTTGAAATTTTAAAAAATAAATTATGAAACTGAACTACAACATGAATAAACTTTAAAATATTAGAAAATTAAAACAAAAAGGTTAAAAGTTGCCCTGGCCGGTTGGCTCAGTGGTAGAGTGTCGGCCTGGCGTGCAGAAGTCCCAGGTTCGATTCCCGGCCAGGGCACACAGGAGAAGCGCCCATCTGCTTCTTCACCCCTCCCCCTCTCCTTCCTCTCTGTCTCTCTCTTCCCCTCCCGCAGCGAGGCTCCATTGGAGCAAAGATGGCCCAGGCGCTGGGGATGGCTCCTTGGCCTCTGCCCCAGGCGCTAGAGTGGCTCTGGTCGCAACAGAGTGACGCCCGGGAGGGGCAGAGCATCGCCCCCTGGTGGGCAGAGCGTTGCCCCCTGGTGGGCGTGCTGGGTGGATCCCGGTCGGGCACATGCGGGAGTCTGTCTGACTGTCTCTCCCCGTTTCCAGCTTCAGAAAAAATACAAAAAAAAAAAAAAAAGGTTAAAAGTTGCATAAACAATTTTCCATACCCCCAGATAATTGTTTTTAAGATATATTAATAAGTTTAATGAAGAGACTGTCTAGATATTTATTTTAACATTAGAATGTTGGGTGCCTTTAGGGCTATTTTGGTAGAAGTATTGCAAAGACCCTACGACATTGTCCTTGAACTCTCAGGGCCCTGGTTTTCTCAAATTTAAGGGTTAGTTATGATGAGATGACTTCTATGGTCCTTTTCAGACCTAAAATACTGACTCCATGGATTTTAAGGTAAAACCCTATAATTATGTGGTGAATGTCTTGCTTTATAAGAATATGATCTGTTATTTGTACATTTTGATACTTTCATATCATAGTGGTTTTCAATAAATATCAAAAAGCAATGGTCACAACACCATAACATAAAACAGTTAGAAACAGATGGCTGTGCTGGATGTATCTAAGTAGAAGGACAGATGGAGCAGGACTTACATTTTAACCCTGGAAGCTTAGAACGTGTTGAATGACAAGACGTGTGATATTTTTCTCTCTAATTTGGAGTAAGGACAAAGAGCACCATTTCAACTATGTGAAACAATATACAGAGAAGAAATAATTGAGTTCCAACAATGAGACAGACTGACCTACTACGAATCACTTTCCCTTAACTAAAACTTAATATATTGTATAAAAATATTAGAGTATTGTTTAAGTGGAAGTACAAAGATGACTTAGAAAGACAGAAAATTCGTAATTACAGAGTCAAAGAGCATAACCATTGGCAGAGTGTAATCGTATACATTTGGGCTTTGGTTTTGGGACACTAACAATCTTGTATAAGTCCAAGAGGACAAAAGACAGTGTGCCTCAGGCTTACAGATCCAGCATGGAGGATAAAACCAGGAGCCTGGAAACACTGCCCCTTTCTTAAAGGACATCCTGGGAAGAGGTAAGAATGCTTGTCTGTAGACAAATAAATAAGTCCCCATATAAATGAAAACTTGGAATGCAGAGTTCAAATTTATACATCCATGTTGTGTATGATTCTGAAGTAGAAAAATCAATGGAGCCTGACCTGTGGTGGCACAGTGGATCAAGGTCAACCTGGAGCGCTGAGGTCGCCAGTTCAAAAACCTGGGCTTGTCCGGTCAAGGCACATATGGGAGCTGATGCTCCCTTCTCTCTCTCTCTCTCTCTCTCTCTCCTTCTCTCTCTTATCTAAAATGAATAAAAAAAAACCAAATCAATGGATTATCTAGTCCTAGCCTAACAAAATCTCCGGGGGATTATGTGAAAGCAAATAGAGGGACTCTTCCATAAAGCAGAATGTACAAGATCTCCACAGGGAACAATAAACAAGGAAACAGTAAAAACAAAAGCAACAACAATGAAATACTCACTGAAGATAAGCTCACAAAAAATTATAAACTACATAAGGAGAGGAAAACCATAAGGAAAAGTCCGCAGAAAAATCAACAACTGCCTCAATAAAGAGCAATCAGATGTTTGGCACAAAATATGTGCATGTCAACAACATTTTAATCAGAATACAAATAATTATTATTTTCTAATTTGTTTTTCTAGTTTATGAAATGTCCACTAGTAACTTGTATTTACTTCATAACAAAAACAAATATTGTGAAGGTTCTTGTTTTGCAGGATTCAACATACTAATTTTGGGGGAAATCTTTCAAGTTTCTCTCAGGTCAATGGTAACGCGAATGTAAAAATTTCCAGTTGAATTTTGTTTATCTGAAACGCTGCAAACATTGTAATATTTTGGTTTGTAATAGAATTTTATTTTTATCTTGAATAACCCTTCCATTGCTTGTTTTTTAAATCAATCTTCTGGAAATGCTTCAGTAATCATGGAAATAATTACTTTCCTAACTCAATATTATATCCCAAAGACCTCAATACCTGGACTCTGCCAGCAATAAGAAGAGTATGGCAGTCTCAATTATGAGATGATATTTTTATTACTTAACTGTCTTAATTTGATGATTAAAATGTATGGTAATTCATTAATATTAGAGTTTTCAGACATAAGGTAGGTAAATTACATTAGAAAGTAAAGTGTGTTGAGCTAGAAGAAATCATATATTTTTCCCTGTTATGTCTGCAGAAGTACAAATAACCTTTCTTTTTCTTCAAAAAACTCAGCATGGAGCCCAGAGGGTGGCACACACTAAGCCCTCAGTGAGAGGAGGGGCCGGGGCTAACGAGGGGTTGCCTTCAGAGATGGTTGAAACCCACGGGGATTTTCATCACAGGTTTTCGGAACGGAAAAGCCTTTGAAGATTTTTGGATTTTCACTTAACAGGTGGTCTCTGTGCCTGCTGCAGTCTCTGCTGATCTGAAGACACACAGCTCAGCACGACTCCTACCTGCTTGGTTTTCTGGAGGTAAGGCTTCAGGAACTTGTCTTTTATTTTCCACGCAACGATTAATTTTCTTCCGGGAGGGTTATGGCTTTCCCTCCCACACTTTCCCACCCACTACCACAGTGGTGCCCACGCTTTGAGCATGAATTATATTAGACAGGAAAAGCCGAAAGGAAAGTAGTAAGATGGAAAGGACCCACTAGATGGCAGACTTGATCAAGCAGATAGTTTGTTAAGGCTGTGAGCTCAGGGAACAAAAACAGTACGGAAGAAAGCGCTCTGAGAGCGGATGCCTCCGCGTTTCCCCATACGGCACCGAACCACCCCAGGTGCTGAGCCAATCGTGGCCACTCTGCCTTTACATTCCACAAGGAAGTGGCACTTTAGGGAGTGACATCGCAGATTGGTGGTGTTAAACTCTTTGGGATGCTCTGTCACTGGAAGTAAAAGATACCTCTAAAGGCTTTAATTTGAGAAGGGGTGACCTCCAAGACTGAAGCCTAGAGCACTTAAGAAATTTGCAAAGATCATACAGAAGGGATGTCCTTTTGGAATGTATAAATTTCATTCATTTTTTTAGTTCAATTGGAACATGATAAAAATTACACCTTTGTTTAATGGTTGCTTATAAGACAATTTCATAATTTTCCCTTACTTGTAAATAAGCAGTCACTGAACCTTATGCATGTTCTGAATAAAGGGTAGCATACATGGTGGGCTTTCAATTATTTTAATTAATTGAGATTTAGAACATAGAGTTTGTACTTTCTATACAAATGTAGAACGATGAGTTAGACTGTACATATACAAAGCTGAGGAAGAAGCTCTGGCTGATACTTCAGTTGGTTAAAACATTGTCCTGGAATCCCAAGGTTGTAGATTCTATCCCTGGTCAGGGCATATATCATATAAGAATTAAATGTTGAATGCATTTAAATAAGTGGAACAATAAATTGATGTTTCCCTTTCTTTCTTTCCTTCTTTCTGCTCTAAAATCAATTTTTATAAAAGCTTAGCAAGGAGAAAGACACTGGCATGAATAGTAATGTGAGTCCAGTTTAATAATAGTTGTCTTTTTTGCAGTTAGGGAAATTATTGCAATTATAATGTCTGTATGTATCGATAGGATGTTATTGGATGATAACTTATTTTACATCTTATATTTCCCCTATAACAACATCTCAAAAGCTGAAGAGAAATTAAGAACTATCAATTTAGCTATCTCTTTTTTTGTTAACTTTTTATTTTGGAATAATTTTAGATTATAGTTCCAAAGATTGTACAAGAGTTTCTGTCGGCCATTCATCTAGTTTTCTCTCACTTTAACTTGTTACTTAGCACAGTACAATTGTCAAAACTAAGATTTTAACTTTGGTAAAATACTAGTAACTAAGCTTCAAAGTTTATTCAGATTACAATGGCTTTTCCAATACTGTCCTTCCTTTGTTCCAGGATTTGATGTCTTGAGTATATTGTTGGTAAGTGACACCATGATTCATTTTGTGTCCTCCTCTTTTTACCTAATTAGTACTGAAATGTGAGGTAGCATCATCCCTTCTATCTTCCACTGCCTGATTGCTTTGATGTGAACCACTTTAAAGCCTAGATATTTAATGTAAATCTCATGGGTGTTGGGTCAAGTGGGAACCCAGCTTAAGAGAACCTAGGTTTGAGACACTTCAGATTGTATTAGTGCCTTAAGATTATCCCAACTTCTCTGCTCCCCTACCTCAATGAGCTACTTTAAAAAGAGACCTTTTCATTCCATCTGTTAAAATAAAAAGAAAAGAAAAGAAAGATCTCTAGATAGTACTTTGCCATGAAGGAGATACAAATAGATTTTTAAAGCATCTATTGACACTATTCCTTTACATTATTGCTTAGTTTAGCTAATGAGTGGATTACTGCTTCTTTGGAAAGAATACTAAAGAAGTTTTTTTTAACTCTCAAGAGTTTTTGGTATATAAAATCCAGGCATCCTTGCTTTGGTCATCTTATTTTGTTTTCTTGCTAGTTTTTCCAATATCACGAGTCATTTAATGTCAATACAACAAAAAGCATTACAGTGTTCTCTTAGTCATACAAAATAATTGCTAGCTGGAAAAAGAGTAATACAGAACAAAAAAGAATAACACAGAATTAATATAAATTTCTGAAAGGGATTTCAGGATAAATCACTTTTCATTCTGTATGCAACAGGAGAGATTTTTACATGCTGACAATCACTTACAAACAATATACTCAAGACAGTCACTTGGATGACATGAAAAGGTTACATTTATTATTATTATCATCACTTTTTTTGGAATAACTAATGAGGCTGCCTGTATATGATTAAAAAATAACTTTCTGGTTTCTTAGCTGTCGTCTCTCTGCTTGGGTTATGCCTGCTACAGTCAGAGTGATAGGAAGGAAGCTTATATTAAAACCAGAATCAAAGGCAGCGGAGTGGGACTCAGCCTCCGTTAATGAACCATTGAAGCCTCTCTGCAGCACAGATGTGCTCTAAATCACCGGTTAGATCTCTGGTGATTTCCCACTTGAGAGATGTGAAGAAAATGGCACATTCAGACTCACAGGAAAGGCTTAGCAACTTGTCAAAATACTTTCTAACATACAGGCTTAAAATTATGCTAAGAATTATCTTGCCAAAACTATTGGAAATATTTCCATCAAGTATCTGATTTGGCAGTGCATATGGTAGCATTGTGATTCATCTGGTAGGTCTTCTCTGACATTTTTAACCACTTCGGTCACAATTATCAAGGGTTCTTTTATGGCTCAAGACAGAGATAAGAACTAAGTGACATAAAGTTGTGGGTTTTTTCCCTCAAATTGACTAGATAATTTTATTGACTTTTCTCTTTTACTTGTGAATAGCTACCTTAACTACAGTTTGAACCATCCATTATATCCCTTTACAATACAGAATGCTCAGTGTTGGGCTAACTTCTGGTACAAATTAAGAGGCTGATAGCAGATCTTGAAGCTGATTACTCCATCTTGTAATTTATATTACAGAAGTAAAATTTGCTTTTTTGTCCTTTGTAAAGAAGTTATATGTTATTTTAAATTAAGTTGAAAATATATATTAAGCATCTATTCTGTGTTGTTTTAGATATAGGCATTGCTGTTCGCAATCTAATTCACATGCATTTCTTGGACACTTTCTTTGCAACACTATGCAGTGCGGGGGGTTGGGAGTAGTAAAACTCATAGTCCTTAAGTTTTTTAGTATATAGTTGCAGGCAAAAGGAAGTAGAAGAAAGTTAAGAAAAATAAATAAAATAGGGGAAGATGAAAAACACCATATACTATGAGTTGTTATTTTGCTTAGTTGTAACTGGCTCATGTATATAGTTGGTGTTTCCATATTCCATACGTGTGTTTCTGAGATCACAAAAGCTTATGTCTAGAAGAGCCACATATTTTATTAAGACTTGGATTAGAGGGTAACTTCTCTACCAAGCTGTATAATTCCAGTGCAAGGTCTTCATAAGTCTCAATATCTTTCTCCTTTTGCATCTGACAACTAATTATATATACAATAAATTAAACAGGAAAATTCTAAGATATGTCCAAAAGCAGAAGGATTTTGTGAGCCTAAGTGATTTCTGTACTCAGCAAAGAAAGATTTTTAATTAGACAGAAAATCAGTGGGTCAAGGATGATAATCTAGGTTCTGTTCTAGTTAATTTCAGTTTGGAATTTGGAAAGGATAAAAAATTCAATGGACATCTTCTCCTACCCCTGCCTCCCCCCATTACAAGGTCTACTAGATAAAGATAACTGAGTATGAATATGCAGCAGCTAATTACAGAACAAGGAGCTGAAGAAAGAATTTCAGAAAGTCTAGTTTAAAGGCTCTGGATAGAAAATGGAAAAGAGTCCTCTAGAAATACACATAGTCAACAGGAAAGATTACGGAGATCAACTTAACTGGTGAGGAGAGAAGTACTTAATACTAATTACAAAGCTTCATGGAAGGCATGAAATTTGTACAGGACTTCGAAGAACAGGCTGGTTTTAGAAAGCCTTGAAGAAGAATCAAAATAATTTCAAGAGGACAATATGGTGAGAATAAAATTCCATAACTACTTTACTGTCAAATGCTCCTTGGGAATAATGTGCCCTACTTTATCTGGCCACATGGGGAAATAAAATGACAAAAGTGAGGGTAGACATTTAGTGCCATGCTAAAAAGTTTAGACTTGGTTTTGAAAGTGTTGGGAAGACACAAGTTTTAAACATAAGGATGACATGATTAAAGTACAATTTTAGAAGGATAATTTAGAAATAAATATGATAAGTTTGATACAAAGGTTAATTAGAGCCTGGATAACAAATTGGAGCCATCCAATTTTGTAGCCAAAAAGTCTAAACCAAAGTGGGAAGAATTAGAATTATAAGGGGAGTGAAGGATGTGAGAAGCAATTCAAAGCTAAAATTGCAAGACAAGACTTTGTACCTAACTGGATTTAGGGAATGAGTAAGGAGGAGAGTAGAAAAGAACATGAACCTTCTGCATCTTCAAGACTGAGACAATGGTGGTAAAATGAATTCAAACTGAGAACAAGGATACCTGTATCACAGGGTTGTCATGAGAAGAGGAAGTCTAAATAATAACCAATAACATGAAGAGGTAATGAATTCAATACAAAAAAATCTTAAGTGTATGATTACTTAAGTGGAGATAGCCAAAAGTGCCTGCTGTTCTCAATTACCTCCATGGGTATAAACACAAAAAATCCACGATTAGTAATAAAAAGAACAGAAGCCAATATAGAATCAGCTGTGCACATGACCAGAAACAAGATCCAAATGCCCAGCTCCATCTGTTAGAGGGTTAGATAAATAAGGAAGGCAACAAGGCATCACACAAAGAGAAATTATTAAAAAGGATTTGTGGCATGTGGATGCAACACACCAAGTTCTTTCACCGCCACGTCTCATTTAATAAAATCATTATACTAGATGGTAAGATCCTCATCTTAGAAGTGAGAAAATGGCAACCAGAGATTTTAAGTAAATTAAAGTTTCTCAAATAATAAGCAACAGAGCTGGTTTCCTGATTCCAAGGCCAGCATCTTTAAAGTATCACCTGTACCCTTTTTCTAAACATACTTGAGCAATTAACTCATCCTGGGCAATATAATTCCTCTGTACCTCTGTTTCTAAATCTATAAGGTGGAAAGGATAACATTTAACTTATAATATGGCTGTTGTAAGATTAAAAAAATGTGAAGAAACGTGTACATTGTTTTATACTGGAATATAGTAGTTATCATCAGTGCGTGGTGGTCAGCACACTGCTTTGAACACGCACCACATTGTGCGTGCACTACATTTGATACAGCTCCACTTGGAAGCAGTAGCTATGAAAAGATTGAAGTATGGTGGATATTCTTTCATCTTCTGACTTAAATTTTTCAAAATTAATTTTTATTGGACAAAAACCTCTCAACTACTTCATCCACTTGATTTATTAGTGCAAAATGAAGCAACAGACTTCTCTATTCTAGTGAGACAAAAAGTTTTAAGGATCATTTAAAATCTATTAGGGAACTCCTTGATCTCCAGTCTTAAGGTTCCTTGAATATATTATGCTAATATAGCTCTTTCATAAAGATCACACTCCCATACAAAACTCATGGCAATGCTTATTTTAAAGCCTTTAGAATGCTTAAAACCATGCCTAGACTTTCAGAATTATGGTTACCATTTTGTTCCATAATATTGTGTTTGTCTTCTGTGAAAACCTGCCACATTCAATAGCCATACGTATGTTAATGAAAGAATAATCATGACAACTAATAGAATATAAGAGTCATGTCAGTGTATGACTATCAGAGCAAATCAAAACAAAACTGCATAAAGACAATATGAATCTAGAACTGAAGCTTCATGATTCTTAACTAGTTTTATGTTAATGAAACAATTATTAGAACACACAAAACCCTTCCTTTTTAATTTGATAAATTGAATGGTGATGTGAGTTAATTGAACCATTGGTGTGATAATAAGATGCAATTGGTATGATTTATCAGAGGATGACATGGTTGCAGGCATTGCTTCCACAGAAAATAATGGCTGTTATTACCACTTCCTGATGTGAGTAAGTAAGCCATAAACCTAGGTTATTGCTACACAGGTCATAAAAATGAGGGGCCCATTTTGACTTTCACCTAAGTCAATATTTTAAGGCCATCTCTTTAGACCCACGCTTACTAATTTTACACTTGTTTTTCCATTTTTTAAAAACAAACAACATCAATACTGAGTTTGTTTATGCTACTTCATAATATTAACCTATTTAACTAAGTATTGAAGTGAAAAACCCCTAAGTCTCCATGAGCTTTGAGATCTAATGTGGGTAATTAAAAGGTCATCTTGGGTCTTACTTTCTAAGTTACATTATCTTGTGGAGATATTTTCACAAACTGTTATTCTAGCAGAATAATCCTCTAGGGTTTTACAGCTTGCAGAGCAAGACCTATGCTTTTTCATATGTGATTCAGAGAGAATATTACATGCTACCCACCTTTAGAGGGGGAGAAAGAAATAATCACAAAGTCTGTTAGATTGCAAAAAAAAAATTGTTGTATTTCTTTGTATCTTAAATTACTTTAAAATATATAAAAATAAATCAATATCTTTGAATATTTGAGATATATTTATTTGGACATGGGATTTATTTCTGCCATGTAGAGATTTTGGCAAAAACATTTAACATATATTCATGCTATGGAAATAAATCCAGGATCAAGAAATAAGCTTGTATCTATACTGAAGAGCATAGATCTTAAAATAGCAATGAAATTGCCATTCTTTATTAATTTTATATTTATTTGTTGAATTGATATTTTAAAAATTTTATTTATATACATTTAAACAAATTTATATACACTTAACTTCTATAACCACTTCTGATGTTTCATGATCAATCAAAGTTTTAAAGATGAAATAAATAAGATGTGAGCAGTAATGTAATTGGTTATACAAAATAAAAAAACTTTTGAGAGGGAGAAAAGAAGCTCTTATTAATTAATCTTGCTCAGCAAATATGAATCGAGACTATCCTGGCAGCAGAAAGTATAGTCACCTTAGGTAAGAGACTCATCAAAATTTAAAAATTTTACGAAGATAACTCAGCAGGAAAGTGCCAGAGTCAGAATTTGTTTTCATGACTTTAGGACCTAAACTTTTTTACTACTTCCTCCCAGTAGATTTTAGTGATTTTTCTTGTCACCAATTAGAGGTAAACAAATGGGGGAACTTTTCCCAAAAAAAACACTAATATCTTTTTTATCTTTGTGTATCTAACTTGAAACACACCAAGTCTTTCATAAATATTTGTGGATCCACACCAAATCATATTGCTTGATACTTCATTTTATTTATTTATTTGTTTGTTTGAATGTTTGTTTATAGTGACAGAGAGACAGACACAGACAGACAAACAGATAGGAATAGAGAGACAGGAAGGGAGAGGAGAAGCATGAACTCATAGTTGTGTCATCTTAGTTGTTTATTGATTACTTTCTCATATGTGCCTTCACTAGGGGCTCCGACTGAATCAGTGACCCCTTGCCCAAGCCTTGGCTTCAAGCCAGCAACTTTGGGCTTCAAACCAGTGAGCTTTGGGCTCAAGCCAGCCCTCAGGTCATGTCTATTATCCCACACTCAAGCTGGATGAGCCTGCATTCAACCTGGCAACCTTGGGCCTTTGAACATGGATTCTCAGAGCCCAGGCCATTGCTTTAGCCACTGCGCCACTGCCTGGTCAGGCTTGACACTTCATTTTAGTTGTATTTATTTCAATGGTAGGCAGTTTTGGGCCCTAAAGGGTCAATGACTGGAATAAAAATATACATGGTATACATGGCCCTGGCTGGTTGGCTCAGTGGTAGAGCATCGGCCTGGCGTGCAGGAGTACCGGGTTCGATCCCCGGCCAGGGCACACAGGAGAAGCACCCATCTGCTTCTCCACTCCTCCCCCTCTCCTTCCTCTCTGTCTCTCTCTTCCCCTCCCACAGCCAAGGCTCCATTGGAGCAAAGTTGGCCTGGGCGCTGAGGATGGCTCTGTGGCCTCTGCCTCAGGCGCTAGAATGGCTCTGGTTGCAACAGAGCGACGCTCCAGATGGGCAGAGCATCACCCCCTGGTGGGCATGCTGGGTGGATCCCGGTCGGTCACATGCAGGAGTCTGTCTGACTGCCTCCCCGTTTCCAACTTCAGGAAAAAATATATATATACATGAAGGGAGATACACATTTAAATCAGCCATTCCTTCATTGTCTATTAATTTGTTTACAACAACCTGAACAGAAATTTTACAAAAAGTGTTGATAACTGTCAAAGGGTTTCTAGGCTCAGAAAGATAAAAAATCACATTTCTTAGATAGGTAGCAAAAGAGGACCTTTGGTTGCTTTCACTATTTCTTCAAATGGTCAGTCTTTATGTCGATTTTTACATTGTCTATTTTGTACCTTTACTGGTTGCATAGACAATGTTAACTGGGAACATTTTTTCTTTATAGGACCTTCTGTCTAGGTAAAAATTTTTAGTTAATCATATTTAATTATAAAATGTGTCATCTGAAAAGTAGGAGCTACTAAGAAAAGTGGCCTAATAAGAAGATATAAAAAATATTTTAAAAAAGAAATCAGATACTATAATCATGACACATTGAATAAAACCCAGATCTATATTAATAAATTTATTTCTTTGAGCACTTGATTCTCTACCTGTACAATGGGTAACTTAGATTATGTAGCATTTAAAGAATAGTTCTAATATTCTTTTCTTTTGTAAATCAGATGTACTTGGTAATGTAATATAATTCTTCTATTGCCTGTATTCCTTTTATTTTTATGTTTATTTTATTGATTATAGAGAGAGGAGAAGGGAGAGAGAGAGATAGTAACATTAATTTGTTCATGTATGTGCCCTGACCCAGATCAAACTGGCAACTTCTGTGCTTTAGGATGATGCTTTAACCACCCAAGCTATCTGGCCAGGAAGTCTATTGCTTGTATTCTTTAGATAAGTCACCTGAACACTGAATGTTGTTCCTCTCTAAAAGAAAGAAGAAAGAGTTTTAATGTGAATTTTCCATATTGCAATCATATCAGTAAAAGCTTAATATAAAGATTAAATTTAAGAAGAATTATGGAATGGAAAAATCTCCACTTCCCTACATAGTAAATATTAGAAAATATTTATATTTCTAGAAGTAATTTCTATAAGTATTTTGCTACAATATTGGGTTGTGAAAGTGATATGTTTTCATTTAATATTTAACTCTATTATTTCCCAATTGTTCCTTCACCACCTTTCTCATTCCCCAGTGATTTTTTTTTTATTTTTAACTTGCCACACTACCTTGGTTTGTTAGGTATATTTCTTACCCTTTCTAGGTTTGTTTACACATCTGTAAAATGAGAATGATCACATCTCCACCTGATTGCAGAAGAAAGAGGTAAACTTCTATTTTAAATAAAATTCTGTGACCATCATTTAAAAGTAGGTAGTCACTTCTCTACAGTCCATGATTGATGAATCAGATCTTAGCTACTCACTCTTCCAGGTTAGTTCTTCCTAAGACTATTGCTTTTGGACACTTACAGCCATCATGAAGAACTTGAAATATATAGTACTGAAATATTGGAGGATTTTCCACCTACATTTTACAGACGATACATTCACAGAGTTCAACAATTACCTGTTGTAAATCATGTTATCTTTTGTTCATAACAGGACAGGGGCTGCAGGACACATGGGTTAAAATTCCAGTCTCTTTATACTGTATTTAGTCTGATCCATAATTGCCTTTAAAAAATGAATTTACATATAAATAGCTCCTTAATTTGGAATATATCTATATCTATTTATATAGAATATATTATATATATAAAATATATATTCTAAGAATATATTATTAGTTATTCTGAAAACTAATCTAACTTGTTTCTGACACTATTAGCAGTCAACACTTAAAAAAGTATATCTTTTGGGGTTGTCAAAACACACAGTTAATTATGGTATGGTAGTAGAGCCATATCCTTACCATGGAGTAAGGAACAAGCTACACACAATCATGAAGACGTTAGATTGTAAACTTCTAAAGAGGAAAATAAATTACCTCTTAGTCATTTACTGCCTCCCACAAATACACAAATCACTGTCTTAGATAGTGCTAAGACACATATGGAATTTGATGTTTTAAGTAAGAAATTTTTGAAGTCATAAAACTGATTTTAGTTTTGTGGCAAATTATAATGCTTTGACATTAGAACATATAGTTAACATACTATAGTAAACTCTTCTAAATCTTGAGAGCTTCAAAGTCAGAAAACTTTTTAGATACCCAAGTATTTAGACTGAAGATAACTCAGTAAGTTCTCAACATAAGAACCTGGAAGGCAACATGTTTTAACACAAAGTTGATAATCTGCCATTCTTATTGGCAAATCAAAGAAGTTTAAACAAACATTAAGAAATACAGACATCCATAATTTTAAGATTTAAGCACAATGCAGAACAGTTTTGTCAGTATTCAGTCAATATTGATGAGTAAAAATGGGCCTGATATGTGACAGAAGATAAATAGCAACTCCCGTTATTATTATTAGGCATGTTCCTAAAGGCCTATTTTTAAAAAGCCACCATGATTACCGTTAATAGAAAAAAAATTACGTGAAAAATGTCCTATTTGATCACTTTAGTACTTCTTTATTGCCTGAAAATACTACCTGCAAGTTCTTTGTATCAAAAACTTTATATGGAAATCAGCCTAACAATGTGATACTAAGTATTATTATGGTAAAACTGCTGTATTTGAACAGTATTTTAGTCAAATGTTCAATGCTGGCAACAGCCTCCAAGCATCTATATTAGGTCATTAAAATGACTAAAGCATTTTTTTTTCTGTCATTATGAGGCAATATTCAGACAGTTGGTAGGCTTCCTTTTACCTAGAGGTTGATATTCATCAGCTAGGCTGAGCTTGCTGGGAATGTGAGAGGTATAGCTAGTTGTGTTATGTTGTGTTGATGGTATTTTGTGTGATTTGTTCTATATCTCCAGTGGTCTGAGGAAAGATTAAGTTTCCAGCCTTCTAGTACACATAAGATAACACGAAATATATTGTTGACTCTATTGCACTGTCAGCACGGGCTACCGGCCCACAATCTGACTTCTGAAGGTTGAGCTTATGCATCAGCTTGCTCTAGAGAAACTCTATACAGGCTTAAAGATCTCTAAAGGTGATACAAAGCTTAAAGCTCCAAAAGAATGTTTATATTGCAATGTGATCTATAATGATATATTTGTGAAACTAAAAACTAGAAAATGAGATCCGAGTAGTAATCTAAACTTTAGGAAGAGATGGAGACACAGTGACAAATAATTGTCATACTTGTTAATTTGAAATGCAAGCCATATCCCTTGCATCAACTGACATTTCTTCTTTTAATTATGGAAAGCATACTATTAAAATGTGATTAGAGTACATAATAGACCAATGAAGAAACAGAATAGAAAGTATAGAAATAGACACAAATATACATGGAAATGAAGGTTATAATAAAGGTGCCAACTCAGATCAACTATTTTAATAAATGTCATTGGAACAAGGTGGGTAACTATGTGGGAGAGAGACAAAGTTGGATTCTTTTATTTTATTTTGCTTATTTTTTTTTATTTTTTTATTATTATTATTTTTTTTTTTTGTATTTTTCTGAAGCTGGAAACGGGGATAGACAGTCAGACAGACTCCCGCATGCGCCCGACCGGGATCCACCCGGCATGCCCACCAGGGGCGACGCTCTGCCCACCAGGAGGCGATGCTCTGCCCCTCTGGGGCATCGCCATGTTGCGACCAGAGCCACTCTAGCGCCTGGGAGAGGCCAAGGAGCCATCCCCAGCGCCCGGGCCATCTTTGCTCCAATGGAGCCTTGGCTGCGGGAGGGGAAGAGAGAGACAGAGAGGAAGGAGGGGGTGGGGGTGGAGAAGCAAATGGGTGCTTCTCCTATGTGCCCTGGCCGGGAATCGAACCCGGGTCCCCCGCACACCAGGCCGATGCTCTACCGCTGAGCCAACCGGCCAGGGCCTATTTTATTTTATTTTTTAATTTTATTACTTTTTAAATATTTTTTATTTAATTAATTGTGTTTACATAGATTCTAGGGTCACCCCGAATGCATCCCCCCTCCCCCATATTTCCCTCAACATCTCCCTTGCTCCCCTCCCTACAGCACCCTCCCCCCTTCCCTTCAGGTTTATTCCATCCTATCATCCCCTTTCCCTCTGTCCTCTTTTTCTCTGGTCCCTTTGATCCCTCTTCTGTCTCAATTCCATTCCTCAGTTCTCATTATTCCTTGGATTCCTCAAATGAGTGAAGTCATATGATATTTTTCTTTCTCTGTCTGGCTTATTTCACTCAACATAATAGTTTCCAGGTCCCTCCATATTGTTGCAAAAGGTAGTATTTCCTTCTTTTTCATAGCCCCATAGTATTCCATTGTATATATGTACCACAGCTTTTTCTTTTTTAATTTTATTTATTCATTTTAGAGAGGAGAGAGAAAGGGAGAGAGAGAGACAGAGAGAGAAGGTGGGGAGGAGCTGGAAGCATCAACTCCCATATGTGCCTTGACCAGGCAAGCCGAGGGTTTCGAATCGGTGACCTCAGCATTTCCAGGTCAATGCCTTATCCACTGCGCCACCACAGGTCAGGCCTGTACAACAGCCTTTTAATCCACTTGTCCACTGACAGACACTTGGATTCTTAATGTCCTACTATTATACATCAAGGTAAATAAATATGAGATTTGAAAGTAAAAAAAGTGAAACTATTAGAAGAAAGCATGGGTTTATTCTTTTATAACCTTGGATTGGAAACAAAAAAATTGTAACTATGATCTAAAGTCCAGAAGCCATAGAAGAAAGGATTGACAACTTTTTCTGCATAAGAATAAAAAATATATCACCAAGACAAAAACAAAACAAAATAAAAATTTACTATAAGCAAAGTCAAACAACAAATGTCAAATTAAGGAAAAATATCTATGAATTAGAATATAAATAAGGTTAATCTACATAATACTTAAAGAGCTACTAGAAATTAAGTTAAAATAGACCAATAACTCTCTATAAAATATAATAAGCAAGAATTCATAAAAATACAATTGGCATTAAAATATTAAGATAAACCTTAATCATAATAAGAGATTTTTGAAATAAAACTAGAAATCATTTCTCACCTATCAGACTGACAAAAAATCAAAAAGTTGTTAACATGTTTTACTGATGAGGCTGGGAGAAACAGGAACTCTCATGCATTTCTGGAAAGAGTGTAGAAAGATGAAACCTTTACTGTGGCAAACTCAACAATGGTTATCAAATTTACAAATGAACCTACTTTTTTTAAAATTGAATTTTATTGGGCAATGTTGGTTAGCATAACAATACAGGTTTCAGGTGCTCAGTCCTTCAACACATATCTGTACACTGTACTGTGTGTTCAGCCCCCCAAGTGAAGTCTTTGTCTATCATAATTTAACCCCCTTTATCCTCCTCCACTTCTCCCCAAACCATCACCACACTGTTAATCATGTCCAGAGTTTTTTTGTCTTTTTTTACTCTACCTTCTTCACTCAACTACCATTCCCCCACACTGGAACAGCAAGTGCAGTTACTTTTTAATCCAAAAATCCTGTTTTGGTCACTTAGTCTACAGATATACTGCATGATTCAAATGGCCCAATTACAATATCACACTGTGATATCACTTATCTATATAAATGTAAATGTTTGTTCAAAATCTTAAATCTCTGAAATTTCTTCACCAATTGCTTTGAAATATTGACACAACATTGCATTCAAATACATGCTCTTTTTTATATATGTACTATTATATAGATATAGATGTCATACCTGTGACAGGTAAAAACATGCTTTTTTTTGAAAAACAGTGCCATCTGTTGGATGTAAAAGTAACACACGCTATACTAAATTTTTACAATTCCATTTTAATGTTTCCAATTTACAATTCATTTACATGTAGCCAGACTTGAGGATGCAAGTACAACCCAACTGATGATTATAGTTTGAGCTGGCATGTTCTCATCGGCACTATGACTGAAGTGTGTCCTTATTGCAATGCTCTGAAATTTAATGGAGAAACAAAAGGAATGTGTTACACCGCTGGAAAAATTAAACTGCCTCAACTTGGAGAACCGCCAGAGCCATTAAAAACTTTGCTTGCCAGATATACCACCAAATCAAAGCATTTCCTATCTAACATCAGGAAATAGAACTCATGCTTCCAAGTGACGTCATTCAGTGCAGAAATCGTAACAGCTCAATTTATGCCAACTTTCAAAAAGAAAGGACAAATTTATCATAAAGCTGGCTTCCTGCTTCTGTTCCCAGATGGTCAACATAAATTCCTACAAATGTACTTCACCGGTGATGGCAATGATGAATTGAATGCATGCTGCAGGATTTCTACCGGCATAAAAAGGTCCATTGTTCCCCAACTGCAAGAGCTTCTTCATGAAAAAAAAAACAAAACAATTTAGTGCATTTGTTCAAAAGAGCAATTGATATGATGCCATCTGATACACAAAAGATTGTTATTCATGCTGACAAAATAGCTGCTGGAGAACATTTGTGAAGATTCAATGCTCCAACTATAGACGAAGTGGCAATTGTTATAGTTGGAGATCATTTCCAACCTAGAGATACTGTTCTTCATCAGAGAAACAATTGACAAAAGTTGCAGAAACTCATTGATGCTACGGTGTCCTGCAATATCCAATCATTTTTTGGGATGGTGCCGATGGATATCACTTCAACTATAAGATGATAAATCCAGTCAGTGGTGAAGAAACAAATATGAAATGCAGCACAATGAACTATTATTCATACTAATTAATGATTTGAGAGAATGAAGACAATTACATTTTGAAGTGCTGTCAATTGTTTTACTTATACATCGTAGATATGTATGCAAAAATCAAAACTGAATATTTGATATTTATCCGTTTGAATCAGACCAAGCTTTGCTTTGAAGAATATGTTCATTTATGAGATGCAATTGTAAATGACGGTAATACAACTAACGTTGGAAGACTAACGATTTGCCATCTTCATACACAGGCAGTCCACGTCATATGCATGAGTGTGCCCAAGATGAAATTGCATATGTTCGTCACTATGACCATCCAGACCTATTCATTACATTCACATGCAATACAGCTTGGGACGATATACAACAGCTCTTACTTCCTGGCCAATCGCCGGTGACATCACAGCACATGTTTCAGACAGAAGCTGAAATCGCTGATGGATTTCATGGTAAAACATGAAGTGTTTGGGTCTGTGCGCTGTAAAAATATAATGAGCAATGTTGTAGAAGCAACAATCCTGACAGGACCTTTCAAAGGTGAAGATATCCTCATTCCTCACATTTCTATGATTCCAATGGATATGCCATTTCAATTTAAGACATTGCAATTTCCAATTCAATTAGCATTTGCAATCACCATCAGCAAAGCTCAGGGCCAATCTTTAGAATTGTGCGCTTTAGATCTACACACGAATTGCTTCTCACATGGACAATTATATGTTGCGTGTCTTGAGTCGTCAAACCAGACCATCTCTATATCTGCACAGACAATGGAACAACAAAAAATACTGTATACCCACAAGCATTGTGAAATTAAACATATTAGAAACGTGCACTTTCTCTTTTCTTTCTTTTCCATTTAACCAGACTGAGCCACAGGAACGCATAGCCGGGTACAGCTAGTAATAAAATATTGGAAATAAGCTTGTATAGACTATAATATGTATACAAATTGGAATATTATGCAGTTGTAAAGAACAGATAAGAGTGTCTCTGTATGGAAAGACAGAGATACAGAATACATTCTTAGGTGAAAAAGCAAGATGCATAATAAGTAATTAAATATAATGTTGCCTGACCAGGCGGTGGCACAGTGGATAGAGTATCAGACTGGGATGCGGAGGACCCAGGTTCTAGACCTCGAGGTTGCCAGTTTGAGCATGGGCTCACCTGGTTTGAGCAAAGCTCACCATCTTGGACCCAAGGTCACTGGCTCAAGCAAGGGGTTACTCGGTTTGCTGAAGGCCCACGGTCAAGGCACATATGAGAAAGCAATCAATGAACAACTAAGGCATCACAACAATAAACTGATGATTGATGCTTCTCATCTCTCTCTGTTCCTGTCTGTCTTTGTCTATCCCTCTCTCTGACTCTCTCTGTAAAAAATTGATAAAAATAAAATAAATAAATATAATATGACACATACTTGGTCCAGAACAGGTAGAATGCTACCTTTGGTAAATGAACACAAGAAAGAATAAGAATATATCATAGTGCCCTGGCCAGTTGGCTCGGCGGTAGAGCGTCAGCCTGTCGTGCGGGGGACCTGGGTTCAATTCCCGGCCGGGGCACATGGGAGAGGCGCCCACTTGCTTCTCCACCCCCCCTCCTTCCTCTTTGTCTCTCTCTTCCCCTCCTGCAGCCAAGGCTCCATTGGAGCAAAGATGGCCCGGGCGCTGGGGATGGCTCCTTGGCCTCTGCCCCAGGCGCTAGAGTGGCTCTGGTCGCGGCAAAGCGATGCCCCGGAGGGGCAGAGCATCGCCCCCTGGTGGGCAGAGCGTCGCCCCTAGTGGGCATGCCGGGTGGATCCCGGTCGGGCGAATGCGGGGGTCTGTCTGACTGTCTCTCCCCGTTTCTAGCTTCAGAAAAATACAAAAAAAAAAAAAAAAAAAGAATATATCATAGTACCATATATAGAAATTTGGGGGAGATGAGAGAGGCTAGGAAGAATATTTGTGAGAGTATGAGTATTTGTTAACAAAAAAAAATAAAGAAAGAAACACTGGAAAAACAATGGATTTAAGAATTTTAGAGATACACAGTAACATGGCTTTATTTAAAGTGAAAATATTTTGAAAGTGCTCTTATAAAATGTGCTAATACTTTCAGTATTGTGTAGTGCAGAAAGTAATTAGTAGACCATGTAATAGCTTGCTGGATTACAATTGAGTATTTTATATGAATTCATAGTAATTTATTTTATATGATTCTATTTAATTACAAGTTTCAAAACTTCTCCCTCTGGAATACTTACATATCCAACCCTTTCATTTTAGCTATTGAGGAATGAAGCTTTAGCGTTCATCTGAAGCTTAAGAAGAGCTGGAGAACCTCTGAAGATTGAGCTACACTTAGAATTTTTAAAATGCCTTTTATTTAGTTATTAAGACATATTGAGAACTTACTAAAAGACAGCCAATGCTAGAAGTGCCAAAAAAAAAAAAAAAAATAGATACTGGACCTTAAAGGATTACTTGATATGCTAGATATCCAGATACACAAATAACTAATTAAATATAATGTGACACATACTTAGAGCACAAAGTAAAAGGTAACAAAGGTAATGAGCAACATCCAGAAATTAAGATAAGTCTCTTTTTAAAGCAACATAATAAAGAAGTCTGTCATATCTAGTTTTGTCCATTTTGGGCCCCAGAAACCTTAATGCTAAGAGTGAGGTGAAGGACACCCAATATAAATACCCAATCTAGAGGCCATGAGCACAGAATGAATTTATTAATCATGACATTTCCTTTATCTGCATTTGTTTAAATGTAGGTGTCTTTAATAAAGTACTAAATTTTATAGGAAGATCTGGGGTTTTAATGAGTATAGTATTTAGCCATAGATCAGAAATCAAAAACCTTCTGCAAAGAGCCATATTATAAGTATTTGAGACTTTTGGGACATATACTCTCTACCATAAACACTTAACTTTTACATTGTAGTGTGAAAGTGTCCATTAACAAAGTTTGACTATGTTTCAATAAAACTTTATTTATAAAAATAAGCAATCAAACAGATTTGGCCAATCTCTGCCCTCGGCCAATCAGAGGTTAACCATCTCATCTAAAGTTAAAGTATTTAAAAATTCATATTTTTGAAAGACCATAATTCTTGGTAACTTTTAATGTTAATTCCATACTATTGCAATTTCAGGTTTATTGAAGTATAATTTAAATATAATAAAATTTACCCTATTTAGTGTAAAACACTATGAGTTCAAATGCAGACAGCTGTATAAACATTACTACATTTAAAATTTTTAATTAATTAATTTATTTTAATTTATTGTGTTTACATAGATTCTAGTGTCCCTCGAATACATCCCCCTCCCCTGTATCCCCCTAAACAACCCCCTTGCCCCCCTCCCCTCAACACCCTTCCTCTTTCCTCTAGGATTTGCTTTCCTGCTCTCTGTAACGCTATGTTATGTGTATATAATTTCACCAATCTCTTTCCCTTTTCTGATCCCATCCTATCATCCCCTTTCCCTCTGTCCACTTTCTCTCTGGTCCCTTTGATCCCACCTCTGTCTCTATTCCGTTCCTCAGTTCACATTGTTCATTGGATTCCTCAAATGAGTGAGGTCATATGATATTTTTCTTTCTTTGCCTGGCTTATTTCACTTAACATAATAGTTTCCAGGTCCATCCATGTCATAGCAAGAGGTAAGATTTCCTTCTTTTTCATGGCCCCATAGAACTCCATTGTGTATATGTACCACAGCTTTTTAATACACTTGTAAAACTCAACACCAGGAAGATAAACAATCCAATCAAAAAAAGAGCAAAAGAAGTGAATAAACCTTTCTCCAAAGAGGACATACAAATGGCCAATACACAGATGAAAAAATGTTCAACATCACTAGTCAGTAGAGAAATGCAAATTAAAACCACAATGAGATACCACTTCACACCAGTCAGAATGGTTCTCGTTAACAGAACAATACATAATAAGTGCTGGCCAGAATGTGGAGAAAAGGGAACCCTCCTGCACTGCTGGTGGGAATGCAGACTGGTGCAGGCACTGTGGAAAACAGTATAGACATTCCTCAAAAAATTAAAAATGAAACTGCCTTTTGATTCAGCCATCTCATTCTTAGGAATATATCCCAAGAACATCACATCACTGATTCAAAAGAAGAAATGCACCCCCATGTTTATGGCAGTGTTGTTTACAATAGCCAAGATCTGGAAACAGCCCAAGTGTCTGTCAGTGGACAAGTGGATTACAAGATTTTATACATAGAAAATTTCTGTCTTTCCAAAATTTCCCTCATGCTCCTTAATAGTTAACTTCTCCCTGAAGTCCCAACCCTACAAACAACTGATATATTTTCTGTCCCCTTTGTTTTTCTTTTTCAAGAATGTCCTATAAATGAAAGCTTACACTGTGTGGCCTTTTGAGTATGGCTTCTTTCATTTAGCATAATGCATTTGAGATTTATACAAGATATCATCTGTATCAGTAGTTTATGCCTCTTTGTTACTTTTTTCCATTGCATAGTTTTCTTTTTTCAAGTTTCTTCACTTACCAATTAAAGGCTATTTGGATTGATGAATAAAGCCATTATAAATATTTGTGTATTAGTTCTTATTTAAATATAAAATTATACTTCTCTTGGATTAATACTTAGGTGTGATGTCACTGGGTTGTATGGTATTTGTCTAATATTATAAGGAACTGCCAAACTGTTTAGCAAAGAGCTAAACCACTAAATTCCTACCAGCAATGTGTGCACATTCCAATTGCTCCAAATCCTTGTCAGCACTTGGTATTGTCAGGGTTGTTTTTTATTTTAACCTTTTCAATAGATGGGTAGTAATATCTCACTGAGGTTTTAATTTGATTTCCCTAATGAATAATATTGTTGAATGTATTTTCATGTGCTTATTTGTTATCTATCTATCTACCTATCCATCTATATAATTTTTTGTAAAAAGTTTGTTCAGATCTTTTTCTCATTTTAAAATAGGGTTTTTTAATTCTTTTCAGTATTCTTTGTATATTCTTTGTGTATTTTTGGATGTAAGTACAAGTGTTCTGAAAATATTTCCTCCCAGTTTGGCTCACCTTTTATTTCCTTAACAATATCTCAAGTTATCATAATTTGAAATGCTGACAGTATTATTCTCTATATTTTTATAAAAGAAAATGGGAATAATAGAACCTTTTTTGATGGACAATTTAAAAATGACATCCATGAATATTATAAAGCCAAATAGCAAATTTTTATCATGCCATAGTTTTATCTTCAATCTGAATCTTAATCATGACAATAAAGTCTAGACTCACAGATATTCTCTATCATATATTTAATTTTGAAGAACTTTAAATCTTTAAGAAGTGTCAAAGGAAACCGGCATATCTATGAAATAGGATATCAATCTGCTTGCCTTGGCTTTTGAAGCACAGTAAAAAAGAACATTTTCAAATAGTGAGCTGTCTCTTTTATTTATTGACCTTCAGATAGATATAAGACAATAGTAAAATGCTCTCTCCATATCTTTCTAGCTGTATGAAAACAGGGTTACAGATCAATTGATTTACCATCACAATTGATTAGGTACCTTTCCTACTATCTCTATTGTGACACAAGACATGCAGTCATATAGATCTTTCATTAGGAAAGTCATTGAAAAGCCAAGGTTCATTGCATGCTTAAATGGTTTGTATCCCACTCATTAAGCCATTAACCAACCATTAATATTGCTTAACCTCAAACCTTACAGATAAAATAAGTTATTGCCATTTTATCGTCCCAGTACACCTTTGCAAAGTGAACAAGTACATAATTTTGTTACAATCTGACTTAAATATACGAAGACATGCCAAAGAATTCAGATATCTAGACTATTAACACCAAAAAGACTTACGTGTATGTGTTCTCTTAGCTACCTCCTCCCAAGCATGAAGAATGGGAGACCAACACAGAAGCAGAACTTAAAATTGCTTTTCTTTCACCAATTGAAGATTTTGTATATTTTCAATGTGTTATCAACAACATAAATTTTAATAAGAAATTTTCTTTGTGACATTCTTAACCAGAGCAGTAAAAGAAATAAAAGCTTTAAAAGGAGAAGTTAACCATTTTAAGACTGTTTGATATCTTCACACTTCAACTTTTAATTCACATATGTAAATGATCATATACAATATTTAACAATCCTTTATTGATATGTTACTCTTGAAATAAAAGTAGAGAAATTCAAGTGGGCCTAGTCATTATCAATAATAAACAGATAATTTGGAATGCCTTATACAGAGTAAAACATAATTGAGCATATGCACTTTAATCTTTGCCTCAGGTACCATCTATAACTATAATGAACATGCACATTTTTGCACATAATTGTTCATAATTTTTTTTTTTTTTTTGGCAGAGACAGTCAGAGAGAGGAACAGACAGACAGGAAAGGAGAGAGATGAGAAACATCAATTCTTCGTTGCAGTTCCTTAGTTGTTCATTGATTGCTTTCTCATATGGGCCTTAACGGGAGGGGGGGAGGGGCTACAGCAGACCGAGTGACTCCTTGCTTGAGCCAGCGACCTTGGGCTCAAGCTGGTGACCTAGGGGTCTCAAACCTGGGTCCTCCGCGTCCCAGTCCATTGCTCTTTCCACTGCACCACCGCCTGGTCAGGCTCATAAATTTTTTTTTAGGCAACTCTCTTCACATGAAAATCAGCCATAATGCAAAATTAACCATTTCTTTTAATCAAGAAAAAAAAATGTGAGCACTTGAACAAGAACCTCACAAATTTAACGGCATATGTGCAAGAAGAAATGTGAACAGAGTCAAAAGTGCAATTAAGGAAATCTATAAATAGAGCTTCCAGTTCCTATAAAGGAGTATCACAAAACCACAGGGTTGCTGTACAGGAGGTATGTAGATGGAAGTGACCTTTACCAATCCTTCTACGAAAAGGATGAAATTGATACATATCTAGCAACTGTAATGAAATGCTGCTACTCAGTGTCTATTTGGTCAAATCAGGGTTGAATTTCATTTTATTTTTTAGTTTCCAACTAGTTAAAACCTTTAGCATTTCTTGAGTCATAAAAGTTAAGTACTGGGTCATGTGCCATCTCACTGATGAATGAGAGTTGATACACATAATAGCATTACTTATATAAAATTCATGTATTCAGTTTACAAAATAACTTATAAACTCATAATCAACTTAAAGGGCCAACTTTAGAAAGCCTAAAACCTCTGCTTGTAGTTTGCATTTATTAAAATCATTTATAACAGCTTAGCCTTCCTCCATGGCCAGAGAAGCCTGAACTGGTCTCTTAAAGGCAGGTGAATGTGATAATCAGGGAGTTAGTGCCTTGGGCCATACCTTTCTGAGGCATTTTAATTATTTTCAATACACAATGAGGGAAATGACACGTGTCTAAATAATCATGCAAATATTCCTTTGCTGAAAATATGTCCTATACCCCGAGGCATTGGAGAGGGTGGAAATGAACTTTGGAATAGTCAGGAGTCAGAGCACCACAGCATTGAAAGTAGAGGAAGACAAGGACACAGAGCTTCTTTCCGTTTGACTCTTGAAATCTCCTGCTCCTTATCTAGAACTATGTGTGCCTGGGATTCTGGTTTTTGGAGTGGGAAGGACAGAATAAGGAAAATAAAAATGATCATCTCATGTCTTTGTTAAATAAAGCTGACCTATAGGACTATATACCTCAGAAAGCAAGACAATGCTTAGCTGCAGGCAAGTCCACCTTTTCTTTGTGTTTTCTCAAGATTGATCCAGAAGAACGAAGACTCACAGTAAATATAGGGATTTGTTTTCTGGACCAATGTCAGAGAAAAACAACTGATAGGAGGGATGTTAGTCGTAATGTTGGTTTCTGAATCTCTTCAGACCATTTACATTGCTCAGAAAATATCCTAAGTTAAATTCTTTAGAGCCAACCTAGCCAAGGAACAGAGCCTCCATGACGTTGTCTTGAGATAATGGTGGAGTTGCAGCAATCTGAGGAAGAGAGGCACTTGGAACGTGGTGGTGAGTGTCCTGTGGAGGAACTCTCAGAGCACGGTACATTGTCTTTACAATAGATTTCCTCTAGAATATAAGACATTGGGTCAAAGTCTGGCTCAAGGACAGTGTTCCACATAAGGGCCACAGAAAATGAAGTGCCAGCCTTGACTTCCCTCCCTCGACATTAACCTAGTTATATTCTACAGTCTATTAAGGGACTCTGGGCTGCCTAGGTTTCAAAGGCTAACCTTGGTCACCTGGCTGTTCTAAGGTGTATGCAATAAAGAAATGCCCATAGAAAACTGATTTGACTTTGCAATTAAGAGACATGAATAAATATGTTCAGAATTAGTCTGGCATGGTCATGCAGGAGATGCTCGATCAAAGCAACTTTATAGTTTCCCCAAGGCTGTTTCTGGATGTTAACGGGCTATTGACAGAGCTAACTGGGTCTGTCTCTCTCTCTTTCTCTCTCTCTTTTTTTTTTTTGCTTTAACATTAGAGTATCGTTTCATCATCCTGTAGCCCAATGATATTGGACATAGGGCTGGTATTTAGGAGTGAGAAATTGGCGCGTGGATTTTATTATGGAACGTCTTGTAACCAGTAAATCCTCTGGTCACTAGATTCCTTCACATACTAGCAGATGCTAAGATCAAAGTAAGAAAAATGAAAAAAATACACTACTCACAAAAATTAGGGGATATTTCAAAATGAATATGAAGTAATAAAGTATCCCCTAATTTTTTTTAATAAAGTATCATCCCCTAAGATGATATAGCAGTGTATTTCTATATCATCTATCATCTATCTATCTATCTATCTATCTATCTATCTATCTATAATATCTATCTATCCTCTCACTATCCTCTCACACATCTCTCCTTCTTCTGCCTACCCCCATATAACATAATGTCTTCTTAGGAATGTCTTAGGTTAACTTTAATTTAAGGAGTTCTCATGGTCACAAATCACCCAGAAAATATTAAAATATTAGCAGAACTCATCCCCTTTTTGTTTATATAAGTAAAGAATTTTAAATTAAATTCTCATATATATATACATACATATTTTTTAGCTATCTAAACTAAGACTAAAAGAAGTTTAAAAATGGGGAATTTTTATCTATTTAAGAAAAATGTTGCTAATTTAAAATTTTCTTTAATATATTTTCTAAACAGTTTCCAAGAATAAGGAAGACTGCATAATTTACTATGCACTAAAATACTTTCAGTTTTCTGAGATTTTCATGAGAATGCAATTATTATAAAAATCATGTGATATAAAGCAAGATCTCTTCATGCTAAAATTGCATAAATAATTAATCGAAGGGAAAATATTTCACCATGATAAATGAGAGACTGTATGGAAGGAATGATGCCATTTTGTGAGAGAAATAATATAGTAACAGGCTATTAAATACTAAGACATCATATTAAATTTTATAAAGTACAGACATCAAAATATATTAAAATTTGAATTGATTTAGATTAAGTTTCCTAATATTCTGGTCCTGGAAACAGTAATTAGAATTTTGCCAATATAAGTATTAAAATGAGGGGAAACAGGGAAAATGTTTAGTGGAAACATAAAAACAATTGGCTAGAAAAAATGCTGTTTGCCAATGAAGTAAATCAATATGAAGTGAGGGAAATAAAGGTTGTGCTGTTGGCTTAATGTAATAAGGGTATAATTTTAATCAAAATGCAGTCCATGGTCAACAAGGACACAGTTCTAATAGCAAGGTAACGTGATGCTACCTTGTGTAAGAGTAATTGCATTAAATTAAACCATGATGGCTAAATTAACAGTAGTTATTAACCTTCAGAACAGAGATGCTGTGAGTGTATAAAACATTTACTGAAGAGGTCAGAAAGGGCTCAACTCCATAGATTTGCAAATGAAGACGCTTCATTTGTTTGGTCTTTTACTAAACATGGTTTTTAAGAATTGTAACTATTTTTATTAAACATTGTTTTTAGATATTAAATACTGAATAGTTGCAAAGATTTTAAGATATATGTACAATATAAAAATTAAAGAATCTTGCTATAATATACATATATACCCAGCACCCTGGTTAAGGAAAATGACACTACTGTTCCCTGTTTACAAAAAATACTTTGCTTTCCTCTCTCATCCATCTCATCCCATTCCTTCCTTCCTCAGAAATAATTACTATTCGGAACTTAGTGTTTATGTTGTGGTTTTTCCATTTATATCTGTATCCCTGAATCATATTAAATTTTATGGTTAAAACTTGTTTTGAATATTAATCACTTTGTAAGATGAATAATTTGCTCTGTTTTGCTCTGTTTATAAATGTGCTGTCCTGAGATTCATCCATATTGCTAAAAACAGCAGGAATTTATTAATTTTCACTGCTGTGTAATATTCAATTTTAAGACTATACTTTAAATTATCTATTAATGTTGATGGACATTTAGGTTATTTTCTATTAAGGCTTATAGTATCATAATATAAATATATAACATTCTTGTCCATGTCTGCTGGTGAACACACATATATGAAAGAGGGAGTCAAACGTATACACATTCAGCTTTACTAGATGATGCCAAATGGTTTTGTCGAAGTAGCTCTAACAACTTACACACTGAAATGGAGATCAGCTATGTGTTTGCTCTTATTCCTGTGTACATAAGTAAACTACATCTGGCAGCCTTCCTTTTAGTTCGAGGAGCCCAGGTGACTGAATGTTATATGATGAGATTTAATCAGGAGGGATTGTGCCACTCCTACTCATGGCCCTTAAAATCCTTACACATGTAATCCCCTAAATTCTTTTCCTCTTCTTACTGGCTGACAGGAGACCTCTCCAAGGTGGTCTCAGAAGCCACATATTGATGACAGAGATATAAGATGAAAGGAGATGGATTTCTGCCACTTAAAAGTCAGGATATCTATTATATTTTGGTTTTTATGTAAACAAGAAATACATTTCTATCATTTCTGAGCCATTATATATTATTCAGTTTGTGTGTTATGCTGTTAGCCTAAGCTAATGGACATACTCCCCCAGCAATGGATAAGGTGCTTGTTTCTGCAATGTTTGAAGCTGTAAACTTCACAGTTCTTACCAGTGTGGTGAGTGTAAAATGTTGTGTTACTGTGGTCAGAATTTGCATTTTCCTGATTACTAGTCAAAAAATCTTTTCCGGTGCTAAAGGCCATTTGGATATTTCTTTCTGTGAAGTGTTTAAGATTTTTGCATATTTTTATATTGGGTTATTTGTCATTTCTTGTTGATTTGTGGGAGCTCTTTATATATTCTAACCAGAATGCACTAGGTGCAATAAATACCATCTCCCTGTCAGTAGTTTATGTCTTTACTTTCTTTATGGTGACTTTGGATGAAAAAAGTTCTCAATTTTAATGTATTGGTATTTATCCATTTGTTTCCTTTATTGTTTGTCTAACCCTTTGTCTTATTTAGGAATTAATTTCTGGCCCCAAGGCTATAAAGGTATTTATTAATCTATTGGCTAAAAAACAGGTATGCAATTTTGATAAAATCACTTATGTCAGTAGTCCAATTGGAAGTAATGTTTAATTTTTGGTTTCTCAGTAATATCTCAGTAAATATGGATACTCAGTATTCCATTCTCATGTTTTGAATATTCATCCTTTTCTCAATGGTCTTTTATTTATTTATTTATTTATTTATTTATTTATTTTCATTTTTCCGAAGCTGGAAACGGGGAGGCAGTCAGACAGACTCCCGCATGCGCCCGACCAGGATCCACCCGGCATGCCCACCAGAAGGCGATGTTCTGCCCCTCTGGGGCGTCGCTTTGTTGCATCCAGAGCCATTCTAGCGCCTGAGGCAGAGGCCACAGAGCCATCCCCAGTGCCTGGGCCATCTTTGCTCCCATGGAGCCTTGGCTGTGGGAGGGGAAGAGAAAGACAGAGAGGAAGGAGAGGGGGAGGGGTGGAGAAGCAGATGGGTGCTTCTCCTGTGTGCCCTGGCCAGGAATCGAACCCGGGACTCTTGCATGCCAGGCCGACGCTCTACCGCTGAGCCAACCGGCCAGGGCCTCAATGGTCTTTAATGGCCATCACATGTGCACTATTTAGTTTGTTTAATCTTTTAGTTCTATAGACTATTTTCAAGCTCTGGTCTGTTTTGTTGGTCAACTTAACTACCTCTCAACCAATATCACTCTAACTTAACTATTTGATTTTATAAGAAGTCTTGCTATCTGGTAAAGCAGATCCCTTCATTTATTTTTTCTACTTGTGAATGTCTTGAAGATTCTTGGTATTTTTCCCTTCCAAATATTAATATATTTTGGAATAAACTTAGCAAGTTGTACAAAAATTGAGATTTTTTTATTACAATTGCATTGACTCCATAGATCAGTTGATGAATATTTGACATCTTTTTTATTTTGAGTCTTCTAGTTGATGCATATAGTATACTAGTTTTTTATTTAGGTATTTTATAATGTCTTTCTAAAAGTTTTTTATTTGCTCATTAGAAATCTTGTATATCTTTTGATAGATTTATCATGGTGTACTTTAAAAGTTTTAATGCTCTTATAAATTATAGCCTTTATTAGATTATATTTTAAAATATTTATTATTGATATATAGAAAATAAAACTGTTTTTGTATATGCTTTTAAGAAGAAAAATTGTTAAGCCTATCTCTTTCTAATTCTTATAATTCATCTGTAGATTCTTTTGTGTTTATAGTCATATTTTAAAATAAGAGCCATTTTTTTCTTTCTAAATCGTTCATATTTTGACTTCCATGCTTTTCTCTTCTGGTAGGGACACTGAGTTTTTATGGTCTTTAATAGAAATGACAAAGATGAACACACTGATTTTTTTTCCCTCGAATTTAGAAACTTTTTAATGTTTTACAATTAAATAATAGTGTTTACTATAGGGTTTTTTTAGAGATAGACATCAGTTGTTAAGTGATTGTTGGTGTGCTAAAACTGAATATTGAATTTCAATGTATTCTCCTGCATCTACCAAAATGATTACTTGATTATTTTCTTTTAATATATTAATATGGTGGGTTACATACATTGTTTTCTAATCTTGCACTGTTGCAATGAACCTAATTTTGACATGGTATAGTATGTTATTTACATATTGTATAATTTAATTTGTTATTATTTGGGCTTGGATTTTTATGTCTTTGTTCATGAATGAACATATATACTATTCATATTTCTTTTTGCAGTATGTATACTTATGTCACTTTTTTGTTGCTAATAATATTTACTGCACATACTTTATTTTCTCTAGTACAGTTTTGCTATAGATCAGCCAATTTTATATTCCTTTCAAACAACTAAGATTTGTGTTTATTAATCTCCTCTTTATTGTATGCTTATTTTCTAATAGATCAGCCAATTTTATTCCTTTCAAACAACTAACATTTGGCTTTATTGATCCTCCTCTTTATTATATGTTTATTTTTCTATCTCATTAATTTCTGTTTATTATTATTATTACTTCCTCCTTCTACATGTTTTGGGTTTGGTCTAATTCTAAAATCAATCTATATTTTTACCATTTTCTTAAACAACATAAAAATTTGAACATGTCAACTCAATCACCCCCAGCTGACTATAAATTTTTGTTGTGTATATTAGCTCTATTTTGTGTGTTTCTTCCCCATTGACATTATTAAGTTTTTATATGTATTATTACATTCTCTTCACATCATTTTTGCTGACTTCTAAGAGCCTCCATTTGTGATCACTTTTCTGCTAAAGTATTTTCTTTAGAATCTTTTAGAGAGGATGAGTTGGTGAAACACTGGTTCTTCTTTGTTTGTATTTTTTTCTGAAAACACTGTTATTTTATTATTATTCTGAAAAGATGTTTTGCTGGGCGTACAATTTTAGATTGATTTTACATTTTTGTAAGTACTTTGAAAGTAACCTGCTCCTTCTCTCTGGTTAGACTGGTCTTTTCTTTGACTTAGATGTCTTATAATTTTACTATGATATGCCAAGGTATAAAGTTTTTAGTTTTTCTTTCTTGGGGCTAATTACACTTTAAAATTTGTGAATTATGTTTTTTATTTCTTTGAATCTATTAAATATATTTATATATTTTTTACTTTCAATATTTGTCAAGCTGAATCTATTTCTTTTGTTTCTTTTAGTTCTAGCTCATATAGTGTATTTTATGATTTTTAACTGAGAGCTCATATTTCCTGAAACTTTGTGGCTTAGTGTGAAGGTGGGCTCCTTCAGAGAGAATTTGTATTTGCCTTAGTCAAGTATCTAAGAAGGGATATGAGCTCAGGGCCATTCCAATAAATTTAAGGATTAAGGTCTTTTTTTGTTTTTTTGTTTTTGTATTTTTCTGAAGCTGGAAACAGGGAGGCAGTCAGACAGACTCCCACATGCGCCTGACCGGGATCCACCCGGCATGCCCACCAGGGGGCGATGCTCTGCCCATCCGGGGTATTGCTCTGTTGCAACCAGAGCCACTCTAGCGCCTGGGGCAGAGGCCATGGAGCCATCCCCAGTGCCCGGGCCATCTTTTGCTCCAATGGAGCCTCGCTGCGGGAGGGGAAGAGAGAGACAGAGAGGAAGGAGAGGGGGAGGGGTGGAGAAGCAGATGGGCCCTCTCCTGTGTGCCCTGGCCGGGAATCGAAGCCGGCCGACATTCTACCACTGAGCCAACTGGCCAGGGCCAGGATTAAGTTTTTTGTTGTTGGTGGTGGTGGGTTTTTTTTGACCAACCAGGTAAGATAAGTTTGGACTGGAAACACCCTGAAACCTGGCTTGTGGTTGTAAATCTTCAGAGAAGAATTTGCTCCTCTTTTCTCACAAGACATTTTTTTTAGTTCCCTGCAAAGGGGAGAGGGGGAGCACCTTTTGTTTATTCATACTATGAAGTTATAAATCACCGGGTCCTGAGTTTATACAGAGTCATGTCCCAGGAATTCACCACCTTTGGCAGGGACCCTGAGCTATGTCTCCTTCTCCCTGACTCTTGAGTCAATAATAATCAAAGCTCAGAGTAGCCTGGCTCTGCTAAAGGCCATCAGACAAAAACCTCTTAAAGATCCATTATTTCAGTGAAGCCTGTTTTGGAACTTGTTGGTCAAATAAGTTTGTAAAATATGATTTTTTTTGTTTTCTCGCTTATAGTTTGCATTGGGGGCTGGACAGTGCCAGGTATATGTGATCTGTGAAATTGCAAATTACCTCCCTGCTTGGGAAGGGCCATTGTTTTACTAATATTTGCTGGAGGAGAGATTTTCGGGCCAGAAAGTTTTGTGAAGGAGAGAAAGAAGAAGGAGGAGAAAGAGGGAGAAGCCATGTTTTGCAGAGTGAGAGCAGAGGGAACGCAGGGTGCTGAGGAAGAAGCCGTGTGCGGAGAGAGAAGGGGTGCAGATGGGGAACCAGAGCTGAGGGGCTTTCTGAGCTCCACTTAGACTGGTGGGGGCTTGATTCTAGGAGGAACTGGAGAAGATTCTCCTGGCTGTGGAACCAGAACCAGATAATGTGTCAGGGCTTTGTGAGCTCTGAATGAATGAAGAGAGAAGTGTTTTCCCTGTGTGTTTGCCTGTTGGCTGGTGCAAGACTTTAATAAAGGAATGGCCCACCATTTTTTGGTTCCACTGTTTCTTTACTGTTTGTCCGAATTCAATGAGAACCTGCATGTGAATGGCCACGAGGGCCGCGGCCCCTGGCCTTACAGAACTGAAGTTTATTTTATGTCCTGTTTTTCCTGTGTATTTCTTATTTCAGAATTAAAATAAAACATATTACCAAGTACATTCCTCATTTTTTGAACAACTATCTTCCTGTTCTATCTCAAATATAAATTACTGATGCAGTAGGATATGTTAAAAGACCAGAGTGAAAAATGAAATTACCTAGTGTTTCCTAAGTTTGGTTGCTTTCTATCGAAAACTCACAGCTTCTGTTATAACAACACCAAGAATAATTATATTAATTACAAGATTATTTTATTCAAGCAAGTCCCCTGAGCTGCCACTGTAATATATGCACCAATTTATTTAGACAAAATGCACTTATCTGGGTTTTCTGGGAAAATATTACTGACCAATAAGTTTTATTTGAGTAATAATACCTCAGAATCCTGTTTAAGAACATAATGTTGGGAGACAGTTTTTCATGGGTTTCTTGCTTTCTGCAGGTATTTGCAAGTGAGGCGCTGTTGGTCAAATAAGTTTATAAAGTTTGATTTTTATGTTTACTTGTTTATAGTTTGCATTGGAGGCTGGGCAGTGCCGGGTATATGTGATCTGTGAAATTGCAAATTACCTTCCTGCTTGGGAAGGGCCATTCTTTTGCTAATGTTTGCTGGAGCCAGAAAGTTTTGAAAAGAGAGAGAGCAGAAGAGAAGAGGCAGAGGAAAAGAAGCCATGTTTTCAGAGTGAAAGCAGAGAGAATGCAGAGTGCTGAAGAAGAAGCCAGTTTGTGTAGAGTGGAGAAAGTATGCAGATGGGGAACTAGAGCTGTGGGACTTCTGCGAGCTCTGCTGAGACTGGTGGGTCCTATGATTCTAGGAGGAACTGGAGAAGACTCTCCTGGTTGTAGAACTGGAGGATGTGTCATTGGCTTTGGTAGCCCTGTGTGTTTGCTAGTCGGCCAGGGTGAGACTTTAATAAAGGAATGACCCACCAGTTCTTAGCTCCACTGTTTCTTTACTGTCTGTCCGAATTCAATGGGAACCTGCATGTGAATGGCATGATGGTAGAGGACCTTGGCCTTACATCAGCGCTTATAGCCTTTTGTTCTGGACTGCCTTTTCAAGGATGTGTGTAAGGTGAAATAACCTTTGAAGATAGAGATACTGTTTCTTTCTGAAACAAGGAGCAGTCATGCTAATTATTCAGTGTAATAAAGATATTATTTTTTACTGTCAATTATAGAAGAATTGAGTTTGGTAAACTCAGAATGCCTCTCCTGTAATACGACCCTCTGTGGGTGCAAGTTCTCTGGCCTGCTGCACATTGTCTTAGGGGAACTGGGGCACAGAGAAGCAATACAAAAATGCTGATACCCAAGCTACAGTTATTTCTGTGATAATGAACTCTTCTTCAACTCTGACCCAGCATTTAAGAAACTGTGACAGTTTACCTTGTTATTTGCAAGATAGTTGTTGGACAAAGCTCCCAACAACTAGAGTCCCTGAATGAAATTTTGAAGCAGACCCTGATAAATATGCAGCATGAGTAAGAAATAAACCTTAGTTTTGATAAGCAATTGAGAGTCCCAGCTTACTTTGTTACTGCAGCACAACTTTGTATACTGTAATAATCAAATAAAAACATATTTTAAAATGAGCACATAACATTTAATTGATACTGTTGTAATGTAACCTGCAAATTCCATAAAGATACCAAGTCCAGATGAATTTTTGAGGAGTTTATTAATTAGCCAGCTAGCTACACGGGGCAAATCTCAAATCATGTAGGCCCTTATAAGTTCTGAGCCAGCTTTTATACAAAATCAAGTAGTGGTTGGGGTGGGTAAGGAGGGGCTTGTGATCCCTTTGTCTAGAGGTATATGTTACTCTCATGACTTTAGGGTAAGTCTGAGTATAAGATTTCTTGATTAAGGTACATAAACATTGTTTTCTAAGGTTTTCAGATAAGTTCTATCTTCTTTGCTCTGTGTGGCAAGTGGCCCCAGGCACCCTTTCAGAGAATTCTAGGAATCAGCTAAACTGTGACTAGATGACCCAGCTGCCCTTGTAAGCCAGGAAGCTCCTGCATTCTTCTCTCTCCTTTCTTCACAGAAAGTAGAGGTTAAGAGGCCTGACTTTTCCTCTTTAAAATGGTATTGCTAATGCGAAGTTTTATAGTTCTTTGGCACCTTGTCACAATACAATGTATCTGTAATGCTGGCATAGATAGAAGCATCGTTCATAAGATGCCATCATCCAAGGTGCTTCAAGGTTCAAAGTTGTTAGCTATATTAGGGACTCCTGGAGGACAATGTGTGGTATTATCTATTTATGAAGCTGAGAAAGTTAAATCAAAGAAAATGTGGTACTCAATGTGTTTTTGAATATGGCAATTTCTGAATAACCCAGGAAATTTATATTAAAAAGTTCAGCCCTCCTTTTTAAACTTTCTAAATGTAGCATGTAGTCATCTACTTCTATTCGATTCTTTTCAGTTGTAAAATAAGGTCTGAGGCAGAAAGAAGGGGAACTTGCACTTGATTCCTTTTGATTCAATTGAATTACACTTTCAACAAAAGGTGTAACACTTGAAATTGCAACCAATGGAAGAATACACACCTTTTCCTGCATGCCTTCTATTCAAAAGAGGTAATCTGTCTTTCAATGAAGATATAAACTCATTTTTCTGTTAGGTTTTTGTTCTTTTCTTGTTGGTTTTCACTTCATGACAGCAAAAACCCCTCTGGGTCAGTTAACATAGTTCCAATTCCTGTTTAATGACTTTGTGATAATCCTTGAAATATGGAGCATAAATTTTCACTTATTTTTCTTACTGATGGGCATTTACTGTATTTCCAATTTGTGCAGAAACTAAAATTCTTTGTATATTTTAAATACTACTCATTTTTTTTCTATCACTTGAATTGCAAATATTTTGTTCAGACTATGTAAAACTTAGTTCTTTTATTCACCTGGAATTTGGTTTTGAATATA
Source organism: Saccopteryx bilineata (assembly GCF_036850765.1). NCBI lineage: Eukaryota > Metazoa > Chordata > Mammalia > Chiroptera > Emballonuridae > Saccopteryx > Saccopteryx bilineata. The sequence goes on along the minus strand of NC_089495.1, from coordinate 72,323,564 downwards.
GTATAGGATAATGGTACAATTTTATACTATTTTAAATCAATGGCCAATTGTATTATTAGAATTAAAATACCATATTTCCCCAAGTGTGCTGGAGCTCCTAAGAGATGGTATTCATTGTAAAGCCAGTATTCACAGCTACCATCACAGCCGCCTGGCCAACGCAGGTTCAGGTTTGATTCGGACCAATGGTAATGAAGCAACAGAGCCAAAAACTGGTGTTTCATTTTTCTTTAATCCTAGCTCGCAGCCGGGGGGCGAGAAAATACACACAGCGGGAAACACTTCCCTTTCCATTCAGGGCTCCGAAAGCCACTGACTCATCTGAGTTTTCCTAGAATCAAAGGCTTCTACCTCACCAGTCTTATTCACCTCTGTTCCTCATCTCTTTCTCCTCCATGAACTGGCTTCTCCTTTCCCCATTCTGCCATTTTGGCTGCCTCTTCCACGTGGCTTCCCTGCCCTGCTCCAGCCTGGGCTCCTCCTCCTTACAAGAACATGGCCACTCTCTCCTGGAACAACATGATCTCTCCAAAATGGCCTCCTAACTCCACTTTTTAAAACCTTTTGGCGTGAAAGCCCTCCCCCAATACACATTATTCATAATCAAGCCCATCCCAAGCAAGAAGGGCAACTAGCTGTATCACATGAGAGCATCAACATGTGAGAGCAGCGGCCATCTTTAACAGTAAGGGTGAGAAAAAATAACTTTATCTGCCCAACATTCATTAAAGCAGGGAAGTCATCAGAAATATACTGGGCTTCCCCTTTTCAAAGTAGGAGTTTCAAAATGGTCGGGCTGTCCAGAGCTCTCCAAGGAAACTTCTTTGATTCTTCTGGTTCTTGATCTTTCACCTTCATAAACCCTCCAACCATATTCTTGTTAGCTGACAAGAGTAGGGATAACAAGCAAACCCATGGGAACATCTGTGGTTGTGTTCTCCTTGCTGGCTCTTCGTGTTCATAGCTATCGTTGACTCTGGAGAATTTTCTAAAGAAGAGGAAATTGAAGTATGATACTTTGATGAGGTCAAAAGTAGCACTTCTTGACTCCCTTTTGAGCTTTCCCTTTCTTCCCATTCTTCCAACTTTCTACCTACTAACTGGGTAAACCATAGTATAGCCTCTATGGGTTCTGAATATGTTTTAATGCTTCTGTATTAATGGGGACTAATTATGAAGAAAGGAACTAAAATGCAAGAGCTATATATTTTATTTTGATTGAATTCAAGGAATTTCTGCAGGGTTCTGCACTAGTGGTACCCGATCAGTATTGCTAACTGACTTAGCCTTAACATGGCTAGGCTAAAAGCAGGAGGGCTCTTTCATTTTAAGGAAAAAATTTTAGTTTTATTTATAAATATATTTTCCAGTGATTATCAGTTTTTCAATAATATTCATCATGAGCATGTACATTTAGTTCAAAGAACTTTATAGTGTGTTATTGATATTGTATATATTGCATTTTTTCTTAATATTACAGAGACAGAGAGAGAGAGTCAGAGAGAGGGATAGACAGGGACAGACAGATAGGAATGGAGAGAGATGAGAAACATCAATCACCAGTTTTTTTTTGTTTGTTTTTTTTTTTTTTTAATTTTATTTTATTTATTCATTTTTAGAGAGGAGAGAGAGACAGAGAGAGAGAAGGGGGGAGGAGCTGGAAGCATCAACTCCCACATGTGCCCTGACCAGGCAAGCCCAGGGCCTCGAACCGGCGACCTCAGCACTTCCAGGTCGACGCCCTATCCATTGCGCCACCACAGGTCAGGCAATCACCAGTTTTTGTTGCGACACCTTAGTTGTTCATTGATTGCTTTCTCATATGTGCCTTGACCATGGGCCTTCAGCAGACCGAGTAACCTCTTGCTCAAGCCAGTGACCTTGAGTTCAAGCTGGTGAGCTTTTGCTCAAACCAGATGAGCCCACGCTCAAGTTGGCAACCTCAGAGTCTCAAACATGGGGCCTCAGCATCCCAGTTTGACACTCTATCCATTGTGCCACTGCCTGGTCAGGCTGCACTTTTTTTTTTTTTTTTTTTGAGGTAAGATTACCATGAAGCACAAATTAATTTGGAAATACTGGAGGTCAACTATTCTTTTTAGGTTTTAATGTTTAAAATAAATTCTATATGCACCAAGCTAGATGGGAAGAGACTTTTTAACCACTAAAATAATATACTTGTGCTTTATTCTTTACCCACTGATTTCTGAACAATAGTAAAAATCTTCTCATCGATAATTAAGAACTTCACATACACATAAGCAAACAAGGTTATTTGGAAGATGCTAATTTACATATGGCCAGGATTAGGACATACAATTCAAATGAATGAAGTTATTTGTTCATGAGAGAAATGTACAAAGGATTACTCTGTATCACTAACTAGGGCTTTGGCCCCGAATCTCTACCTTTGTACAGATAGAGAGCTATATTGCAGCATGCGTGAGGCTTAATGCTTGTTCTGCCTCTCTGTCCCCAAGGCTAGAATCGAGGAAATGCAGCCAGACTGACAGAAAGTCTCTTTCCTCTTGTTATTTTTAGTCAGGAGAAGGTCCAAGCTGGTAATTCTATACAGCTCTTTCCAAGAGGGCAAAGTTATCCTAAGAGAAAAAAAAAAGCACTCCAAGGAGAAAATAGAACTTTTAATCATTTCTCTGGCTCTTTGAAATTCCTAGGCCTTGTAACATCTGAGCTCCTTCTCACCTGGAGAAAAGGAGCAGGGATGGGTTGGCAGCACAAAGCTTCCCGTCATGAGTGAATCTCCAAGTGTGGCCTGTGGACCACCACTATCAGACCAGGTGGTGGTCAACAGAGTATTATGTGTGTGGTTCCTCCAGAATAGGAGAGGAAGCCATTTTTTTCAATTATGTCAAAACTTTCACAGAAATCCATTATTATTATTATTATTATTATTATTATTATTATTATTTTCTTAAATGAGAAGCAGGGAAGCAGAGAGACAGACTCTCGCATGCACCCCAACCATGATCCACCCGGCAAGCCCCATACAAGGCCAGGGGCTGCCGCCGTCACGGCCATTCACATGCAGGTTCTCATTGAATTGGAGCAGATAGTAAAGTAACGGTGGGACTAAAAATAGTGGGCCATTCCTTTATTAAAATCTTACACTGGCCGATAGGCAAACACACAGGGATCCCAGAGCCACTGAAACATTCTCCTATTCCACAACCAGGAGAATCTTCTCCGGTCTCTCCTAGAATCAAAGGACCCACCAGCCTCAGAGGACTTACAAAGCTCCTCAACTCTCATTGCCTATCTGCACACCTTTTCTTTTCCTGCCAACATGGCTTCTTTCTCAGCACTCTGTATTTTCTCTGCTCTTTGCAAAATGGCTTCTTTATGTCTCTTCTCCTTCATCTCTCTCTTTTCAAAACTTTCTAGTGCAAAAACCTCTCTTTCAGCAAACATTAGCAAAACAATGACCCTTCTCAAGCAGGAAGGTAATGTGCAATTTCACAGACCACATATACCTGGCACTGCCTAGCCCCCAATGCAAACTATAAGCAAGCAAACATAAAAATCATATTTTACAAACTTATTTGACCAACACCCACTATGGGGCGATGCTTTGCCCATCTGGGGCAGTTGCTCTGTTGCTTAGTAACCAAGCTATATTTTAGCACCTGAGGTGAGGCCATGGGGACATCCTCAGTATCAGGGCTAACTTGCTCCAAATGAGCCATGGCTTTAGAAGGGGAATAGAGAGATAGAAGAAAGAGGGGGAGAGGAGGAGAAGCAGATGGTCACTTCTTCTGTGTGCCCTTACTAAGAATTGAACCCAGGACATCCACACACACACTCAACACATCCACTCAAACACAGGCCGATGTTCTACCATTGAGCCGACCAGCCAAAGGAAATCTCATATTATTATTAATTCATTGTTTAAATTTGCACTATAAAAATACATATAACAAAATGTAACAGATTAACCACTTTCCTTTATTTTTTAAGATTTTATTTATTGGTTTTACAGAGAGAAGAGGCAGGAGAGCAAGAAGTATCAAGTCATAGTTGTTTCACTTTAGTTGTGCATTGATTGCTTGTCATATGTCCCTTGACCAGGCAAGCCCAGGGTTTTGAACCAGTAACCTCAGTGTTCCAGGTCAATGCTCTACCCATTACACCACCACAGGCCAGGCAGATCAACCACTTTTAAATGTACAGGTCAGTTTCGTTAAGTACATGCATGTTGTTGTGCATCAGCACCATCTTTCTCTAGAGCTCTTCTTACAAACCTAAAACTCTGTATCCATTAAACAAGAACTCTCCATTCCCACTCTGCCTCTCCTCACCGCAGCCCCTGGCAAAGATTATTCTATTCAATACTTTCTGTCTCTATGAATGTGATTACTCTAGCTACCTCACATAAGTGGAATCAATAGTGCAGTAGTCCTCCTTATCCTTGGGGTTCTAAGATGCCAAGTAGATGCCTGAAATTGGGGATAGTACCAAACCCTCTAAATACTATGTTTTTTCCTATCCATACATACTAGATATATAAAGTTTTATTTATAGTTTAGGCACAGTAAGAGATCAATAGCAATAGTGAATAAAATAGAACAATTGTAACAATACTATAATATAAGTAATATGGATGTCATCTCTATCTTTCAAAATATCTTATTATACTGTACTCACTTATCTTCCTGTGATGACATGAGATGGTACAACGCCAAGTCTATCCCTGGATCTGTACAACCATCTCATACTTGCAGTGAATGGCTTGGGGTCACTTGTTTCAGAGGATCCCTGGCTGAAGTCTTCACATAGGCTCAATATTCTAGAACGACACATTGCTTTCAATAGCAGCATGTTTCTTGTTTATGTCTTCCACCCTTTTCCACCTTAACTAAGCACTTATCACTCATCGTGGCCCTGACTTTTGCAGTTTGAGGTGCAGCAGCAAAACTAGCACAAATTTCTATTTCCTTCTTTACAATTTCATGAATAGAAGAAATGTTCTTATTGTAAATTTTAGCAACCTCAGCATATGATTTTTTTTTCTTTTCCTAATAAGTTGAGAACTTTCACCTCTTCATTTAACAGAAACATTTTACGGCTTCTCTTTGGCATATTGGAATTGCCAATGTCACTTTTCTTATGCTTTGGGGTCATTCTCAGTAAAATAAGGGTTACTCAAACACAAACACTGTGATACTTCAACAGTCTGTCTGATAACCAAGATGGCTACTTAAGTGACTACCAGAAGGTAGTGTCTGCAGCATGGAGATGCTGGAGGTAGGGATGTGTCACGTCCTAGACATGACAAAGCTGGATGTCACGAAATTTCATCATGCTACTTCGAACAGCAAGCAATTTAAAATTTATGAATTGTTTATTGCTGGAGTTTTCCGATTAATATTTTTGAACTGCCATTTACTATGGGAAACTGAAATCCCGGAAAGTGAAACTGCAGATAAGGGAGATGATGAACAGGTAGTGAGAAGTAGAGGTAAACTCCTCCAATCCTGATTTCTTCAGGCTATATTTCCCTATATTTCCACAGAGAAAGAAACTGGCCTCTCGTAAAACTGACCTCCTGCAGAGGCTCAAGGAAAGCCATGTGTGCCCACTGCTTGAGAGAGAACATTCTGGTTAGCCTCAAGACTTGCACCCCAGCCACCTCACCCCCACTGTGACATTGTGTTTTATAATAAGAGCTTTGTTGCTGTTTCTAGCATGAAGCTTTTAAAACCTTTGGAATTTCCAAAGTGACTAGAGGGATAATGGTGGCTTTTGTTATGTTAATAAGTTGACATTTCTGGAAATTTCTGTTTAATATTTTCAGACTGCGGTTGACTTCCGGTAACTGAAATTGCAGAAAGTGAAACTTCAGATAGTGGGGGGATTATTGTATTTGTTTTCTTGTGATTGTTTTTTTTTTTTCACTTAGCATAATATCCTGAAGTTTCATGCATGTTGTATTAATAATTCTTATCATCTTAAATTTTGCACATATGCTATAAGAACTATAATGATCATGTTGTACCAACTTGCATTTATTTAATAGTGTTGTTCATCTTTACTAACAGGTTTTTATCCCATTTGTATGTGATTGTTAACATTTATTAATTTTGCATGATTTTATTATTTTGCTAGTTCACCAATGGTAGATAGTTTGAAATGGGTTTTTAAAAATAAATGTAGTCATAAAGATTATAATGCTATGGCTTCAACTCAGAGTAACATTGCAGTGTAAACAGTAAAGAAAATTGACTAAAACTATAAAATGTAAACCTATTTATATGGAGATTGATGAAATTGAAGCTTTCATTTGACATGCTCTATATAAGGAAAAACTCATACAGATGGATAAAATTTTATTTCATCCCACCAACGGTATGATCCAAGATGATAATGTGGTGTCTGTTAGGTTGGGGTCCAAGACTCCTTACCCAAAATCTTCTACTAAGACAGGTTGAACTTTAAGTAATCTGACACCAGGGATAGTTCCTATAATTCCCTACCTGAGCAAACCTGAGTGACATCCCAAGTCCCCTCACCCAGCCTCCCACTGGGACAACTTCCTCAGACAGTGATGCCTTCACCTTGTCCCAAAATCTTAGGACAAAACAAACCTCCTGACGAAGCCTTGCTCACTAACCCTCTAAAAGCTTAAATCCCCAGACTCTTGGTGCTGACGCCACTAGGGTCTCAGCCCATCTGTACAAAGATGCATAAATAAATTTCTTATAAAATTCATCAGGCCCTGTGCATTCCTCCTTTGGTGACCTAACAGTGTCCTTATAATAGTTTGTCAAAAGGTGGCATAAAAACTGTTTTGGTTTTTAAAAAAAACAAACAAACTGTTTTGGTTTTAAAAATTAATTTTAAAAAAGAAATTCTAATGAGAAATAAGAGTTTTCTAATGATTTACAACCAGTGATATTTAATATTAAAATTTGTATTTTAAAATTGGCATTGCAGCCCTGGTCAAATATATAGTTCAGTTAGTTAGAGGTTGCCAGTTCAATCCCTGGTCAGGGCACATACAGAAACATATTGATGTTCCTGTCTCTCTCTCTCTCCCTTCCTTTTGCTCTCAAATCAGTAAAACAAGCATTTAAAAATAAGTGTGTCATTGCATGCAAATGCAATGGTGTTGGGCAAATAAATTTGTAAAATTTGTGTTATTTGAGTTTGCTCACTTTTATTGTTAAAAATGGCACTGGGCAATGCCAGTCATGTGTCTGTGATACTGCTAATTACCTTCCTATTTGGGGAGGGCCATTGTTATGCTAATATATGCTGGAGAAGAGGTCTTTGTGGGCCCAGGTAGGTTTTTAGAAGGAGGAAGAAGTAGAAGTAGAAGTCAAAGTGGAAAGGAAGGAGAGAGAAACCAGGTTTGCAGAGTGTGAAGCCAGTATCCACGGTCACCATCACAGCCGCCTGGCCCATGCAGGTTTGCATTGGATTCGAACAGATGATAATGAAACAATGGAGCCAAAAACTGGTGGGCCATCATCTTTAATCCTAACTTGTACCTGGCGGGCAAGTAAAAACACACACTGGGCTCCAAAACCCACTCACATTCAGTGCTCACAAAGCCACTGACTTATCCGAGTTTCCTAGAATCAAAGGCTTCTAGCTCACCAGACTTATTCACCTCTGTTCCCCATCTCCTTCCTTCTCCCTGCACAAACTCTGCACATACTGGCTTGTCCTTCAGCACTCCGCCATCTTGGCTGCTTCCCCTGGCCTCCTCCACATGGCCTTTCTCTGCTCTCCTCTCTAATGCTAGTCTCAGGAACTGAGAAAAGAGCAAGCTTCCAGTCTGCCCCCATTTTATAGTGTAGAAATCAAAACCTTTAATCCAATATACAAAATAGGGAAGTCTCTAATACAAAGTCACTTATCTGGGGCATGATGGAATTGTACCACCCCACATCAAAAAAGGTGGGAAAGGCTTGGTCCTAAAACCAAGCCCCAGGCTACAAGGATCCAGCCTGCCCACAGCCCGTCCCCAACACACATTAATATCACCTGGGCGATGGGCTTCCACGTGGGCAGCGCCATCTTTAACAAAGTGAGCATAATATATTTTATCTGCCCAACACAGAGTAAGAAGCCATGTTGGCAGATGGGGAACCAGAGAGGACTGAGACTGGTGGGGTTTTTGATTCTAAGGAAAACCAGATGAGTCAGTGGCTTTGGGAGCCCTGAATGGAAAGGGAAGTGTTTTCCTACTGTGTGTTTACTCAACAGCCAGTTGCGAAGATAAAATAAAGGAACGGCCCACCATTTTTTGGCTACACTGTCTCTTTACCTGCACCTGAATGGCCATGATGGCTGAGACTACTGGCCTCATAAATGGTCACTGTGGAGGCTTTATCACTATGTGGTGTCTCCCTTGGTCAGCACTCATTTACTGCGACAGCTCTCCTTCACACTTCTAAGTTTTATTCTGCACAGCTTCTTTTATTGTACCAACCACAGAGTGCAAGCCTTTTTTCCTGTAAACTATGTATTTCTCTAAAAAAAAAAAAAAGCCATAAAAACAAACAAAAAAACTATATCTTTCTCTATATCTTCTCTGAAGACACTGTTACCAACATTTTCAAACACTGTACCAATAAATTACTTGGCTTCCTTCTCTAGGTTCTTTTCTTTCTGGTTTTGGCATTTATTTCTAATTAGTATTTCTATAATACTAATTATATTTTATAGTATATAAAATATAATTGGCTTTATCTATATATAAGATATAGCCATGGACCAAATCACAAACACTGCTACTTTAAAATTGTTAACATAAGAAATTTCCAAACCTGTAAGAATTTTTTATGAGTTAATTTGAGCCAGTCTGTCAACAATTGCCAGGCCATAAAGTCTCAATGGATTGAGAAAGTGCTCTAGGAAATGGTGGTTTCACTACTCATTTTATACATGAGAATCACAAAGATGTAAGCAGGCTACCGAAATTGTTTGGTGATAGATTAGGGAGGTGGGAGCAAGCAAATTGAGGGCATCTCTGGGATTGGAAAAAAAGTAAAAATGCATATACTAAAACTTCTTTACATAGGCAAGAATAAGAGAGTTAACAGTTAACATAATAACAATACCACTGAGGGGGTTTATTGGTTTCTGCTCAGGTGGGAAGCCTGCCCTAAGGGGGCAGGATTACCTTTACATTTCAAAGACATGTTATCAGGGAAGTTATTGTAGATGCAAAAGACAATAGACAGGATTGATTAAGGTAAGCACTGACCTTTGTTTAGAGAAAAATACCACCCTAGTCATCTACACACCATGAATTACTTTTAGTTAGAAAGTTTTAATTTCAGACTATCCTGTGTGGTTACTTTAAGTTTGAATTTGTTAGGCCATGATGCAAGGCTCTCCTGAGCTTGTCAGGTTTAGTCTGTGGCCCCATCTTTTCTCTCTTTCTTTCTTTCTTTCTTTCTTTCTTTCTTTCTTTCTTTCTTTCTTTCTTTCTGTTGGGCAGATAAAATATATTATGATCACTTTGTTAAAGATGGCGCTGTCCACGTGGAGGCCATTGCCCAGGTGATATTAACGTGTGTTAGGGGTGGGCTGTGGGCAGGCAGAATCCTTGTAGCCTGGGGCTTGGTTTTGTGATTCAGCCTTTCCCACCCTTTTTGCTGTGGGGTGGTACAATCCCATCATGCCTCAGATAAGTGACTTTGTATTAGAGACTTCCCTATTTTGTATATTGGATTAAAGGTTTGGATTTCTACACTATAAAATAGGGGCAGAACGGGAGCTTGCTCTCTTGGTTCCTGAGATTATCATTAGAAGAGAGAGCAGAGAGGAGAGCAGAGAGAGGCCACATGGAAGAGGCCAGGAGAAGTAGCCAAGATGGCGGAGTGTTGAGTGAGAGGCCAGTTAGTGCAGAGTTTGTGCAGGGAGAAGGAAGGAGATGGGGAGCAGAGGTGAATAAGTCTGGTGAACTAGAAACCTTTGATTCTAGAAAACTCGGATAAGTCAGTAGCTTTGTGAGCACTGAATGTGAGTAGGTTTTGGAGCCCAGTGTATGCTTTTTACTTGCCTGCTGGGTGCAAGCTAGAATTAAAGATGGTGGCCCACCAGTTTTTGGCTCCGTTGTTTCTTTACCGACTGTCTGAATCCAATGCGAACCTGCATAGGCCAGGCTGCTGTGATAGTGGCCCTGGCTTCTGGCTTTACTCTTTCTTTCTTTCTTTCTTTCTTTCTTTCTTTCTTTCTTTCTTTCTTTCTTTCTTTCTTTCTTTCTCTCTCTCTCTCTCTCTCTCTCTTTCTTTCTTTCTTCTTTCTTTCTTTCCTTCTGTAAAGCCAGTATCCACGGCCAGGGCCACCATCACAGCCGCCTGGCCCATGCAGGTTCGCATTGGATTCGGACAGTTGGTAAAGAAACAGCGGAGCCAAAAACTGATGGGCCATAGTCTTTAATCCTAGCTTGCACCCGGCGGGCAAGTAAAAATACACACTGGGCTCCAAAACCCACTCACATTCAGTGCTCACAAAGCCACTGACTTATCCGAGTTTCCTAGAATCAAAGGTTTCTAGCTCACCAGACTTATTCACCTCTGTTCCCCATCTCCTTCCTTATCCCAAATACAAACTCTACACAAACTGGCATCTCACTCAGCACTCCACCATTTTGGCTGCTTCTCCTGGCCTCCTCCACGTGGCCTTTCTCTGCTCTCCTCTGCTCTCTCTTCTAATGATAATCTCAGGAACCAAGAGAGCAAGCTCCCGCTCCGACCCCATTTTATAGTGTAGAAATCCAAACCCTTAATCCAATATACAAAATAGGGAAGTCTCTAATACAAAGTCACTTATCTGAGGCATGATTGGATTGTACCACCCCACAGCAAAAAGGGTGGGAAAGGCTTAATCCCAAAACCAAGCCTCAGGCTACAATGATCCTGCCTGCCCCCAACACACATTAATATCATCTGGGCGACGGCCTCACGTGGGCAGCGTCATCTTTAACAAAGTGAGCATAATATATTTTATCTGCCCAACAATCCTTCCTTCCTTCCTTCCTTCCTTCCTTCCTTCCTTCCTTCCTTCCTTCCTTCCTTCCTTCCTTCCTTCCTTCCTTCCTTCCTTCCTTCTTTCTCTCTTTCTTTGTTTTCCACATATTCATCATTTATATTTCTCACATAAACTATTGCTAGGGACTTTACATTTATTGTCCATTTGAAAATGGCATTTGTACTCTATCAACCTCCTGCCATTTGTAAAATTATATTATTATTTTTTGAATGCCTTTAAAATAGCAAGAACATTTTAACTACTTTTTATCTTGGATTTCTCATCAGAGGAAATAAAACATTTGGATACAATGCTAACACCATGAAAGGTTATTTTTATTATCCAGAGACCAGTGTTCTAGACCTCTCCTGGATTCTTTTAAATGGGCCAAAATATTATTGTAATAAGAGGCCTACATGTACAAAAACATTGAAGAGATGCTCAAATTTGTAGGTATCAAGTCATTTTTCTTTTCCAGCATTATTGTCTTCTGTTTGGAGAATGTAAAGAGAAATACCACAAGGTTAAAAGACTTCCTTATGGCAACCAATTAATCTGTTGCAGTGGTCACAAGGAAACTTCCCAAGTAACAGTCTGGCCTTGCTAATAAGTAGACATGACTCCTTTGTGTAGGGCAGCTTGGTCTGAAAACAGTATGGGGGAACTAAATAAATAAAAGTGAGCTATATGTGGCCAAGTGGTTTCTTTGTTTGCTGGAAGACAACCTGAGACAAAAGAGATTTTATATTCAGCAGGAAGTAAGGAGGTAAATTTGCTCATCTGTATTGAGAATACATGTGTTTATTGCTACCTACATTCAGTTGATATATACTTCCTCCATACAAATGTGCTCCAGTTCAGACTACAACCACATACAATTCTCTATCTAAACTGTTCAGTTTTAGATGTGTGAACTTACAGAACAGAAGGGCAAACAATCCTATTAAATATCGTAATAATTATGTACTCAATTCTGTGAGAAAAAAACTAAAATGGGCAAAAATTCACAAAGATAAAGATCTCTCCCTACTGCTCAGTATATAGGATAGCATAGAAGAAGCCATAGGTAAGACTTTAAGTAAATGAGATTAGCAATAAAAGAAAAAAAAAAGATGTTTTCTGGAAGGGAAAAATAAGATTCAAAACTAGGCCTGGCCAAGTGGCTCAGTGGATAAAATATCAACTCAGCACATCAAAGGTCACTGGTCTGACCCCTGGTCATGGCACATCTGAGAAGGAATCAATGAGTACACAACTAAATAAAACAACTACATGAAATAATGAGTTGATGTTTCTCTCTCTTAATCTTCTTTTCCTTCTCTCTCCCTTCTTCTCTCTCTCTCAAATCAATAAAAAAATTTAAAAAGTCTTAAAATTATAAAAATGTTAGAAGAAAGTATAAGCAGTAAAATCTCAAACATTTTTTTTTAGCAATATTTTTCTGATATATCTCTTTAGGCAAGGGGAAAAAAAGAAAAGATAAACAAATGAGACTCTATCAAACTAAAAACTTTTTGCATAGCAAAGAAAACTATCAACAAAATGAAAAGACAACCTACTGAATGAAAGAACATATTTGTCAATGACACATCTGTTAAGGCAGCGGTTCTCAACCTGTGGGTCGTGATCCCGGCTTTGGGCGACCCCTGTGTTTTGGTTGTTCGACCCCGCTGGGGTCGCGACCCACAGGTTGAGAACCGCTGTGTTAAGGGATAATAACCAAAAATTATAAAAAACTTATAAATCCTAACACCAAATTAAAAAATCCAATTAAAAAATAAACAAAAGACCTGCATAGATACTTCTCCAAAGAGGACATACAGATGGTCAATAGATATATGAAAAGATGCTCTCACTAATCATCAAAGAAATGCAAATTAAAACCACAATGAGTTATCACCTCATACCTGTCAAAATAGCCATCATCAATAAATCAACAATAGATACTGGCAAGGATGAGGGAACCTTCATGCATTATTAGTGGGAATGCAGATTGGTATAGTATTGTAGAAAATGGTATGAAATTACCTAAAAAAATTAAAAATGGAACTGTCTTATGACTCAGCAATTCCACTTCTCAGAATATATCCAAAGAAATCTTTAATATTAATTTGAAAGGACATATATAGCCCTATGTTCACTGAAGCATTATTTATAACAGCTAATATCTGGACACAGCACAAGTATCCCTCAGTGGACAAGTTGATAAAAATTTATGGTACATTTACACAATGGATTACTATGCAGCCATGAAAAAGAAGAAAATCTTACCTTTTGTGATAGGATGGATGGACCTGGAGATTATTGTGCTAAGTAAAATGAGCCAGGCAGAAAACAACAAATATCACACAATCTCACTTATATATGGAATCTAATGAATACAGTGAACTGAGAAACAGAATAGAGGCAGAGGCAGAGTCACAGGGAGCAAACAGCTGTCAGAGTAAAGGAGGACGAGGGGATGGGATCAGAGAAAGTGAAGGGATTAGTGAAATTATATATACATAGCACATAGATACAGATAACAGGACATCAAATCCCAGAAGGAATGGGGGGAGGGTGTTAGGAGGAGGGAAGAAAATGGAGTGTAATGCGGGCATGTTGTTGGGGGGTGAGGGTGTTATATAGTGTGGGACAGTTGAATTCGTGTTAACACAATAAATTTAAAAAATTAATTAAAAAAAAGAAAGTAAAGAGATGTCTCAAAAGGTGATCACACATAATAGCAGTTATGTATGGTGGAATTTCAGATGATTTTCACTGACTTATTTTTTGTATTGATTAATGTTTTTAATGAGTATGTGTTATTCTTAGAATAAAAAGAAATAAAGATACCTTCATTTTGAAAAGAAATAAGCAATTAAATGAATGCTATTTATGATATAAATAAGGATATTATTAAAACTAAGATAGAGAAAGAAGAATATAAACAAATGGGAAAATAAATCATGTTTTATGACATCTATATGTCATAAATTACAATAATATTTTTGCATATTGTTCTTACATTTACTTTTCTAGGACCATAAGTAACAGTGCTGATGAAGAAGTGATTCTATAACTTTATTGTGAATCAGACTCAGCAGGAAGGCTTATTAGGGATAAGTTTAACCAAAGATTGACAAGATCTGCACCCTACAGAATATTAAAACTACAAAACATTGCTGAAAGAAATTAAAGAAGACCTACATACATGAAGAGAAATTCTAAATACGATGATTAGAAGACTCAATATTAAGATGTTAATTCTCATGGGAAGGAAATTAAGTGGGACAAATATAAGGTGACAGAGGATGATTTGACTTTGGGTGATGGGTACATAACATAATTGACTGTTCAAAATGATGTGGAGATGTTTACCTGAAATCTATGTGCTCTTCTTGATCAATGTCACCCTCTTAAATTTCATTTTCTAAAAAAAAAAAAAAGAAAAAAAAAAACAATGAGTTTAAAAAGAAGCATGTAAACCTTTAACATAATGAAAAGACACTTACTGAATGGAGAAAAGTATTTGCACATTATATATCTGATAAAGGGTTAATATCCAAAAAATATAAAAAATCATAGAACTTATTAAAATTTTTTGATTAAAAAATGGACAGACTTGGCTGCATAGCTCAGTTGGTTAGAGTATCTTCCTTATATGCCAAGTTTGTGAGTTCAATCCCCAGTCAGGGCACATATAAGAATCAACCAATATATGCATAAATAAGTGGAACAACAGCTTAATGTTTCTCTCTCTCTTTTTCTCTAAAATCAATCAATTATATATTTTAAAAATAAGCAGAGGACTTCAATAGACATTTCTCCAAAGAATACATACAGATGGCCAACAGACATGAAAAGATGCTTAACATCACCAATCATCAGGATAATGCAAATTAAACCACATGATATTATCTCACACCCACCAGAATGTCTATTGTAAAAAAATGCAACAAATAACAACTGTTGGTTAGGATTTAGAAAAAAGGGAACCTTTGTAAACTGTTGAAGGAATTATAAATTGGTGCAGCCACTATGGAAAACAGTATGGTGGTTCCTCAATATTAAAAAAATAGAATCACCATATGACCCAACAATTTCACTTCTAGTGTTTACTTGAAGAAATGAAAACACTAGAATTGAAAAAGGTATATGCATCCTTATTTCAATGCAGCATATTTATAATAGCAATGTTATGGAAACAACCTACGTGTCTCTCAACAGATAAGTGGATAAATAAGATGTGGTACATACATACAATGAAATATTACTCAGGCATAAAAAAGAATGAAATTTTGCCATTTGCAACGACATAGATGGACCTAGAGGGTATTATGCTAAGTGAAATAAGTGAAACAAAGACAAATACTGCATGATTTCACTTATAGATAGAATCTAAAAAATCAATGAATAAACAAAATAGAATCAGACTCATAGATACAGAGAATAAACTAATGACTGTCAGAGAAGAAGGGAGGGAGGATGGGGAAGGAAAATAAAGCATGGTATTTCAGATAGGTGACAGAGATAAAGAGGAATGAGGGTACAAATGTCTAGTAATACAATAAATAAGTCATAGGGATGTAATGTGTACAGCACAGAAAATATAATCAATAATAGATCATTACTAAATTTGCCACGTTGTAAGATATGTAAATGTTCAATCACTGTAACTAATATATAATAATATTATATATCAACTATACCTTAATAAAAAAATTTCTCAAATGCTGAACCAGAAAGAAATGTTGGCTTAATTACAAAATACCACTGAAAGAGGCTACCTTCTTAAGACCACAAAAAAGGACTTATTTTAAAATGTTAGAAGAAAAAAAAACCTGACTAAATATATGGAACACAAAGCTAACAGGAGATAGAATCACCCTCCTCATACCTAGAAGCCATTTATTGAGTTAGAAAAGAGCAGGAAAGAGAACAAATGTTATCAGAGGAAAAGACCACTGAAAATGATTTAAAATGGGTCCACTTTTAATGAAAATCTGTCAGTTTTTTGCTGCAGAGTACACTGTGATCACATACATACTTAGACTTCATTGTTTGTTATTTATCCTACTTGCTACAGAGTCTTTAAGACTATTCATAATACCTTGCCTTCTGTGCATTAGAGAGCAAGGTTCATGGCGGGAATTCTCTGCAAGCTAACACTGGGTCAGGCTTTGTCTCCATGCTCACAGCACTTATGTAATCCAGTCATTAGTAGCAGGACAGTTCTATGTCCCACATTAAACAATAAGCTCCCTGCAGGCGAAGACTCCATGTGATTCATCTGTGTGCCCTCTGTGCCCAGCACAGCACATAGCAAAGGTAAAGTATTAAAAAATATTTGACCTAAAGGAAGAATCAGTATATCCCACCCCAAGAAGATGAAAAATTTTACTTTTAATGTGATGACTTTTTGAGTCAAATATAAATAGCTTGAGCTATAATCAGCAGCATTTATTTGATTTGTAAAATGTAACGTTGATTACTAGGTTCAGTCAAGTTTTCTAAGTCCTCCAAGTCTGGGCCAGAAATCTGTACCTGAAGACTTCCTCCTTTCTTTTTCCCGGAGTGGACACATATTCTTGAATCTTACTTTTTCTCAAGTTAGATCTTTGCCTTCTTGCCCAAAGTTGGAGAGAGAATATGGGTGTCTCTTACTTCAATCAACAGTCTGAATTCTAGGGGACAGCCACCTAACAAACTGCTTCAAAATATACTTTACATTTTATCGTAAGTGACATACTTTCCCTCACATTATCTTCTAATGACCATCCAGTTTATCCTAGAGTTTTCAGAATGACATATGCATACCAGAGTGTGAGAGAGAAATGTCCTGAAGATTCAGGGTCCTGCTGTATTAGTGACATTTCTACTACATCAGTGGTCCGGGGCACACCAGACCATCTAAATGATAGATTGCTGCATTTTATACCTCTTACCACTAAACAAACAAACAAACAAACAAACAAACACCATACACAGAGGTGACACCCAAGTTGATTACTACAAAATAACTAAACAGGAAAGAAAGATGGCATTCCTGACTGAGGAAAGAGCATACGCCAAGGTCTATAGGTATGAAACAGCAGGTTTTCTGTGGGGAAGCAAAAGCAATTTGATATCATTAGAGCATAAACTTAAAGGCAAGGAGTATTGGGAGAGGTGATCAGAAAGGTTGAGTTGAAATGATGGGTTTAACAACTGAAGTGTCTTAAGTAGGACAGATGTCTTTAGGCAAAGTTGATGTGCTATCCACTTATTAGAAAATATCCCATGAGAGTGGGAGTAAGGGAAAACGTGAACTAATACAAGACAGAAACAAAGTTGAACTGAGGATGCTACTCAGCTCTCTAGTGCAACTGACCGCCCAGTCTCACAGACTTGCCTTCTGGGAAACCATCTGAAAAACTGCATCTGTGGCCAGACTGTTCAGGAAGAGAAGGGAAGAAGAATTTACTTTCTAGCTTTCAATTCACATTGGTCAAAAGTTTACCCCATTGGAACTTGCTTGGTGTACCAGAAGTAGGTACTCAGTAGTATACTAGGAGCTTTGTTGTTTGTTTGTTTAAGGTGAGAGGTTCTCACATTGTGTGTTTTGTATTTTATTCTGTTTATCTTGTCATTAGCTGTACAAAAGCTTTTTAGTTTGATATACCTGTAGTTTCATTTGTTTATCCTGTCTTTTATTTCACTTGCCCGTGGAGATAAATCAGCAAATATATTGCTGCAAGAATGTCGGTGAGCTTACTGCCTATGTTTTCTTCTAAGATGCTTATGGTTTCATGACTTACATTTAAGTCTTTTATCCATTTTGAGTTTATTTTTGTGAACGGTGTAAGTTGGTGGTCTAGTTTCATTTCTTTGCAGGTACCTATCCAATTTTCCCAACAACATTTGTTAAAGAGACTGTCTTTACTTCATTGCATGCTGTTACCTCCTTTGTTATATATCAGCTATCCATAAAGGTGTGGGTTTATTTCTGGGTTCTCTATTCTGTTCCATTGATCTATATGCCTGTTCTTATGCCAGTACCAGGCTGTTTTGAGTACAATGGCCTTGTAGTATAACTTGATATCAGGAAGTGTGATACCTCCCACTTTATTCTTTTGTTTTTTTTAAGATTGCTGAGGCTATTTGTGTTCTTTTTGGTTCCATATAAATTTTTGGAATATGTGTTCTATATCTTTGAAGTATGTCATTGGTATTTTAATTGGTATTGCATTGATTTTATAAATTGCTCTGGGTAATATAGACATTTTAATGATGTTTATTCTTCCTAACCAGGAGCATGGTATATGCTTCTACTTGTTTTATTTTCCTTGATTTTTTTAATCAATGTTTTATAATTTTCCGAGTACAAGTCTTTAACCTCCTTGGTTAAATTTACTCCTAGGTACTTTATTTTTTTTGTTGCAATAGTGAAGGGGATTGTTTCCTTAATTTCTCTTTCTGATTGTTCATTGTTGGTGTGTAAAAATGCCTCTGATTTCTGTGTATTAATTTTATACCCTTCTACCTTGCTGAATTCATTTATCAGGTCCAGTAGTTTTTTGACTGAGACTTTAGGGTTTTCTATATACAGTATCATATCATCTGCAAATAATGATAGTTTTACTTCTTTTTTTCCATTTTGGATGCTTTTTATTTCTTTTTCTTGTCTGATTGCTGTGGCTAGGACTTCCAGGACTATGTTGAATAAGAGTGGTGAAAGGGGGCACCCCTGCCTTGTTCCTGATCTTAAAGGGATTGCTTTTAATTTTTGCCCATTGAGTATAATGTTGGCTGTGGGTTTGTCATAGATGGCCTTTATCATGTTGAGGTATGTTCCCTGTATTCCCACTTTGCTGAGAGTTTTGATCATGAATGGGTGCTGGATTTTATCAAATGCTTTTCCTTCATCTATTGAAATTATGTGGTTTTTCTCCTTCTTTTTGTTTATGTGATAATTCACATTGATTGATTTATAAATATTATACCATTCTTGCCTCCTCACAATAGATCCCACTTGATCATGATGTATGATTTTTTTCGTGTATTGCTGGATCCGGTTTGCTAATATTATGTTGAGAATTTTAGCATCTAAATTCATCAGGAATGTTGGCCTATAATTTTCTTTCTTTGTGTTGTCTTTGCCTGGTTTTAGAATCAGAACATGCTTGCCTCATAAAAGGAGCTTGGAAGTCTTCATTCCTCTTAAATTTTTTGAAAAAGCTTGAGAAGGATAGGAGTTAGTTCTTCTTTGAATATTTGTTAGAATTCACCAGTGAAGGCATCTGGCCCAGGGCTTTTGTTTGTTAGGAGTTTTTTTTGATAACTCTTTCAATCTCATTTATTGTAATTGGTCTGTTTATGTTTTCTGATTCTTCCAGATTCATTTTTGAAAGATTACATGTTTCAAGGAATTTGTCCATTTCACCTAGGTTGTTTAAATTTTTGGCATACAACTTTTCATAGTATTTTCTTACAATATTTTGTATTTCTGTTGTTTCAGTTGTTATTTCTCCACTCTCATTTTTAATTTTATGTATTTGAGTATTCTCTCTTTTTTTCTTGGTGAGTCTGGTTAAAGGCTCATCGATCTTGTTTACCTTTTCAAAGAACCAGCTCTTAGTTTCATTGATGCCCTATATTGTTTCTTTAGCCTCTATGTCATTTATTTCTGCTCTGATCTTTATTATTTCCTTTCTTCTACAACCTTTGGGCTTTACTTGCTGTTCTTTTTCTAGTTCTTTTAGATGCAGGGTTAGGTTTTTTATTTGAGCTTTTTCTAGCTTCTAGCTTGTAATGCTATGAACTTCCCTCTCAGTACTGCCTTTGCTGTGTCCCATAAATTTTGAGTTGTTGTTTGTTCATTATCATTTGCTTCTAGGAATTATTTTATTTCTTCTTTGATCTCATTGTTAACCCATTCGTTATTTAATAATATGCTATTTAGTTTTCATGTGTTTGAGTATTTTTTAGTTTTTCTGTTGTGATTATTTCTAATTTAATGACATTGTGATCAGAGAAAATGCTTGATATGATTTCAATCTTTTTAAATTTGTTGAGACCGTCTTTTGTGTCTTAACATGTGGTCTATCCTAGAGAATGTACCATGAGCTCTTGAAAAGAATGTATATTACGCTGCTTTAGGGTGAAAGGTTTTGAAGATATTTATTAAATCCAGTTGATCTAGTGTGTCCTTTAAGTCTGCTATTTGTTAATTTTATTTCTTGAGAATCTTATCTAGTGATATTAGTGGGGTATTGAAATCCCCTACTATTATAGTATTGCTGTTGATCTTGCCCTTTATATTCTTCAAAGTCTGCTTTATATATTTATGTGCTCCTATATTAAGTGCATAGATATTTATAATGAATATATCTTCCTGTTGGATTGCTCCTTTTATTATTATGTAGTGATCTTCTTTATCTCTTACTATAGCCTTTATTTTAAAGTCCATTTTGTCTGATATAAGAATTGCTACTCCAGCTTTTTTTTTTTTTATTTCCATTTGCATTAAATATTTTTTTCTATCCTTTTACCTTTAGTCTATATGTATTTTTTGTTTTGAGGGTGTCTCTTGTAGACAGCAAATATAGGGGTCCTGTTTTCTTATCTATGCAGCTACTGTACAATTTTGATTGGATTATTTAATTCATTTACATTTAAAGTTATTATTGATATGTAGTTGTTTATTGCCATTTTATTTTTTAAACCTATATTCCTCTTTTACTATATTTTTTCTTCCTTTGTTCTGTTTACAACAGACCCCTTAACATTTCTTGCTGCATTGGATTGGTTATAATGAATTCCTTGAGTTTTTTTGTTTTGTTTTTTGTCTGGGAAGCTTTCTATTTCTCCTTCAATTTTAAATGATAGCCTTGTTAGATATAGTAGTCTTGATTGTAGGCTCTTGTTCTGCGTTAATTTGAATATTTCTTGCCATTCCCTTCTGGCTCAAGTGTTTCTGTTGAGAAGTCGAATGTCATCCTTATGGGGGCTCCTTTGTAGGTGATAGCCATTTTTTTTCTCTAGCAGCTTTTAGTATTTTCTCTTTATTTCTTAGCTTTGGTATTTTAATTATGATGTGTCTTGGTGTGGATTTCTTTAGGTTTCTCCTTAATGGAGTTTTCTGTGCTTCTTGAACTTGTGTGATGTTTTCCTGCATCAATTTAGGGAAGTCTTCAGCTATGGTTTGATTGAACAATGTTTCTATCCCTTGTTCTTTCTCTTCTTCTCCAGGAACTCCTAAGATGCAAATGTTGTTTCTCTTTAGGTTGTCACAGAGCTCTCTTAGAGTTTCCTCAGATTTTTTCAGTCTCTTTTCTTTTTACTGCTCTGCTTCTGTTTTCATTTATGTTGTCTTCTAAATCACTGATTCTATCCTCTGCTTCATCCGGCCTACTTTTAATTGCTTCTAGTGTAGTCTTCATTTCTGATATTGTATTTGTCATTTCTGACTGGTTCTTCTTTATTATTTCAATGTCCTTTTTGATGCTTGTTATCTCTTTATTTATGTGCTCACTGTGTCCATCATTAGTGTTGTAAGATCTTTCAGCATTCTAATAATCATTATTTTAAACTCTGCATCTGGTAGTTTGCTTATTTCTATCTCACTTAGTTCATTTTCTGGGGGGTTCTCTTGTTGATTCATTTGGATTGCACTTCTCTGTCTTCCCATTTTGTCTGTTTTGTCCTGGACCTCCCTGGCCAGGGCCTGGCACAGATCAGTGGGGTCACTGCCTATGACTGGTTCTTATCCACCTTTTGGGAGCTAAAGATTATCCAGATCTTGTGACTGCCTCTGCTGGGTCCAGGTATTGTTGTAAATATCAGCTGTACTCGTAGGTTTGCTTTTATCTACTCTTGACCTGGGAGAAGTTCCTTTAAAAGTTCAAGTTTCCCTAAAATCCGCTTTCTGTTGCCTCTTATTACTTGACACTTGTTTGGCTCAGTACTGTAATTCAGTGACTAGGTACGATATTAGATGTGGCCTACTCCTTAGCCTCAGGTGTCATGCTATCCAGACATTTTATTTATTTCTTTTCTTTTCTTTTCTTTTTTTGTTCTTTTTCAGCACTCAGTAGGGTGTAGTCACAGGGGTCCAGTGGGTGTGGATCCTGTGCTCCTCTTGTGTAGTCTGTTTACCAGTTCACCACTGCTGATGCTGCCTAGGGCATTAGGCTCAGCTGCTGCTGGCACCAGCCCATCTCCATGACTGCCACTGCCCTGGTTGGGCTTGCATGTGCCTGTGTGCCCATTTGGACTGCTTCTGTGGCTACCTCAGCCTCCGCTGCCTCTGAGAGCCGATGTGTGCTGTGGGCACTTTTGCTTACGAGCTTGGGCATCTGCTCCAGCTTTCACCCCCGTGGTGGGGCCATGCATGCCTGCTTGGACCACTTCCGGAACTGCCTTGGTCAGCTCAGACCTCAGCAGCCACCTCGGGGGAGGGGGGGTGCGCACACCCGCATGAATCACCATGGAGGTCACCTGTGCTTTCACTGCCGCTGAGGGCGTGCCCACACCCTGAGCAGGTTTGCATGCCTGCCCAGATCCCTGCAGCAGCAGCGTGACTTCCGCCCTTACTGGCTGGCTCGCGTGCGCCCTCTCATTCTCCCTCCACTGTTGCTGGGGCCTCTGCCTCAGCGAGCAGGACTGTGTGTGAGCCCAGACTTCTGCAATGGCAGTGGCGGTTCCTGGATTCGTGGCCCGGATTGCACGGGCTCGCTCAAACTTCCACAGCCACACCCCTGCTCCCTCCAGACTGCCTACCCCAGGCAAGCACTCAGCAGTGCGGGACGGGGGGGGGGGGGGAATGTTGTAGCTTAGACCTCTGAACTCCCAATTTGTGTCCCTATCATGGTGCCTGGCTCTAGGTGCCTTTGTTCTAGCTAGGGTAGGGGAGCCTCTGGTGGACGGGGCACTTTCTTTCCTTTGCTGGTGATGCTGTTCCCATGAAAAATGTTCACTTTAAATTTGGGGAGTGACTCAGCCCAGGCGTTAGGGTGTCCTCCTGGAGCTCCAGGGAAGTGGCTGTGAGCGAGGCTCTCCATACAGTTTCTTTAATACGGAGCCTGGGTCTGAGAGTCTTGCCTCCTTCTCTCAAACCATGTCTAGGCTTTTCTCTCAGCCAAATATCGTCCGTAAGCTCCTTCCAGGCTCCAGGGCTCTAGGCTGAGATTCCAGTTTTGGGAATAAGGACCTACAACTCTCTGGACAGCCCTCCCCATTGCGAAAGTCCCTTCTGGCCGCCGCTCGCTCCCAGAAGCAGAGCAGCCTTTTCCACGTTTCTGCCTTTCCTACCAGTCTCAGTGTGGGTTCTTTGGTGGTCCTCTTAGTTTAGTCCAAAGTTTGTCTTTCACGATGAGTGTCCTCAGATTTAAATTGTAATCCACCTTGGTTCTGGGAAGTGGGTGTTGGAGCATCTGCCTACTCTGTGGCCATCTTGGAACCCCCCCCCAAAACTAGATTTTTTATAATAAATAAAGGTGTATTACTCACATTACCAAAACATCTAGAAAGTACTCTTAAGGGTTCCCCTGACAACTGGGTCTTTATCAAAAGTTAGTTTAAAGATTATTAACTGAAAAAAAAGTAGGGGTTAAAATTGCCTAAAATAGAAATACATGGATTTATCAGAGATAAAGGAAAGGTATTTCTGAAAATGTGTTATGAATAAAATAAAACATCTCAGCCAAGTTACAAAACCATTAACAGAAAATATTCTGGAGTCATGATTACATACCTCTATTAGCACAATGTAACAGTTTCTCTCAAAATATGATGTGAGAAGTTCTGTCAAAAATTTTGCTTTATCAAGAGCATTTAATTGATGGTTTTGAAATGCAATGATCCGTTAAAATGGAAACTTCTATCAGTAGCCCCCAGTCATGTCCATGATACCTACCGAACAGTCCTCTCTTTGATCTAGCCCAAAATTATATATGATACTGAAAATAGGATAAAACAGGTAAATTAGACCTGTGGTGGCACAGTGGATAAAGCGTTGACCTGGAAATGCTGAGGTCGCCGGTTCGAAACCCTGGGCTTGCCTGGTCAAGGCACATATGGGAGTTGATGCTTCCAGCTTCTCCCCCACTTCTCTCTCTCTGTCTCTCGTGTCTCTCTCTCTCTGTTCCCCCCTCTCCTCTATAAAATGAATAAATAAAAAAAAAACAGGTAAATTATTATTTATGTATGACTACAGATGCTTAAATTCATTGCACATTTTACTAAGCAGCTAAAAAGTCTGGTAATACTCAAGAAAATGTAGGTATTCAGGATTTATACATGTTGGAAAGAGGCATCTAAAAACCTCTGATTTTCTGAGGAACCTTCTAATTTAACAAATTGCCTGGTATGTTGAGTTGAAAAGGCTGTAATTCAGAAATATACTAAGATTGAATAGTATAACTATGACTAAGTGCCACAACGTTGCATCAAACTTTTAGAACCTTTTCTCTGCCAGCCCTGCTGAGTCTTTTTCTGGGTATAAAATAAAAAGTCCTGGTATTTTTCTTTTAATTGTTTTACCTTCATAGTCTTAGGAATTTGTGAATCAATTTGGGACTAAAAATCATGCTGGGAAGATAAATTACATTCATATGTCAGATATTGCCTCCCAACGTTATCTAGCTCAGCAGTCTATAATGAGCCCCCCACTCACCAGGCCAAGTTTCAGCCAAAAAAATAAATAAATATATAAATAAAAGAACACCTACTGTTTCTCCATCAAGGGCAACTCTCTCAGAGGGCAAACAAAAGCAACAGAGGGAGGCCAACTAGATCCGTGCAGTTCTACTGGTTGCTATGCAACCCTCCGTGCAAGTTGGGCAGCAACAGATGGACGTTTTGAATAGCATTAATGCCCCTCTGACCCATGTTTTAAATAGTGCCCAGACTTACTGCCTGATGAATTCTATTAACTATAGGCATACTTACACATATAAAATATAACATCATAAGTGACATTGTTATTACCCTCCTTGCTAACATAGAGTCATAAATCTATTGGCAAAATTTGAGACTGATGATATTCAATGAGATTTTTCTATTTTTTCTCCTTTTCTTGATAAATGAATCACTGATGTCTCATAACCTTGGGCTGCATATTTCCTTGTGGTTTCGCTCTGATTCCATATGCAAACCTGAAATGACCGCCGAGTCTCAGCTTCATTTTCACAAAGCTCTGTTTCTTCCTCTGCCATTGTTACCTGTGGGCTCTGGGCATTGTGTGAAAGACCTTTCTTTATTGTAACATTAAGAAAGAACATAACATGGAATAAATATTTTATATGCTTTTGTGAGGATAATGTGGTAACTATGTTCCTGATTGAACAATCAATCTGAAGTGTACACCTAAAGCTGCAAAAGTTCTTTGTCCACTTGCCTTCTGCCCTGACCAAGTTTCAGCCACTTTTCATCACTTGTGGTGAGTAGATTGCAAAGGGGTTAGTGTGCCCTCAAGGGTTATCAGGCTCAGATCCTCTCCTTGGGTCTTTAAAATTGTGTGTACTATGTGACTTACATTGTAAGAACTGAAAGGGAAAAGAAATCAGTTCTTAAAAAAAATCTAGCCGTACAGCATAGCATATTGACAGCAAGAAGTTTTTAAATTTTAATGAAGCTCATTGATGATATCTTAATGAAGTGGTATAGAGAAGGAAGTATTGGGCTAGATAAAGGTGCCCAGAGAAGAGGTTCTGGTCCCAGATCTCCACCTAAATAATCTTTAAAAAGAAAAGTTTCTCTACATTTCTTGGTGCCAAGTTCCTCATCTGTAAATTAAAGAAGTTTCAGTGAAATAATTCCTTTAGAGTTTCCTTTAGCATCCCCATTCTCTGAGTAAACAAAGATGCAGTTAAAAATGAGCGGCAATTACGTTTCCAGCCGAGCATGGAGATGATCATTTTTAAAGCCTCATATTCACACGTAATCACAAAATTCTTCTTTTAAGGAAGAAAGTGAAAAGCCCTTGGTTCCCACCTAGAATTTCTGGGGGCTCTCTCTCGGTTCTGTGCTTCCACTCCTTGCAGGTGCTCATGTCCAGGGAAAACCCGGTGATTACATGGCTTCTGTGAAGGTTTATATTTTGCACCATAATTTCTTGCCAGAGCCATCGCTCTGCGGAGGGAGCAGTAGCATGTGCACCCGCAGTTTTGAAAGTGGTGCTGCTTCTCTGTCAGGCTTCCTGCTGCTGCCCAGTGTGTCTTTGTTTTGGAAATATGAGCTTGGTTTTCCACCACTGTGTGCTCGGGCTTGTTGTCTTCTTGCTGAGAGACATCGCTTATCCTCCTGCATATACATACATGCTTACATATGTACCCATAGAGAAATGTTGGCTTTGTTTGCTCATTCTCCCACCTCCTTTGAAGACTCTGGGGGCTGGGAAGTGTGGCATCTTGAATTATGTTGTCGTCTCTAGCATGAATTAATGTTAATGACTATGGGTTCTTAACAACTGCACTACCACCTGAAGTAATCGCATAAAAATGATTCAGTTCAGTAACAAGCATTCCTATCTTCATAGTTCTGCATACACTCTGATGACCAGGGCTTTGAGTTAGTCCTACATTTATTCTGGTATTTATCATATTGTATTTTATTGAACTCTCAAGAGGTATATATTTAGAAAATATTTCAGTTTTCTATTTATAGTTTTATTATATAATGTTTTTACTTCTGTTATGTTTTACATTATGAACTTTTTATAACTTTATATTCCAAAATATAAAACTACATTAAATAATTTTATACTTTATATTCTTGATCAACCTAATTGTTATGTGATTTTGTTTCTCATTTTGGGGACAGTGTTCTTTAGGAACTTTCTTTACTTTATACTTTATCTACCAGAAGTGTTTCAATATGTATATTGATTAAAAAGAAGAAAATTTCATATGCTAGAGCTTATTATTGTACATAGTCTTATATTTAGATAGAATTTGTAGTGTGTATTGCACCCTAGGCTTTTTTTCTGACTCAAATAATGTTCTAGAATCTCCCAAAGGTAGTTAATTTCCTTTCTTAAAAATATAATTCTGGTAAAAACACATAAAAGCTACCTTTGCTATAAAAACAAGTAATAGGTATGTTTAAATTTCTGTTATGTTTAATTTCTATAAATTTCCCTTAGCTAGTCTTTTAAATATATACATTTGTAGATACAATAGCACTCAGGAAAATGATTCACAAATAAAATCATCACTGAAACCTCGAATTTCCCTTTGGACTCACTTCTTCCAATTTAATGAATCTTTAACATTTCAAACTGGTTTGAATGTCTCTCAAATCCACTGCTCTGCTGCATTTTCCTATCTCCTGTCATTTTCATTTCATCGGGTTTTTAGGCAGTTCTACTGCTGGAGCCTCTGGGTAGACACAGTGAATGTTCAGGTTGGTTCTTATATCTAGGGATTTGTCCTCCAAACAACATAAAAGGTATGAATCAACATATATAGACCTTCATATCTTGTGATGGAACCTTGCTGGTAGTTTGGTAGAACTGTGACTTGTCTGCAAGACCAGCTATTTTACTTCTGATGCAAGAAGAAAAAGGTGTAAGTTCAAATGCCAGAGGCAGGGCTCCCTAGACTTCTTCCAGAACTTTCTATCTCTAAAGCAGTATCTGAGCTATTCAGATCCCCCTCCAGATTCATGATACCATTTTTGATCAACCTAATTGTTATGTGATTTTGTTTCTTATTTTGTAGACAGTATTCCTTAGGAACTTTCTTTATACTTTACCAGAAATGTTTCAATATGCATATTGATTAAAAATGAGGAAATTTTATATGCTAGAGCTTATTATTGTTCTTTAAACCAATACATAATAAGGAAACATAACCTCCAACTGAACTACTTACAGCTAAAGTACAAGAATGTTTATTTAAAATAAATTTAAGCATCAAAACCTTGAAATATTTTATTTATTTATTTATTTATTTATTTATTTATTTATTTATTTTTGTATTTTTCTGAAGTGAGAAGCAGCGAGGCAGAGAGACAGACTCCCGCAAGTGCCCGACTGGGATCTACCCAGGGAACCCGCTAGGGGCGATGCTCTGCCCATCTTGGGCATTGCTTCATTGCAACCAGAGCCAATTTAGCACCTGAGGTGGAGGAACCCTCAGCACCCAGGCCAACTTCACTCTAATGGAGCCTTGGTTGTGGGAGGGAAAGAAAGTGATAGAGAGAAAGGAGAGGGGGAGACGTGGAGAAGCAGATGGGCACTTCTCCTGTGTGCCCTGGCCAGGAATTGAACCCTGGACTTCTACATGCCGGACCGACACTCTACCACTGAGCCAACCGGCCAGGTAAAACATTTTAATTTAAAACAATTTCTCTTAAGGACTTTTGAAACCAGCCATGCATTATAGCTGTTTCTTCTCCCATCTTGTCTAGAGAGGTAAACTGGACTTAATGGAAATTTTACATTTTTTTCTGCAAGCTGTTGGTTTCATCTGGCTCAAATTTGGGTCTCATGATGTTGAAGAATATATGAGCTATTGGAGCTTAGCAGAACCTACTCCTACTCCATTCATCATTATACCTGTGTTACATACCAGTTTATGAGTGTTGCTAATAACCAAACCCCCAATTCCATTCAGATTCTTCCTGTTCTTTAACCATCAGAGAAGTACAGTTAAATTTGGAGATGATTTGAAATTGTCTATTGTGCTGTTCAAAAGAAGAAAAAGCCTATAATAAGAATAGCAAAATGTTCCACTGCATATTTAAAATTTTTCATATGCCCAGGTCTACATTTTATGAAATTTGTTTTTTAGGGTTATGCATATATCTTAGCAATGATCCTATTTAGTGTATGCCAGTTTAACACATTTATTAGCTATACTTATTGCTAGTATTAGTTTCCACCTTCTATTTCAGAAACCCCTCACTAGTCCCTTAACAACATTTGCCTTCCTTAAAACCTACGTGTTTCCCAGTACTTTCTATGCATATTCTGGAGAACACTAGTTCTAGGACATACTCTGCAATAATAGAGGGGATTTCCAGAGTCAGGTAACTTTGAGGAAAACCCTACAAACTATATTCTACCTCTTGAAGATTTGTACTTTAATACAGTAAAAGCTTTTAAGAGACCTACAGTGACAATATCTGTTTATAAATAATTCAATGCTCCCTCTTTTTTATGCAATAACACCTGTTAATTACTGGTCCATGAAGCTTCATGAATCACATTTTGGGAAGACAACATGGTGTTGTGTAGTGCTCGAGTTTTTGGAGTCATACAGACCTTAGTATAATCCAGTAATCCTCAAACTGGGCCCTAGGCCAGTATATCTGGGAACTTATTAGAAATGCAAATATTCAGGCCCCACCCCTCACACTAAACCAGAAACTCTATAGTTAGGATTTTGCAAATATGTTTTTAAATTAATACTCAGATGTTTCTAATACATGAAAATTGGTGCAACTAGTCTAATTAATTCCACTAACTTCACTTTATTCATCTGACTTTTTTTTCTTTTTTGATTTGGGAGAATTAGTAGGAGACACAGAAAAATACATTTTAAAATGTTGGCTGTATTAGTACCTACGAATGCCTTGATTGTTAAGTGTCACAGCTACAAATAAAATTATATTAGACAAAACACGGACTATATTAGCTCTTATAATCAAACTGCCAGAATGGCAAAGGTGAAACGGCAAGCCCAGACTCAGAGACTGGAATGCTGTCAATCCTTCCTCCCTCTCTGTGCTCCTCCATGCTGCAATGCAGCTTCAAGCGCTCCCACCAGCTTTCCTCACGCCAGCGCGGGAAGGAGGTTCTACAACTGATTGAGCAGCTGATCACCCTAAACCAACTACTATGCTGAGGGTTATAGTGGTTTGATTTAAAGAATAAATAGAGGCTACTCTCGAACAGAAAAGAAGGAACACATGCATGACCACTGAGGAAATAATGGTTTGTATTTTCTGAAATTATTTTTTGCTTTAGGACACCAGTCCTTCTCAGAGTGTGCCATGAGACATGGTCAAGTGTGAGTATAAATACATTTAGAAACTATATTATTAACTATATGTATAATATGTACTGTGTTAGAGTGTCATTTTGTGTCATTTTGGTGGGTGGTGTACCCCAGGATTTTGTAAATGTAAAAAATGTGCCGCGGCTCAAAAAAGGTTGAAAATCACTGCTCTAAGGCTGTTAGATATCTAGAATGAGTTCCCACTTACCTTCATCATTAGGTTCCTGGAACTGGGAGGGAACCACGTATGTGAACTAATTTCGTCATAGGCTAATTGATATAAACAGGAGTTACGTTACTAGAGCATCTCATCAACATTGTAACAAAACGGTGTTGATCAAAACTACATTATTCCAGAGCCTGTAGTGTTTGGATACTCATTTTTAATATTTAGTACTAATGCTTATATTATTTATTAGTATGCTAATCACTAATATTCTAATATTTAACACTAATATTTGAACTTAAGTTTTGTTTCATTAATTTTGTCTCTAATCGAAGGAGAAAAAGAATGCCAAAGGAGCAAAATGACAGGATGAGCTTACTACGAGTGGTCCCATCTGAGTCACTGTCTATGTTTTACTCTTAGAGAAAACCTATAGTTAAGAACTCATATTTGCCAGCACAATTTTCTAAGAAATTTTAGTACTTGGTAGAAAGTTTTAATTTCCTTATCAATGAAAAATTTATTAAACACCTACTATGTGCCAATTATTATGCTAAAAAAACCTACAGCGGCCCTGGCCGGTTGGCTCAGTGGTAGAGCGTCGGCCTGGAGTGCAGAGGTCCCGGGTTCGATTCCCGGCCAGGGCACACAGGAGAAGCGCCCATTTGCTTCTCCACCCCTCTCCCTCTCCTTCCTCTCTGTCTCTCTCTTCCCCTCCCGCAGCCAAGGCTACATTGGAGCAAAGATGGCCTGGGCGCTGGGGATGGCTCCTTGGCCTCTGCCCCAGGTGCTAGAATGGCTCTGGTTGCAACAGAGCGACACCCCGGAGGGGCAGAGCATCGCCCCCTGGTGGGCAGAGCGTCACCCCTGGTGGGCGTGCCAGGTGGATCCCAGTCGGGCGCATGCGGGAGTCTGTCTGACTGTCTCTCCTCGTTTCCAGCTTCAGAAAAATACAAAAAAAATAAAATAAATAAAATAAAAAATAAATAAAATAAAAAAACCTACAGCCTGACCAGGCAGTGGTGCAGTGGATAGAGCGTCGGACTGGGATGCGGAAGGACCCAGGTTCAAGACCCCGAGGTTGCCAGCTTGAGCACGGGCTCATCTGGCTTGAGCAAAAAGCTCACCAGCTTGGACCCAAGGTCGCTGGCTCCAGCAAGGAGTTACTTGGTCTGCTGAAGGCCCCCGGTCAAGGCACATATGAGAGAGCAATCAATGAACAAATAAGGTGTTGCAGCAAAAAACTGATGATTGATGCTTCTCATCTCTCTCCATTCCTGTCTGTCTGTCCTTATCTATCCCTCTCTCTGACTCTCTAAAAACAAATAAACAAAAAAAACCCCTACAATCCTTCTCACAATGAATGCGTGTGAGAAGATTGCAAAACCCTCTCAAAGGAATCACTAATATGGTTTTTACAAGAAATCCTGTGATGTCTGACCAGATGGTGGTGCAGTGGATAGAGCATCAACTGTGATGCAGAGGACCCAGGTTTGAAACCCTGAGGTCACCGGCTTGTACGCAAGTTCATCCAGCTGGAGGATGGGTTTACCAGCTTGAGCGAGGAGTCACTGGCTTGAGTGTGGGATCACTCACCCTGCTGTAGGCCTCTGGTCAAGGCACATATGAGAAAGCAATCAATAAACAACTAAGGTGCCACAATGAAGAACTGATACTTCTCATCTCCCTTCCTGTCTGTCTGTCCCTTTCTTTTCCCGTAAATTAGAAGTAACCCCTCATCCCTTCAAGTTTTATCATGAGATTGCAGCAATTCAGTCACATAGTCAGGATCTATTTATAATCTTTTTGAGGTGATACCTCATTCTGTTCATTTTAAATTAAAATTACTGGGGTGACATTGGTTAATAGAGTCATATAGGTTTCAGTTGTACATTTCTAGGATACATGATTTCTTTTTTTTTTTTTTTTTTTTTTGTATTTTTCTGAAACTGGAAACGGGGAGAGACCGTCAGACAGACGCCCGCATGCGCCCGACCCGGATCCACCTGGCACGCCCACCAGGGGCAACGCTCTGCCCACCAGGGGGCGATGCTCTGCCCCTCCGGGGCGTCGCTCTGCTGTGACCAGAGCCACTCTACCACCTGGGGCAGAGGCCAAGGAGCCATCCCCAGCGCCCGGGCCATCTTTGCTCCAATGCAGCCTTGGCTGCGGGAGAGGAAGAGAGAGACAGAGAGGAAGGAGGGGGGGCTGGAGAAGCAAATGGGCGCTTCTCCTATTTGCCCTGGCCGGGAATCGAACCCGAGTTCCCCGCACGCCAGGCCGACGCTCTACCACTGGGCCAACCAGCCAGGGCCGGATACATGATTTCTATATTCCATTTTGTTTCCACTATCCAAAATCAAAATCACCTCCTGTCATGATATATTTGGCCCCCTTTACCCTTTATTACCCCTACCCCCTTTCCTCTGGTAACCACCATACTGTTTTCTGTGTCTATGAGTTTCAGTTTTATATCACCCACATATGTATGAATTCATGTGGTTCTTAGCTTTTTCTGACTGACTTATTTTGCTTAGCGTAATTATATCAAAGTCCATCCCTGTTGTCACAAATGACATTATTTCATCTTTCTTATGATTGAGGAGTAATACATAGTATGTATGTAGCACATCTTCTTTATCCAATCTTCTATTGAAGAATACTTTGATTGTTTCCATGTTTTGTCCACTGTGCTGCAATGAACTTAAGGGTGCACGTAATTTTACAAATAAATGTTTTCAAATTTTCTGATAGATACCTAGAAAAAGTATTGCTGAGTCATATGGTAACTCTATTCTTAATTTTTTGAGGAACCGTAATACTGTTTTCTACAGTGGCTGTACCAGTTTACATTACCACTAGCAGTGAATGAAGGTTCCTTTTTCTCCATAACTTTTCCAACACTTGTAATTAATTACCTGTCTTGTTAATAAGAGCTATCCTAACAGGTGTGAGGTGGTATCTCATTGTAGTTTTGATTTGCATTTCCCTAATAGCAAGTAAAATTAAACATCATTTTATATATTTGTGAGCAGTTTGTATGCCTTATTAAGAGAGGCGTCTATTTGAGTCCTCTGCCCATTTTTTAATTGGATTGTTTGTTTGGTGATGAGTTGTATGAATTCTTTATGTATTTTGGATATTTGTTGGAGTTGTTTGCAAATATCTCTCATTTGGTTGGTTGCCTTTTTGCTTTGTTGGTGGTTTGTTTTGCATAAGCTTTTTGGTTTGGTATAGACCTATTTATTTATTTTTGCCTTTACATTCCTTGCCTTTGAGGACAAACATAAAATATTCTCTAAGACCAAGGTCCATAAGTTCTGTACCTATATTTTCTTCTATGTAATTTATTGTTTCAAATCTTGTAGTTGGATCTTTA
Source organism: Saccopteryx bilineata (assembly GCF_036850765.1). Lineage (NCBI taxonomy): Eukaryota > Metazoa > Chordata > Mammalia > Chiroptera > Emballonuridae > Saccopteryx > Saccopteryx bilineata. Next base: position 72,290,050 of record NC_089495.1, on the reverse strand, counting down.
ATCCATTTTGAATTAATTTTTGTACAAGGGGACAAACAATAATCTAGTTTCATTCTTTTGCATGTGGCTTTTCAATTTTCCCAGCACCGTTTGTTGAAGAGGCTTTCTTTTCTCCATTATCTGTTTTGTGGTTCTTTTGTTAAAAATTGTTTGCACATATACATGTGGTTTTATTTCTGGACTCTGTTCCATTGGGCTATGTGTCTGCTTTTCTGCAATACCATGCTGTTTTGATCATTGTAGCTCTATAGTATAATTTAAAATCAGATAAGTGTAACACCTCCAACTTTTTTTTTTCAGTATGGCTTTGACTATTCTAGGTCTTTCATGGTTCCATAAAAATCTGATAATTTTTGGTTCTATTCATTTAACAAGTGACATTGGAATTTTGATGGGTATTGCATTAACTATGTAAGCTTTGGGTAATATGATCATTTCAATTATGCTATTTTTTCCAATTTAACACAAAATATCTTTCCATTTAATTGTGTATTTTTCAATATCTTTTAATAATGCTTTATAATTTTCAGTATATAAGTTTTCACATCCTTTATTAAGTTTATTCTTAGGTATTTTGTTTATTGGGTTGCAATTGCAAAATTTTATTTCTTTTTTTTTAAACTTTCTTTCTTTCTTTCTTTTATTTATTCATTTTTAGAGAGGAGAGAGAGACAGAGAGGGAGAGAGAGGAAAGAGAGAGAGAGAGAGAGAGAGAGAGAGAAGGGGGAGGAGCTAGAAGCATCAACTCCCATATGTGCCTTGACCAGGCAAGCCCAGGGTTTCGAACCGGCGACCTCAGCATTTCCAGGTCGACGCTTTATCCACTGTGTCACCACAGGTCAGCTATTTCTTTTTATAAAGTTTCATTGCTAGTTTATAGGGAAGCAGTGGATTTTGGTGCATTGATTTTGTATCCTGCAATTTTATAGTTTTTGTTTATTGTTTCTAATAGTTCTTTGGTGGAGTTTTTAGGGCTTTATATGTGCAGAATCATGTCATCTGAAAAAAGTGGCACTTCTGCTTTTTTATTCTCAATTTGGAAGCCTTTTATTTCCTTCTCTTGCCTAATTGCTCTGACTAGGACTTCCAAAACTATGATGATTTGAGTAAGAGTGGGCATTTTTATCTTGTTCCTAATTATAGAAGAAAAGCTTTCAGTTTCTCACCATTAAGCATAATAATGGCTGAGAGTGTGTCATCTATGACCTTTATTATTTTGAGGTACTTTTCTTCTATACATATATTTTTTTTAGTATTGTAATCATAAATGGATGTTATAGTTTATCAAATGTATTTTTCTGCATCCATTGATAAGATTATATAATTTTTGCCCTTTGTTTTGTATTACATTGATTGATTTGTATATCTTGAACTATCCTTGTGATCCTGGAATAAATCTCACTTGATCATGATGTATAATTTTTTTAAGTGTATTGTTTTTGTGTGTTGCTCCCGTTTGTTTTGTTGATTGTTGCTTTATACATTTCAATGCTCCCTGATTGTGTGCATATATATTAAAAAGTGTTATGTCTTCTTAATATAGTGTCACCTTTATTATTATAAAATGTTCATCTTTGTCTTGTTACCTTGAAATATGTTTTGTCAGATATAAGTATGGCAACACCTGCTTTTCTTTGGATGGTATTTTCTTGGAGAATCATTTTTCACCCTTTCACTTTGAGCCTAACTATGTCTTTACAGCAGGGGTCCCCAAACTACGGCCCTCGGGCCGCATGCGGCCCCCGAGGCCATTTATCTGGCCCCTGCCGCACTTCCGGAAGGGGCACCTCTTTCAATGGTGGTCAGTGAGAGGAGCATAGTTCCCATTGAAATACTGGTCAGTTTGTTGATTCAAATTTACTTGTTCTTTATTTTAAATATTGTATTTGTTCCCGTTTTGTTTTTTTACTTTAAAATAAGATATGTGCAGGCCCTGGCTGATTGGCTCGGTGGTGGAGCGTCGGCCTGGCATGCGGGAGTCCCTGGTTCGATTCCCGGCCAGGGCACACAGGAGAGGCACCCATCTGCTTCTCCACCCCTCCCCCTCTCCTTCCTCTCTGTCTCTCTCTTCCCCTCCTGCAGGCGAGGCTCAATTGGAGCAAAAGATGGCCCGGGCGCTGGGGATGGCTCTGTGGCCTCTGCCTCAGGCGCTAGAATGGCTCTGATTGCAGCAGAGCAACGCCCCAAGATGGGCAGAGCATCAGCCCCTGGTGGGCATGCTGGGTGGATCCCGGTCGGGAGCATGCAGTAGTCCGTCTGACTGCCTCCCCATTTCCAACTTCAGAAAAGAAAAGAAAAAAAAAAAAGATATGTGCAGTGTGCAAAGGGATTTGTTCATAGATTATTTTATAGTCCGGCCCTCCAATGGTCTGAGGGACAGTGAACTGGCCCCCTGTGTAAAAAGTTTGGGGACCCCTGCTTTACAGCTTAGGTGTGTTTTCTGAAGACAGCATATCTTCGGGTTTTGTTTTTTAATCCAATCTGCTACTCTGTGTCTCTTTATTGGTGAATTTAGTCCATTTAGATTTAGGTTAATTGTTGCTATATGAGAATTTTCTATAGCCATTTTATCTTTTGTTTTCTGGTAGCTCTAGACCTCCTTTGGTTCTTTTTCTTTATGTCGGTGTCTGTTGTTTTTGGTGATATTCTATATGTTTCCCTCTGTTTCCTCCTTTTTTAAGCTATGTGTCTCAGTTTTGGGTTTTATTTTTGTTCGTTTGTTTCTGTTTTTTTTTTTTTGTATTTTTCTGAAGCTGGAAACGGGGATAGACAGTCAGACAGACTCCCGCATGCGCCGGACCGGGATCCATCCTGCACGCCCAACAGGAGGCGACGCTCTGCCCATCCGGGTGTCTCTCTGTCGCGACCAGAGCCACTCTAGCGCCTGGGGCAGAGACCAAGGAGCCATCCCCAGCACCCGGGCCATCTTTGCTCCAATGGAGCCTTGGCTGCGGGAGGGGAAGAGAGAGACAGAGAGGAAGGAGAGGGGGAGGGGTGGAGAAGCAGATGGGTGCTTCTCCTGTGTGCCCTGGCCGGGAATCGAACCCGGGCCTTCTGCATGCCAGGCCGACGCTCTACTACTGAGCCAACCGGCCAAGGCTAGTTTTGGGTTTTTTGTGTGTGGTTACCATTAGGTTTTTGAAAAAGAATTTTTCATATATTCAGCAGTCTTGTTTCTTATAAATGCATTTGATCCCTAGCCTCTTTTGCAAATTCAGACCATCACCCCTTCTATTTATTTATTTATTTATTTATTTATTTATTTATTTATTTGGTGCCAGAGACAGACAGGAAGGGAAAGAGATGAAAAGCATCAATTTTTTGTTGCTGCACCTTAGTTGTTCATTGACTGCTTTCTCATATGTGCCTTGACCAGGCAGATCGAGTGACCCCTTGCTCAAGTCAGTGACCTTGGGTCCAAGCTGGTGAGCTTTGCTAAAACCAGATGAGCCACGCTCAAGATGGAGACCTTGGGGTCCCGAACCTGGGTCCTCCACATCCCAGTCCGACGCTCTTTCCACTGTGCCACCGCCTGGTGAGACTACCCCTTCTTTTTTTATGTTTTTATTGTCACAGATTATCCCTGTTTATTTTCTAAGTTTGTTGCTTATCTTGCTTGTTGTTTTGTGACCTTTTGTTCTTTGCTTCAGGTAGAATAACCCCTTTGAATATTTCTTGCAATGGAGATCTTCTGGTGATAAATTCCCTCAGCTTCTGTATCTGTAAAAAGTTTTTATTTCTTTTTCATATCTAAAGAATAACTTCGATATACATATGATCCTTGGCTGGTAATCTATTTCAGTAGTTTGAATATTTGGTTCTACTCTCTTTTAGGTTGTAGGGTTTCTGCTGAGAATGGGGGTAGAGTGGGGTGGGGGTACCTGGCAACTTCCTGTGTTATTTAGCCCTTCCAGTCACAGTGACCTCAGATTTCTGCAGCCTCCCCTGTAGCTGGATCCTGGGACGAGTCACAGAGTGCACCTTTGCTCAGGGAAAAACTGATTCTGTAGTAGCTACTCTCAGGTTTGCAGATAACGTGCTCCACCACCTGACACCAAGCACAAAGACAGGCAAGCTCTGGGAGGCACAGGGTGATCAGTTTCTGTGGCTTTGTTTCTCTGTTTGCCACGCTGACCATCTGACAGCTGTGGCCACATCCTTGCGCTGTCCTTGCCCAGGTCTCTGGGCTTAGCCACAGCTTGTACTGTTCACTCCTGCAGAAATGTCTACTGAATTTCTTTGCTCCTCTTAGCTGAATGGAGTGCCAGCTACAGACCAATTCTTCCCCTCTCCAAGCTGAGCTGTGCCTTGAGCTCCTAGCTCCCGGATTTCATCCGTGCCTTGTCTCATCTTTTCTCTCCTCTTGCCTGCCCCATTTGTCCTCACTTGCCCACTTTTAAAAGTTTTAATGCAGAGATTTTTTCAGGCACATTTTTGCATTGATCAGGAAACCCTTTGTTGACCTGTAGCTGTTCAAATTGTTGAAAATTTGAAGAGGCCAAAGGGATCTCTCATGCTGCCATCCACTTCTAACTCTAGTTCTCTTGTTACTTCCACCACATCTGCAGTTACTTCCCCCACTGAAGTCTTGAATGTGTCAAATTCATCCATGAGGCCTGGAATCAACTTCATCCAAACTCCTATTAATGTTGATATTTTTACCTCTTCTCATGAATTATGAATATTTCTTAATGGTGTTTAGAATAGTGAATCTTCCCCAAAAGTTTTTTGATTTACTTTGTCTAGATCCATCAGAGAAATCACCATCTATGGAAGCCATAGCCTTACAGAATCCTCTTCTTAAACAATATCACTTGAAAATTGAAATTACTCTTTGAATTAAGGGCTGCAGAATTGCTGTTGTGTTAGCAGGCAAGAAAACAGTTTTAATCTAATTTTCCATCTCCGTCAGAACTCTTGGGTGACTAGGTGTATTGTCAATGAGCAGTAATATTTTGAAGGAAATCTTTTCTTCTAAACAGTAGGTCTCAACAGTGAGCTTGAAATATTCAGTAAACCATATTATAAACAGATATGCTGTCATCCAGGTTTTGTTGTTCCATTTAAAGATTATGGGAAGAGTTTATTTGCAAAATACTGAAGGATCCTAGAATTTTCAAAATGGTAAATGATCATTGGCTTCAAGTTAAAATCACCAGCTGCATTAATCTCTAATAAGACAGTCAGCTTATTCTTTGAAGCTGTGAAGGCAGGCATTAATTTCTCCTCTCTAGCTAAGAAAACTTTAGATGGCATCACCTTACAAAATAAAACTATTTTGTCTACATTAAAATCTTGTTGAGTGTAGCCACCTTCATTAGTTATCTTAAGTAAATCCTCTGGATAACGTAGTATAGCTTTTACATCAGCACTTGTAACTTCTGCTTGCCTTTTTAGGCTATGATGACAACTTCTTTCCTTAAAACTCATGACCCATCCTCTGCTATCTTTAACTTTTCTTCTGCAGCTTCCTTACTTCTCTCAGCCTCATGGACTTGAAGAGAACTAGGGTCTTGTTCTGGATTAAGCTTTGGCTTAAGGAACTGTTGTTGCTGGTTTGATCTTCTATCCAGACCACTAAAACTCTTTCCATATCAGCAATAAAACTGTTCTGATTTCTTATCTTCAGTGCAGTTACTGGAATAACATTATTAATTTTCTTCAAGACTGTTTTAATTGTATTCAAATTTTAGCTACTTTTTTTTTGGCACAAGGGGCCTAGCTCTAGGTTTTTCTTAGCTTCTGTCATGCCTTCTTCATTGAGCTTAATTACTTCTATTGTTTGATTTAAAGTGAGAGATGTGTGAGTCTTCCTTTCACTTGAACACTTAGAGGGCATTGTAGGGTTACTAACTGAGCTAATTTCATTATTGTGTCTCAGGAAATAGTGGGGCCAAGAAAATAGAGCAAGTGGAGCATCAGAATACACAAAAGAGCCCTGGCAGGCTGGTTCAGTGGTAGAGCGCGGACTGGGCATGTGGATGTCTCAAGGACGATTCCCAGTCAGGGCACACAGAAGAAGCAACCATCAGCTTCTGCTCCTCTTCCTCTCCCCCTCCTCTCTCTTTTTCTCTTCCCCTCCTGCAGCCATGGCTCAATTGATTTGAGCATGTAAGTCCCAGGCACTGAGGATGGTTCCATGGAGCCTCTGCCTCAGGTGCTAAAAATAGCTCAGTTGAGAGCTTGGCCCCAGATAGAGGTTGCCGGCTGAATTCTAGTTGGGGCACATGTGGGAATCTTTCTCCCCTACTCTCACTTAAATTTTAAAAATACACAAAATATTTATTAAGTTATCCATTTTATTGAAGGACCACATTTTGTGGCACCTCCAAAATTATAAAAGTAAAAACAAAGATCACTCATCAGAGATTACCATAACAAATATAATAGTAATGAAAATTTGGATATACTGCCAAAATTACCAAAATGTGACACAGAGACATAAAGAAAGTAAATGTGGTTGGAAAAATGGTGTCAATAGCCTTGCTAGAATCAGGGTTGCCACAAACCTTCAATTTATAAAAAATCCAATACCTGTGAAGCACACTAAAGTGAAACACAATAAAATGAGGTATGCCTGTATTACATATGTAATAGAGTGTAAACTCTGTGTAGATAATTAATATGTATGGTCGCCTATAAGCTTCATGATGGCAGGACCTGTGCTTGTCATTCATTGTATTCCTACACCTTTCAATGTACCTGGAACATAGTAGGTCCTCAAAAATATTGATTGAATGAATGAATTAAATAATGGATAGATGGATGAGAAGAAGTTAGAATTAGACCAAGCTCTGTGACTCCAAAACTCAAACATTTCTCAGTCCCATGCTACCCTTCATGGCTTCCTATCGTCTTCACAGTGTGGAAATGCAAGCCTCACATAACCCGTGCCAGTCTGCCAGTTCGGTATTGTATTCTACTACCTCTATTACATTTTGTAATGTAGCATTTGACCTAGAGCAAGAAATTTTCATCTACTGAACTTGCCATGCTCATTTCTATCCCTTAATTTAAACTTCAGTCACATCTGAAATATGTTCCCTTGTCCTTATCTACTACCAGAATTTCTTACCTTGATGCAGTACTGCCAACTAGATGTGTGTAAGGACATTTTTAGTTCTTACAACACGACTAGGCAGCTCTATTAACATATACTTATGAGTCCAGATATGCTAAATGTCTTGCAGTGCATGGGAGTATCCTGCATAATGAGTTATCCCAAATATCAAACGGCAATCACTTAATGCCAATAACATTGACATAAAGAAACAATGTGTATCAAACTCAATTTAGAGTCAGCATTATGTAGTCATGATTAGCACTAGTGATACCTAATTTTTAATCACAGCTGTATCACTTACTAGTTATGTTATTTTGAGTTATTTAGTCTCTTGGAACCTCAGCTTTTTTCATGGATTTAATAATGCCTTTCAGCAACCAAGAGTAGAGATGAGAAACACAAAATGCTAGCATACAGGTGATTATAAATAGGTAGGAGCTATTGTTAACCTATTGCTGGAATCCAGTATCAAATCCTACCCTCCTTGAAGCTCTCCTTACTCTTCCAGCTGAGAATGGCCTTTAATTCTTTACAAACATTGTTTTTTAGTAAAGAGTCTTCCAGTTTCAAAAAAAAGATACTTGTTCAAGTCATCTCACAAGGGCAAAGAGAATTCATTGACAAAAACATTTTATCATTTAGGACTCTATGTTATAAGTGACAGAAAACCCAAGTAAAACTGACTAGTAAAGAAAATATATTAGTTCACATAATTTATAGTATACTATATACTCCATGTGGACAAGTAAGCTCTGTGAGGTAGAACTTCTGTTTGTCTTGCTTATTGTTGGCTTTATTCTTATGCTTCATATGGTGCCCCTGGCAAATCCAGATTCTCACGCTATGGTAACAATGGCTGCTGCTGTTCCAGTTCTCAGATCCTTACACCCACTAGTCCTGGAGAAGAGAATGACTACTACTAGTAGATCCCAAAGAAGAAATCACTTCTCTGTCTCAGAAATCCTTTGCCTCTCACAGGCTTAGGGGAAAATTATAGATCCTAAACTAATCATAGGGGCTTGGTAAGGGTTGGAGGTAGTTGGGTAAAAATTTATTTGCTTAAGACAATTAGAACTCAGCCCTGAAATTAAGGTAATCAACCTTCCACCTCTTTCCCCCCCAAAAACTGAGAGTACTACCAGACGGTCTCCGTTAGCAAGTGAGAGAGGGAAGTGAGATAATGTGGCACAACATATGACCACTAGGGGCTGTAGCTTAGATTTTTCCTATAATAAGAATAGGTAGGCAGGCAACTGCAAGAATTATTTTAATAGAGTAATGCCCTATATATGGGCTGAGCTCTACCTCTATCTATGAGACTATAACTAATGTAAAAATTAATAAACAGAAACCTCATTGAAAAAGAGTAGGTATGCTAGTATTTCAAAGAGAATACAATCCACCATCAACATGTGCCAATGGTGGGCAGAATTAGTATGTTTTTGTTCTCATATGTAACTTTTTTGCAATTATAAAAGGCATAAGGTTGTGTGTGTGTGTGTGTGTGTGTGTGTGTGTGTGTGTGAAATGCAATGTTCCAAATTATGAGGAAAGTGCTATGTTAGGGCAAATATATGATGTGATAGCAGTGCTGAAAAATAATGGCACTAAAGAGTTGGATAGATGCCAAATCTAAATTGGATACAAAATTCAGGAAACAGGATATTATTACTAGCTTCTACTTGAGAAAGCGGCAGATGGAGTGCTGTTCTTAGAAATGAGCAGTTTCACGAAAGAGGGAAGGTGAAGATGCTGGGGGGGTTGCTTGCCACACTTGAAGTTTTCTATTTGTCGTTACTTTTAACAACTCTTTCACCACCTAGCCAACAAGGAAGCTCATATTAAACATGTTGGGTACTTAGGTTTTATCTCTTCAAGTAGATTATATAATTCTTCTCACATCTTTTTACTTTATCTTGCATACCAAGTTAGCACACTGGTTTTACTAGGTATATTTAGTAATCATCTGCCATTGAGTAAATAAACCTAAATGAAAGGGAAAGGGTAAATTTTTGTAACAGAAATAATGTTTGTCATAGTCCCCAAACTTTATTTTGTCTTTCCCCTTGAAAAAAAATTAAGTTATATGAGTATTGCAGATTCTATACCTATTGGGGAATTTAGCAAGAAATTATTAATCAAGTGTTAAGTTATGGTAATGGAATTCATTTTCAAATAAATTTTGCCAATAAACAGAAGAATTTTTGCTGCTTTTAAAGAATGTATTTGTGGAAAGCTGAAAAGGGCCATAGGATGGTCAGCAATATAACTAACTTTTCAATATTACCCCAAAGATCTCATAAAATGGCCCACGGAGATAAGTAAAATGCAGACCAGCTTGTTGACATGTGCCTTCCCAAGCAGAAGTGAGTATCAGATCCATTTTGGGGGCTTCCTAAACAGAAACCCACAGATATCTTCATGGAGTCTATAAATACCTCCTTTTCTCTGCCCTGGCAAGGAGATGCAAGTTTCTATTTGTGTGACAAACCTCGTATTTCTAGAAAAACTGTCAACAATTTTTCCCCCAAATTTAAAGAGATCTGTAACCTAGAAAAAAAAATTACTTTATTGTCTTTCTTACTAAAATATATATTCTGCAAAGGCAAAGGTTTTTGTCTGTTTTTATTCACTGCTGTATCCCCAGTGCATCAAACACACCTGGTGCACAGTAGGTACTTAATATCATTTTTGGGACATGTGGGAACTGCATATTAGAATTGCCCTATATTGGTCACCCAGATTCTATGTGCTATAGCTTGCAAAAAAGAAGGGCATTCTACTCTTTTTATTAGTTCCAGATCTCAAATGCACAATGTTTATGCTTCATATGAAGTAAAATACTTCTATTTTAATTGTAAAAAATCATTGAATAATTTTAAAAAATATATATATAACTTAGGCATCAGATCTATATTCAACCCCTGGCTCTGCTATTTATACATTATAAAATATGGATGATACCCACCTTGCATGATTCTTGTGAGGATGCCAACAGTTGGCATATATTAGTTGTTCAATAAATGGTCTGACTTTTTATTGGAGCAATAAAAGACAGAAGAGATGCAAGTAGGAGATTGACAGTTGGGACACTCCAATTCTTACGACTAACTGAAAATATTTATGTTATAGAGCTGCACACATGCACTACTCCATACGTATATTTTTATTCCAGGTAGTAAAATTCTGTTATTGTTTAGTGATCTTGTAACTTCACACTACTTTGGCTAATTTAAATAATTTCCTTCTTCTTGCCAAACACTAATTTTTTCAAATGATTTAGGGCTAGTTTCTACGTCAGGCTTTATTTGTTATTTTAAAATTCAGGCAACATTACTTTTGACTTCAGCAGTTTTGTTTATGATGCCAAATAATGAGCTACATTAATAGAATATTATTTTGGTCAATTATTTTATTCTTATTAAATTGTATAAATATATATTTCCCTAAAAGAAATAATTAGGTGTTGTATTCTTATTTGCATTGATTTGATCAGCATATTGGCATCTTTTGCCTGAAAAGTCTCCTTTGGGAAAAGTTAATGACTGTTTATTGAAATCAGTCTCAATAGATGGTAAAAATACTAGATTCAGCAAACATTCTTTCTGTATTTTAGGTTAACAAAGACAAAGGGCATGCCATTATTTGAGATTTTAATTATTTTTAATCCATATCAGAAAAAAAAATGATAGCAGTTTGGATTAAGTAACTTTGTTAGGTAAGTGAATAAATAATAGGCATCAAACATATATTAATTTTATTTTCATTTGTGACAGTCTCTCAATGGCCCCAGGGCAGGGATATTCAATACTGCAAAAGCTATGAACTAGACCTAGAGCGCTTTGTGCTCCTAATGATGAGATTAGCCTCTTCTACTATCACCTAGGGCCAAACATCTGGAAATTAAGTTACTCATGGCAGACTTTCATCTCCTCTGCTAAATGTATTTTTCTCTTATTAGTGCACTTTTTTCTTTCCTGCATCCTAAGTCCATAAGCCTCTTTGGGGAGAATATGGTTCTAACAAAGGGGGGAAAAAAAGCTCCCAAGTATTGTAGTTTTGCAGTTACCTCTCCTCAAGGTATTTTTATTTAGAAATAAGTCTGTGAGAAAAGATTAATGGTCAAATAAAGTAATGAACTAGGAAGAATACAAATGTGGAATGTTGGAGGCCAGCTTTGTATCTCAAATCACTTAAGACAGACAAGCTGCCATACTTGTCACTTTACAGTGCATCTGGTGGCTTATTTAGGAGTATCTGTTTGATATATTCTTAAGAACATTTTTGTATTCATTTGGTCTCTTTGATATAGACTCCTCGTAGCTGTATGTCTTTCCTTTGTATCAACTATATAATTCTGTAAAGAGTGGACGCATGCTCAATGCCTGCTCAATAAATGTATGGAAAATTAAATTGAATAAGCATCGACTGCTCTCAACTGCTCTTCCTCCCCAGGCAGCAGATTTGAACCAATTAGCTGCAGTTTTCCAATGCACTTGTGCAGTGGATACAACCAATATTTGAAGTGTTTAGTTGATCATATAATCATTTATCCATTCATACATTCATTTAATTAATACTTACTGTATTCTTGCCACATGTAATGTGCTGAAAATGTAGGGACAAATTTGATAGACTGGTCACAAGGAGCATACAGTAGTAGTGACTCCATATAAAATGGTGATACATAGGTTGTGCCAAATGTTAAGTTTTAGTTATAAAAGGACAGTTTGATATTTAAATATATAGACACAGAATATATATGTTGAACATCACTTGTACCAAAGAAATAACAGCATTATGAGTGCTAAATAGGAACTATGAAATGCCTCAGAAAAATACCTTCTTTCTTAAAATTTGACTAGGTCAAATATTTTTTTATTCATTCATTCACTTTATTTATCCAGTAGAAAACAAAAAACAATTTTCAATTATTTATTATATGCCAGGCATTATCCTAAGTGTTGGGTAAAAAAATGTAGAAAAGAAATCAGAAACAAAGGAAAATAAAAGATATTTGAAATGATTGCGCTTGGGAAGTACAGATTTATAAACATGCAATCAAATAACTATGAAATTCATAAAAATAAGGATTTTTTTGCCTTTTTGTGAGATGAAATGAATATTGAGTAGAATTAAAATTTAGATTTATTTGTTCTCTTACACATGTAAGGGCATTTTGTGCTACTTGTGAACACAAGGTAGGATAATATAAAAACTATTTCAGAATGTTATCTAAGGTAACTTCAAAGGTAAAACAATTCTCATTAAAAATCCACTGTTTGTATCTATTCAAACAAAAATCTCAACATTTTTTGACTAGGCAACAATAATTTTATTAAATTCACTAAAAATATTAAAGAAGTTATTTAGCTGGATTTATTAGTTTATTCGAATGGTAACTCAGGGTAAATATTTCCACTGTTGATATTTATTATGTAAATACTAAAACTGCTCAGGTCCTTGTTTAATTTATTGCCAGAATTAAATTAAACATACCATTAGGCCAAATGTAAATACATGCAAAATTAATATTTCTTTAAACCTCACTTTTATTTCTTATTAGTTTTTTTAATACAAGAAAGGGCAGAAATTGTCAGTGTGCAATATTTAATTTTTGACACTTGAAATTATGAGCATTATTGTTCCATTATATTGCCATTTCATTTATATCATAATTATCTTTCATTGCACAAAACAAAGTATATTACTTCTCTTATTAGTATGTCTGTTTCTTTTTAATAACCTGATTTTCATCTTATCTATGCTGTTGCACCATAGCATATAATAACCACCAGGATTAATTTTTTTTTTATCATAAGGTTGAACCCTCCTAATTTGTCAAATCTGTTACTTGAACCAGTTGAATTGCCAGCTTTTATCTCAATTTCTTGACTGCTGTTTAAGAGGATTAGAGGCCTTAGTCGGCTTCACCAGGGTGGCTAACAGTAACAGGCGCCATTGCAGCTCAGATCCAAAATCAATGGCCTGAGTCTGATTGACTGGTCTCAATTGCTCTGTGGAAAACAGCCTTATGCTGGCCTTCTCTGCTTACACAAACCAAGTCAGACAGAAACCAGCAGCGCCCCCTTCTTTTTAAATTCAAGTATTAAGGAGGAAATAGTAAGAGATAGCAATAACAACAAAAATATCAAGAAATGGGAATATAAAAGTGTCCAAAGTCAGGTGATTTCATCATTTTACTAAGTGTTCAAGTTCTCTGATGAAACAGTCTCTTCATTTTCAAAAGCACTCATAATACCCAATTAATACCATCTCATTCTTATTTTCTTCTTCTAGTTTTATTAAACAAATTTACAAATTCAAATCACCAAACTAAGTTTTCCATTTGAAATATATTTTTTTATTCTAGGTTAGTTATAAAGGAAAAATAAGTACATGGCCTTTCTCATCGTTCATTCCATAAGAGATACTGTAAAACGAATGTGTTTATGATGATACGACAACATGTTCTCTCCTCTGTTTACATTGTAAAAGGGCATAGTATATTAATAACCCTTATTCTCTTATATATGTTAGAGGTAAGGGAAAATAATGATCTCATTTCATTCTGAAGATGTTCATACAGGAAGGTGACAGACATATATTCTATTGAAAGGAGGATTTTTTTCCCCTGAGACAACATTATTTTTAAAAATAGGTCAAAGAAACTAGCTCTGGTATTAAAATAGTTCTGTTAGAAGTTATGCAACTTAAGGTACTATAGCCAGAAATTGAGGTGTCCTTTGACAAAAAAAGTTCAACTCTCAACAATTGGGCAACATTTTCTAGAAAAAAGAGAGTCCCCAGAGAACAACAGCATCTTATATTATAGAATTAGAGTGCTTTAGAGATTCTCAAACCATCTTTGCAACCCTCTAATTACAAAGACCATAAACAGAAAACCAAAAAGTTAAGGAACTTGACCCAGGTCACAAACAACTGAAATTCTTAACTTTGAGAGTGAAGAACCTGACGAAGAGGTTTTAAGCAGCTTAGAAAGAGCTGAAAATTTAAATCAAAGACATTTTCATCTTATTTGAAATATCATTAAGATCATCTAGTCAACAATTCTAATTTAGAGGTTGTAATTCATTTCGGTTCATGATTTTATAAAACATAAGCACATACTTGTGAAACATTCTAAAGTTTTAAACAGGTGGCAACTGAGACAGAAAATGGGTTTAATAAACAGGACATAATTTCTAGTGATGGTAGTTTTTGTATCTTTCTATCTAGAAGTACCTGTTAACGAATAGGATCCTTTCATGTGGTAAGGAAATGCCCCTGGAGCTATTCTTTCAGCAAAAACCAAGGCTGAACCTGAGACCATTTTAAAGGAGATGGCCCTGATGTTAAAATAGTAACATTATTCCAAATGTCTTTTTAAAAATAAAATCTTCTGAAACTTTACTTATTTTCCTTTTGTTACTATGAAAGCATTTTACAGTGGAATAACTTAGTAACAAGTGAAATTTAGAATAAGTCAACATTCTCATTAAAATAAAGTCATCTGATATTTCTCAGAACTATAAAACAGCCATTGAAACCTGAGGCTTCAGAGAAGGAAATCTTTATTGTAATAAAAGAATCAGCAACATTGTTTATAAGCGTCATTTCCAGGGCAAAAGATTAGTTTATTCAATAAGAATCTTGTAACATGGTGCCAGCGCGGGTGCAATAAACTTTATGGAATGGCTCATAAGATTAGACTAATTAAAGATAATCTAATTTGAACAATTTTATCTTCTGGAAAAGAAATGTGATGTCATCCTGTGGGAAGAGACAATGTTTAGTCTCTGGGGCTGTGCAAAATAAATAAATAAATAAATACTCTCATAAGATATGTGCAATAATAAGAATTAAGGTTGATCCAAAGACAGTCTTAGATCTACCCATTGCCTCTCAAAAGATCCACCACATAGACGGTTAAGCCCCATAATTATCTCCCCTATTTGTGACAAGCATGAGCTAATCAGTCTCTGAGGGAGTTTTCCAGCAGATTCTGAAGAGAGTGTGTGCACTTCACGTTGCTCATCAAGCTATTTTGTACTGCAAACCGCAAAGAGCTGACCAAAGCTCATTATCCTCATCTAGACCAGAATTAATTCAAATTAAGAAAAATAGACATTTTAAAAATGTTGAGTGCTTATGATTTAGAACAAAGAGTCTTCACTATTTTTATAACAGCAACATAGGTTCTAGCTGCCTATAATCCCATATTAAAAGATTAGAAAAAACATCTGAAGAAATCAGAGTGTCTAATTGAGGTTCTTGCCTTTAATCCTGCAAGCTGACTCCCTCTTGGATACCAAGATCTGTCAGTGATGAGCCAGGGGAATTCTGTGAGGAAAAAGCAACCATGAGGAATATAACGTATTTTTTCCTACTTAAGTAATAAAAGGGGAAAAACACAGTTGGTGATATCAAAACATAAGCCAACAAAAAGTTAAGGGAAATCCCTAAAATGGATTTGTAAATACAAGCAAGTAGAAAGTGAAGAAATAAGCTTGATATTGCTCTTTAATAATGTTTGAAAACAGTGTGCAATATAAAGTACACAAATAAATAGACAAAATTATCATAGAAGAAGAAACATAAAAAGTAACAATGAAAAACTGAATCCACACTTTCAATTGCAAACAATTAATAAACTTCTATTTAATAAGCATATTTTACTTGGATATTGATTGTTAAAGTATTCATTATCTTCTTGTCTTTATATAATTAAATTCATTTTGCCAGAGAATCATATGTTAATAAGTACTTTTCTATCAACATAGAGGAATGTTACTGTGAGACAAAGTTTTTCTGTATGACTATTATATAATTGTGCACAATACAATATAGAAGCTTCACTTGTTGATAATTAATATTGTATGCTTATTTACCAAAGCAGAGAAAAATTAGATGACAGTTCATGAACAGTTAGTTAAATTAGCCTAAGAAGAAATTTAGTTTATTTTGTTTTGAGACGTACAGAATCTTTTATAACAAAAAATGTAATTAAGAAAAAGGTGAGAAAATATAGTGTACTAAAGTCAAGATATACCTTAAAAAATATGTTTTAATCACAAAGTGGGAGCTTTGTTTTTCTCACTAATTGCTTAGAAATTGACATAAAATTTAAATTATGCAAGGGTTATATCTAATAATATATATTTATAAGTTTATGTGCGTGGTAAACATATTTTTCTTCAGTCTATCGGGCATTAATACTTTAAAAGGACTAATTTACTGCATATTGGGAAAGTTTTATTTCCATCATAAATGCACATATAGAGAAATCATTTAAATATTTTAATAGGCATTTAACATTTTATTAACAATCTTTTTGTATAAGGGGCTTCTTTTGTAGTAAACTGGATTTTGAGGGATGACAAGTCTTTAAGAATCCTTCCATAATACAGAGAAACTTGGAAATGAGCATGAATATGGAAAAATTAAATCAATCTAATACTTTTTTCTTTTCAATTGCAAATGGAAAACAGTTTATAGAACACTATCTTTTGATCTTTACATATTACCTCACAAGAGATCCCATGCTTCTTCGGAAATAACTACACCACATGTGCATACATTAGTGACAGTTAAATAGTGCCTGCACAGATTTCTGTGAGTGTTCCAAATATTGAATGCTAAACATGGAATTTTTAGTAAAAAGTGATTTTGATAAGTATTGTTACAAATTTCCATCTACATAAAGATATATGATCATTTTCTAAAATCCTAATTTTTTCTGATTTTTAAAAATATGATTTTCTATTAAGTACTGGAGATTATAAAATTAGTAAAATTTAATGATAATATATATACTATATGAAAAATATAGAGTCAATGTGAAGAAGACGACTAAGAAATTCACAGACAGTGACTAAATTCGATATGAACTATTTATATTAAAAGGGTCGCAGGACAAAATATATAGGGAGAGATGTAGAGCTCAAATCGAAATTTTACTCTAATTTCTCCATAAAATTTGAAATTATAATCTTACGATTTTTTAGAATTGGCCATTGCATAAGAAAGCCAGTATATCTGAACACCTTAATCACCAAATGTCACATGAAAGATGAAACTCACCCAGTTATTTGATTTATAATGAAAATAACATGCCTTCCAGAAATGTAATTTTATCCTGACTTCTTAGATTTGATATTAAAAAGGAAAAATTATAAGTCATTTATATTTTTACAAGACACCAAATTATTCCCTATGTTTTTTTGTTGTTGTTGTTGAAAATGGAAGCTAAATATCTAACTTTGGTATTGTAATGTAATCATTAAACCAGTATATATAATAATTATAATTTAAGACCATACTGGGAATCAGAAGGGCAAATATGGACCATCTGAAACTACTTGAAAATCATAAGCAATTTTAAAATTAAAAGAAAAGAGTATATTTCAACTTATGACATCATAGGTGTTATTCAAGGGTGATGACTTTGGAAATGAGTGAGGCTTTTTGGGCTCTATTCCATTTGGGCAAGCATTACCATACTGTGCGGTAAAAGCCTAAAGCTTCCATCAGACTAGCATAGAAGAAGGAAGGTCTGGCCCACATATATCCAATCTTGTCTGCATATTACAGACACATGTGAAGACTTTTTATATCTTGATGACTAAGTATAAACTCACCCCCCCCAAATAATAATAATAAATGAAGCATCAATATGTATTTTAAAGCTTTCTAGGTGATTCCACTGTGCAGCCAAATTTGAGCTCCATTTCTCTATCAACCCTCCTCTCCACCTCGCAACCTAGAAGCCAAACTTGAATGGATTTATGGAATTGGAGGTTTCTAACAAACTAGAAGACATTAGGTTAATTCAACGGTTCTCATGCCTTTTGTCCCAGGCACCCTTTTTACAATGACAGATTATTGAAGATCCTGAAGAGCTTTGGTTGATGTGGGTTATATCTCTTGACTTTTACTCTATTACAAATCAAAACTGTAAAATTTTAAAGTATTAATTAAGTAATTAATTTTAAAAATAAATGCAATGAACCCATTATATGTTAATATAATTTTATAAAATAATCATTATATTTTATAAAACAAACAATATCAATGGGAGAAGTACTAATGTTTAACACCTTATACAATTTTTTTCCATTGGTTTGAGAGAGAGAGAGAGAGAGAGAGAGAGGAGTATTAACTTGTTGTCATCGGTTGCTTCTCACATATATTTTGATTGGAGATGGAACCCAAGACCTCAGTGCACCTGGACTATACTCTATCCACTGAGCCACTCCACCACAACTAATGTTTAACACTTTTGCAAATCTCCTTAATGTGTGGCTTAATAAAAAAAGGAGCTCCATTTTCTTATCCATTTCTGCATTTAATCTATTGCAAAAACATAAGTCTGGAAAACTGCACTATGCACTTACAAGAGAAAAATTAAAAAGGCAAATAATATTTTAGTATTATTATGCAGAAGAGGCACTCAAGACCTAATTGAGAACATTGGTTGGATACTGGCTCCAAAGAATTTCAGAAGAAAGTTAGCCTTTGTTTTATAGACTACAGTAAAGCTTTTGACTGCACGGATCATGAAAAGCCATGGGTTGCTTTTGAAAGAAATGGCGTTACTTAGCTCTTGGTGGTCCTGGTGTATACGACCTATATTGTGAACAAAAAGCCACTGTTAGAACAGAGTCTTCAGAGGCAGAATGGTTTCCTATTGGCAGAGTGTCAGACAAGGATGCATTTAGTTTCCCTATTTGTCTAATCTGTATGCTGAGTACATCATACAAAAACTGGGCTAGACTCAAAGAAAGGAGGAGTGAAAATTGATGAAAAAAATAAAAGGATTACAATATGCAGATGATACCATTTTAATGGTAGAAAGTAGCAATGATTTAAAACAACTTCTGAAAGAAAATGAAAGAAGAAAATACAAGACTGCATTTGAACATCATGAAGACAAAAATCAGGACCACAGATGGAATGGACAACTTTAACATAGACTGTGGAGACATTAAAATTGGTAACAACTTTGCTTACCTTGATTCAGTCATCAATTCAAGGAAGACTGCAGCCAAGAAATTAAGAGAACGCTGAGATTCAGACAGGCAGCAGTGGATAGTGGAGAAGGTTGATAAGAAAAGAAATTAATTCATTTGAAATATGATGTTAGAGGAGAGCTAAGTAAATACCGTGGACCACCAGAAAGATAAACAAGTGAGTCCTAGGACAAATTAAACCAAAAACATTGCTGGAGGCAAAAATAAAAAAGTGAAGCTGTCCTCTCAGGCACATCTAGAGAAGGTTAGGTTCTCTGGAAGACAGCAATTCTGGAAAAGTGAGAAGGTAGTAGGAAAAGAGGAGATTGAGTACAAGACAGACTGACTCCATAAAAGAAACCATAAGTATGAGTTGACAGGAGCTGAGCAGGGCTGTTGAGAACCGGACATGTGGACATCACTCATTCACAGAGTCACCAGGAGTAGGAAGTGACTTAACGACAACACATATTGATAACACACATTGATATAAAAATTGTTTTTGACCTTATATGCCCCAGAAAGGGTCTTGAAGGAAGTCCTTGGATCATATTTTGAGAACTGCTGGCATAATGAAAGTAACCCCCACAGTACAGATGAACAGAAATATAGCAAACCCTTCCACTGTGATCCACAAAAGGCTATGACAAAGTAAGCAGTTGAAATTACAAAAGAAATATACTGCTTACAAAAATTAGGGGGTATTTCAAAATGAATATGAAGCAATAAAATATTTCCTAATTTTTGTGTGCAGTATACTTTTTTTTAAATTAATTTTACTAGGGTGACATCAATAAATCAGGGTACATAGGTTCAAAGAAAACATGTCCAGGTTATCTTGTCAATCAATTATGTTGCTTACTCATCACCCAAAGTCAGATTGTCCTCCGTCACCTTCTATCTAGTTTTCTTTGTACCCCTCGCCCTCCCCCTTTCCCTCTCCCTCTCCCCCAACCCCCCGTAACCACCACACTCTTATCAATGTCTCTTAGTCTCGCTTTTATATCCCACCTATGTATGGAATAATGCAGTTCTTGGTTTTTTCTGATTTACTTATTTCACTTCGTATAATGTTATCAAGATCCCACCATTTTGCTGTAAATGATCCGATGTCATCATTTCTTATGGCTGAGTAGTATCCATAGGTTATATGTGCCACATCTTCTTTATCCAGTCATCTATTGAAGGGTTTTTTGGTTGTTTCCATGTCCTGACCATTGTGAATAATGCTTAAACACATAATTTTTTTAAAGTTTTTTTTTAATTTATTCATTTTAGATAGGAGAGAGAGTGAGAGAGAGAGACAGAGAGAGAGAAGGGGGGAGGAGCAGGAAGCATCAACTCCCATATGTACCTTGACCAGACAAGTGCAGGGTTTCGAACCAGCGACCTCAGTGTTCCAGGTCGATGCTTTATCCACTGTACCACCACAGGTCAGGCATGTGCAGTATACTTTCTGTTAGCATTTTCTTGGTGACTTGTTAGGTTTTGACAATCAAGGTATTATTTAAAAGAGCAATCTTATCTAACTAGAAAATTCCACTATTTCAAATAATTAAGTATCTGAAGAATATCATTCCTACTTTATATGATGTTTGCATGCTTAAAAGACCCAATGCTTATACCCCAAAACTGTGCAATCTAGTTGGTGAGACAAGGCATATGTGCATAAAACTTCAAAGAATGTTTTGTAACGTCAAAATTGCACATACAATGATTCACATGAGTAAAAACATATGGACAACTTCTTTAAAATTGTTAGAAAGCTCTCACTTTGTTATATTTTTCACAAGTTATTACTATCTTAAGCAGGTAATTTACTTTGTAAAATGATAGAATATGAAGAAAGGGAATCTTTGTGCGAAGTGGCTATTTTGACTTACCAATATGGTTACAGATAGATTCATATATATATAGTTATATTGATCCCTAAAATCTTCCAGTTGTTCTTGTGCTACTATTTAATTGTTCCTTTCCCTCCCTCCTTTTTAAAGGGAGATGACCTGAAAACTGAAATACTATTGTATTTGATAGATTTCCTTTGACCTTAAAAGAGTGTTTTTTGTTGGTTTGTATTTCTTTTATCCTTTGTTATCGTATCTTCACGTTCCATGTTCAACCTTCCATATGCAACAAGAATGCATACACATTCACAATTTTATTCTTTCCATTTCTGATCACTGTTCATACTTACCCTGGTTATTTTTAATTCCAATTCTATTCTCCAGGATATCGGCTATTTCTTCTACCTAATGTCATCAGAAGACTTAACAAGCATACTTGATATTCCATCTGTTCATTGGAAAAATGTTAAATAGCACTGAACTGGGAATTGAACCCTGCAGAACACTTCTTGTTATATTTTCCTCTTAATTCATTCCCCAAATGATACTTATAATCTGCATCTTTAGATATGTTTCAGGTGAGGCTGACCAGTAGTTCTTTGGTACATAATATATTTCTAATAATTAAGAAATATTCTAATTGGAAATCTGTACAGATTGCAGTAGGACTCTCAGAGAACTGCATCTTCCTCATAAAAGGGAGAATATGCAGATGCATAAATGGGCTAAAATTGGCTCTTATAAGTGTAATACAAAGTCATGAAGCAAGGAAAAACACATACTGTACTGAAATGTCTATTACTTGCTTCAATCTTGACTAAAATACCCATACGACCCATGGGAAATTAGAGAGAAAAATAGCATTTTATAAATCATTAAACTGAAGTTTTCACTGTAGCTATCCTATCGGTAAATTATGTCTAAATAACAACCTTTACTTGTATTTGTAATTGGAGCATCATATTTAGTGAAGCCTAGTTTGTTTCTCTCCCTTGACCCTCCCTCTAATGTCACCCCATCCAATCCAATTGGACATCACACACACACACACACACACACACACACACACACACACATTTTTAATAAAGAGGAATACTGAGGTATTTCTGATTATGTGGGTTTTCATGCTTATATCACCAAAATTTAAAATATATATATATATTTCCTTCATTAATCAAACATTACTAGGATTCAACAATAATGACATTTTAATGCTACTTCCCAGATGAGAATGATGAAGCAAAATGAAAGTTTTTTAAAACTTCAGTAGAAAGATAAAGTTTATGATAGTTTGATATTAATATTGAATAAGACAATAAATAATGATTTATTAAATGCCTAATATTCACTGTATACTAGATGGTCTTAAATATAACTAACTTCAAATAGTTCTCCAAGGGCTAATAGCTTAGTTATGAAGATAAGACAAAAATGGGTGATACTGACTAAAAACCACAAGGCATTTATTTTACTGCTGAACGGTACTGTGCAGAATATGTGTCATAGGATTTTAGGTATTGTTGGGAAGTAATTGTTTAATAGTAAAAGGAAGTTGTTCTGAGGGGTAGCATTTGAAGAAGGGTTTGAAGGGTGGCTAACAAATAGATAGATGGAGAACAAAGGTGAGAACATTCCAGGTAGTGGAAAAGAATGTTTAAAAATAAGAGGCAGTAATGAGACATTTACATAAAAAAAAACCTCAGACTATATTCTATAATTTTACAAATGTTGGTATGTATTGTTATTCCAGAATTCTGAAGGTTGTAGTTTTTACAGACACTAAGTGCCCTGAACACAACTGAAAAAAAGAAGGCTTATCAAAGCTGTGTAACAAATTTATCAGCTTAAAACAACATACAGTTATTATTTCACTGCTTTAGTGGTATTCTGGGGCAGTTTACAGAATGGGTCGTTTTGTCTGTAGGTTCTCAAGAAGCTATAATGAAATTGTAGTCTGGGGCTACAGTTATTTCAAGGCTTGAATGAAAAATGATCAGCTTCCACCATTGGCTGTTGACAAACCTGAGAAGATCATTTTCTAAACTTGCTGGCATGGCCTCTCCACAGGACTACCTCTGTAAGGGCAGCTGGCTTCCCTCAGAGCCAGTGAATCAAGACAGTCAGAGCAACCAAGACAGAGCCATGTCTTTTTATGACCTAACCTCAGAAGCAAAGATTCAGGAGACAGTGTTAATTGCAGACCATCTGAGACACTGGCTACCCCAGAAGGCAATGTTGACATTAGGTTGGTGAAAGATGAAATCTATACTTTCTCTCTTGTCATTATAGAAATTATATCTTGGGATATAATTTCTATTTTCAAATATAACCTAGAGCATAGTAAAAAAGTTGAGAATTAGGAAGGAATAAAATTCAGGATGATATGGTTTATGAAATTTAGTTTAATTTGTTTTTCTTTATATTATCTTATTTCCCTTTTCTTATTGCTTAGTCCAAAGATTAAAATAGATGCTGTTTTGTTCATAATCAATCATGGTGTCTTTCAGTGAGCCCAGATGTGACCTCAGAATCTTTCCTGGTATGCTGTCCTAGATGTTTACAGCCAACTAACTGATAAGAGATAAAATGTAACTTCCTATCCAAGTCTTAGACTTTAGCAGAGAAATAGTTTAGACTTCATGTGTATGTGGCACTTGATTTTTTTTTTAAAAAGTTTTCTCTACAGAGTGGTAAAAAAAAGGTAACTTTTAAAATAAATGGTGTTGAGTCAATTAGAAACCCAGATAGGGAGAAAAAAAAATGAAACTTGGCCTCTTCCTCACACCATGTAAAATTCTAGGTATGTGATAGATCTAAATATGAAAGGAAAACCCATAAAGAAAGTAATTTACAAAATAGACTATATTACATTGATAAACTTTTATTTACCCATGAAACTTTTATTTACTATGAAAAGGCAAGCCATATGGGTCAAAATATATGCCACAGATATAAATGATAGTTTACTATCTGTAGAATATCTATAGCTCCATAGGAGAAATAGCCCAGTAGAGATAAGGGCAATAAACTTGAATAGGTATTATCACAAAAGAGAATATCTCAGTGACTGTAAACTCCCTAAAGGTGATTCTATAACTACACATCCACTAGAAGAGCTAAAATGAAAAAAACAGTAACAATTGTGTGTTAGTAATGACTTAGATGATGCCAATCCTCCATATAATGTAAATGTTGGTTGGTACATGTAATTATGTAACAATATATATTATGGCCCAGGAATTTCATTCTAACACACATACAGTAGATTAAATAAATGGTAACCTGTTTATGAAATACTACACAACAATGAAAGTGGAGGAGAAAAAAACTAAAGTTGCATGCAACAAGGTAGATTAATCTAACAAACATAAAGCTGAGCCCCCCGCACCCCCAAAAATGTCTGATGCAAAAGGATAATATAGATTGTATGGTTTCACTTATATAAATTAACATATAAAAAAGTAATCTATGTATTAAAGGTCAGGCTAGTGATTAATTTTAGAGAGAAAAGAAATAGATGCTGGCACAAAAATAAAAGGGGTTCAAGCAGGAATTTTAGTTTACTGGTAATCTGTTTTTTATCTGAGTGGCAGTTACCTGAGTGTGTTGATTTTGTAATTATTTATTATGATTTTTGCACTTCTCTCGGTAGAAGTTAAACTCTACCTAAAAAGTTAAAAAGATATGCAAAGATATTAAGGAAAAGATTCTATAACTCTATACCCCATCAACCATGAGGTCAGTATGAACATGGGTTGCTGAGTAACAAGGAAGCTAAGAAAATAGAATTTATAGAGGGTATTCCAAGATGGTGACAGAGTAGGCAGACATTCCAACTCCTACCTCCCAGGTCCAAATTGGATTACAACTTAATTTAAGAACAATCATCTTGAAAAACCAACTTTGGACTAAACAAAGAAGAGTCTATCACCAAGGATCACCAAAAAGCCACACGGAGATTGGTAGGAAGGGCGGAGACATGGAAAGGGCTGCCCCGCTCCTAAGAGTGAGTAGCGGAGGAGCGTCCATAAAAACTCTCATTGCAGGGAGGGTCGCCCTGAGAGGGCAGGGTCCTAAGACCCAGGCTCCAGCCTAAAGCCCCAGTGCGTAGAATAGGCACACACAACATTTGGCAGTGAAAAGAGCTGAGGTTTCTGTCTGCAAGGAAGAGAGAACTCTTAGAGACACAGACTCTGTCTTAAAGGACCTGTGCAGAAAACCTCACTCACAGCCACTTACCCAGGGCTCCAGGGGAGGGAGAGCTGAGAGGACTGTAGTTACGATAGGAGAGTGTGAAGTTGGTGGCCCAGGGAGAGACATCATGGGGGACGGCAACCACAACCCCTGTGCTGAGTCATTCTCTAATACCGGTCATCATCTTTCTTGAGTGGAGAAACTCCCTCTGAGCGGCATCAACCTGGAGAAAAGCAACTGCCCTGCCCTCAGGAGTGCTTGTTCCACCTGCTGGAGACTGAGCTGTTCTGAGAAGTCACCCACGAAGCAGAGGGCCTGTCAGTGAGTCAGGTTCCTGGCATTGTGGCTGGAATTACACCCCCACCCCAGCACTTTCTGGAATCTGTGACTGGTGCTTCCTCCATATGGAAAGATTCAGTAGAAACTGTCCAGACTGTAGGAAGACCAAATCTCTGGGGGTCAGACCACACCCACTGTTATCCTGAGGCCACATCCTACTGAGGTCTGTAAAAAAAGTCTGGACACACTGACACTTGGGGCCCAGGGGCAGAGCCATATCCACCACCCTTTCTAATCCCTGAATTGCTATAGGTGCTAGACTTCAGCAGTGGTTTTTTCAGTGGCTGAGCGCAACAAACAGCCAGCAGACAGAGGCCGCAGGAAGAGGAACTCAGGGAACCTTGGCCTTTTAAGTGGACCTTTCCCCAGGCCCAGTGTGGGTAAAAGCCAGCCTAGGGGTGCAGCTTGGTATTTCCATGTGCACCCGGGCACAGCAAAAGCAGCCACAAACTCTGGATTGATTGTAGCTACAAGAAGGTTGTTGAGGACCAGTCACGAGCAGTGTTCCCCACTGGGCTGTGCTGGCTTCCCTCCAGGGAGACACAGGGCCAGCACATCTAGTGGCCAGCCATGGAGAGAATTGTTTAGGACTTAACGACCCTTGCTGGTGGCATGTCCTAAGGGAGGACTCATCATACAGGGACCAGCTGAGGTGAGTTCTGCTCTCTGTGGTCAGCACTGGCACAGTGGCTTGTGTGAATTGGACAGGGTAAACTTCACAGTCAGCTGGCCCAGGTGCTGGATCTCCTACCCTGCTGGGTTAGCTTCCATAAGGGGAAGGGAGAGAGGCTTGCGCCACAGACATTTAAAGTATGGGTCCCTGTGAGCTTATTGTTGGGTCCGGTTGAAGGGCTTAGCCAACTTTCTGGGGGCATAGTCAGACAGAGAAGAGGAAGAAGACTCTCTTAGTCTTCCTCTCTGAGAACAGGGACTCACTAGCTGAAAGAACTTCTGTAGAGGGGACTCTTGGCCCCAGCCAATCTGAACCTGTTACTTAACCTCACTGGAAAAAAATAGAATTAGAGTATCCAGCAGAATCTGATAGATTAGGCTCTGGAGTAGGGGTCACTTTCCCTATTCTGAGCTCCTGACCAAGAGACGCCTGAAGTAGGGGGCTTCACTAAAGTTGTATTTCCAACCTCAGCTACCCTAACCCATCAAGCTGGAAGCTTGTACAGGGGTTAGTGAGGGGAAGCCAGTTTGAGCCCACACTACAGTCTTTTGACAGAAGACTCTGTGGGAAGACCAGGCAGCTGCAAGAGAAGGTGGAGCAGCTGAAAAGTGGATGCAATCTTATGGAGCCTAGGTCTTTAATGCAGCTGCTGTCATCTCTAAACAGGAGGAAGCTGATCCTTATACACTGGTTGGCCTGTCCCACACTACCCAGGCACAGAAAACACTAACACAAACAGCAAAGAGAGAATTAGCTCCAGACAGGTAGCCCACGGCAGGTTACAAACAATGGCTGACGCCAACCCAAGAAGATCTAGAACCAACACAACCAGTAGTGGGTATCAGGGCAGCAACAATCTTAGACTCAGCTAGCTATACAAGCCACAAACCCAAAGGAGGAGTTCAGCAGACACCAGACACTAGGGAGAATAAATACGCACAACAGGACAGATACTAATACACATGATCAAGGTTGACCCTTAGAGATGGCCAGCCTGAAGGGATAACTGCACCCATGAAAGGAACAACTTTATTCAATACTCACACACAACAGAAGGGTAAATTCTTCCCTCAAGAGTCATTCCTAGAGCAAGGAACTCAGGTAGCCTGGAGGTCAGTACCGCTGGGCTCCTTTTCCTCATAAAGATGCCACAACAAATTTCAAAGTAAAAACAGGGCTACCTAATACACAGACAAAATGAGCATGAGCAGAGAAAGAAATATGACCCAAGTGAATCAAAAAGAGAAGTTCCCAGAAAAAGAACTAAACGGAATGGAAGTAATCAAACTTCCAGATGCAGAATTTAAAATAATGCTTTTTAGAATGCTCAAGGGTCTTAGAGCAACAATGGATGATCACAATGAAAACTTAAACAGAGATGACAAGAACCAAAACCAACATTGAAATCATAAAAAAGAACCAGTCAGAAATGACAAATATAATATCAGAAATGAAGACCGCACTAAAAGAAATCAACAGCAGGCTGAATGAAACAGAGAATTAAATCAGCGATTTAGAGGACAAGATAAATAAAAGCACAGAAGCAGAGCAGCAAAAAGAAAAGAGGCTCAAAAAGACTGAGGAAACTCTAAGAGACCACTGTGACCACATGAGGAAAAACAACATCTGCATCATAGGGGTTTCTGAAGGAGAAGAGAAAAATAAGGGATGGGGAACTGTTTGAAGAAATCATAACTGAAAATTTCCCTAAAATGATAAAAAAAAAGTCACACAAGTTCAAGAAGCACAGAGTCCCATTAAAGATGAACCCAAGGAGGCCTACACCAAGACACATCATAATTAAAATGCCAAAGTTAAGAGACAAAGAAAGAATACTAAAAGCTGCAAGAGAAAAGTAGTTAATTACATACAGAGGATCCCCCATAATGATGACATTTGACTTCTCAACAGAAACACTTTTGGCCAGAAGGGATTGGCAAGAAATATTCAAAGTGATGCAAAACAAGAACCTACAACCAAGACTACTTTATCCATCAAAGCTATCATTAAAAATTGTAGAAGAAATAAAAAGCTTCCCAGATCAAAGAGAAAAACAACAAAGTTCAAGGAATTTATTATAAACAAACCAGTACTTCAAGAAATGTTAAGCGGCCTGCTATCAAAAGAGCAAAGGAAAAAAAAATCGAGAGAAAGAAGATTGTATGTTTAAAGAATAAAGTGGCAATAAATAAGTACATATAAACAATAACCTTAAATGTGAATAGATTAAGTGCTCCAAACATAAGACATAGGGTAGCTGCATGGATAAGAAAACAAGACTCATATACTGTATATGCTGTCTACAAGAGACTAACCTCAGAATAAAAGATATACATAAATTGAAAGTGAAGGGATGTTAAAAAGTATTTCATGCAAATAGAAACAAAAAAAGAGCAGGCGTAATAACACTTATATTTGACAAAATAGCCTCTAAAACAAAGGCTATTGTAAGGGATAAAGAAAGTCACTGCATAATGGCAAATGTAGCAATCCAACAGAGGATATAACCATTGTTAATATTTATGCACCTAATATAAGAGCACCTAACTATATAAAGCGGATTATGATGGACATAAAGGGTGGGATCAACAGCAATACTATAATAGTAGGGGATTTTAATACCCCATTAACATCAATGGATAGATTCTCTAGACAGAAAATTAACAAAGAAATAATGGCCTTAAAATACACACTAGATCAACTGGATTTAATTGATATTTTCAGGATCTTTCACCCCAAAGTAACAGAATATACATTCTTTTCAAGTGCTTATGGTAAATTCTCTAGGATAGACTACATGTTAGGACACAAAACAAGTTGCAATAAATTTAAGATTAAAATTATACCAAGCATCTTCTCTGATCACAAAAGCATGAAACTAGATATCAACTACAGTAGAAAAACTGAAAAACATTCAGATATTTGGAGGTTAAATAGCATGTTATTAAATAATGAATGAGTTAAAAATGAGGTCAAGGAAGAAATAAAAAATTTCCTTGAAATGAAAATGAACATATAACAACCCAAAATCTATGGGACACAGCAAAAGTAGTCCTGAGAGGGAAGTTCATGCACTATAGGCATACCTTAAGAAGCAAGAAAAAAAACTCAAGTAAACAACCTAACCCTATACCCAAAAGAACTAGAAAAAGAACAACAAATAAAGTCCATTGGGCGTAGAAGGAAGGAAAAAATAAAGATCATAGTGGAAATACATGACATAGAGGCTGAAAAAGCAAAACAATAAAAAAGGTCAATAAAATCATAAGTTGCTTATTTGAAAAGGTAAACAAGACTTATCCAGAAAAAGGAGAGGACCTCAAATAAATAAAATTAGGAATGAAAGTGGAGAAGTAACAACTGACACCACAGAACTATGAAGAATTTTAAGAAAATACTATGAAGGTCAACATGCCAAAAAATTGGACAACCTAGATGAAATGGATAAATTCCTAGAAACATACAATCATCCAAAACTCTATCTGGAAGAATCAGAAACCTTAAACCAACCAATTACAACATTGAAAGTAAAACAGTTATCAAAAAACTCCCAGCAAACAAAAGTCCTGGACTGGATTACTTCACAGACAAATTTTACCAAACATTCAAAGAAGAAGTAACACCTATTCTTTTCAAGTTATTCCAAAAAATTCAAGAGGAGGGAAAACTTACAAACCCAATGTATGAGGCAAGTATTATTATTACAAAACCAGGTAATGACAAAACAAAGAAAGAAAACTATAAGCCAATATCCCTGATGAACATAGATGCTAAAATTCTTAACAAAAGATTAGCAAACAAGGTCCAGCAATATATTAAAAAATCATACATCAAGATCAAGTGAAATTTATTCCAGAAAGGCAAGGCTAATATAATATTCACAAATCAATGAATATAATTTATCACATAAACAAAATGAAGAATAAAAATCACATGATAATATCAATAGATGCAAAAAGTATTTGATAAAATCCAGCACCCATTTATAATAAAAACTCTGAGCAAAGTGGGACTTCAGGGAACATATCTCAACATGATAAAAGCCATCTATGACAAACCAACAGCAAACACCATACTCAATGGGTAAAAATTAAAAGCAATCCTCTTGTGATCGGGAGCAAGACAGGGGTGCCTCCTTTCACCACTCTTATTCAATATAGTTCTGGAAGTCCTAGCCACAGCAGTCAGACAAGAAGAAGAAACGAAAGGCATCCAAGTTGGAAAAGAAGAAGCAAAGCTGTCATTATTAGCTGATGATGTGATATTGTACATAGAAAACCCTGAACTCTCAGTTAAAAAAACTACTAGACCTGATGAATGAATTCAGCAAGGTGGTAGGATATAAAATTATCATTCAGAAATCAGTGGCATTTTTATACACCAACATTAAACTTTCAGAAAAAGAAATTAAGGAAACAATCACCTTCACTATTACAAAAAAAAAAAATTAAGTACCTAGGAATAAATTTAACCAAGGAGGTAAAAGACTTGTACTCAGAAAATTATAAGACACTGAAAAAAGAAATTAAGCCCTGACTGGTTGGCTCAGCAGAAGAGCATCAGCCTGGAGTGTGGAAGTCCTGAGTTTGATTCCCAGTCAGGGCACACAGGAGAAGCAACTATCTGCTTCTACACCCCTCCCAATTCTCTCTCTCTCTCTCTCTCTCTCTTTTCCCCTCCTGCAGGCATGGCTCAAATGGCTCAAGCAAGTTGGTCCCAGTTGTTGAGGATAGTTCCATGGCCTTGCCTTAGGTGCTGAAATGGCTTAGTTGCTGAGCAACAGAGCAAGCTCCAGATGGGCACATCACCCCATGGAGGGCTTGCTGGGTACATCCTGATTGGGGCATTATTGGGAGTCTGTCTCTCTGCCTCCATGCCTCCCACTTAAAAAATAATCAAGGAAGATACAAACAAATGAAAACATATACCATGTTCATGGATAGGAAGAATTAACATCATTAAAATGTCTATACTACCCAAAGCAATTCATAGATCCAATGTAATTTCCATTAAAGTACCAATGGCATACTTTACAGATCTAGAACTAATATTCAAAAAATTTATATGGAATCCCCTCC
The DNA here is from genome assembly GCF_036850765.1 of Saccopteryx bilineata. NCBI lineage: Eukaryota > Metazoa > Chordata > Mammalia > Chiroptera > Emballonuridae > Saccopteryx > Saccopteryx bilineata. The sequence continues at coordinate 72,258,848 of NC_089495.1, read as the reverse complement.
CAAATTTAAATACCCTTGGCAATCTTGAAAATGAAGAAAAAGTAAGAAAAATCACACTTCCTGATATCAAATTATACTACAAGGTCTTTTTAATCAAAACAGCTTTGTCTTGACATAAGAACAGGCATAAAGATCAATGGAACAGAGCAGAGAACCATGGAGTAAAGACAGTCTCTTTAATAAATGGTGTTGGGGAAATTGGACAGGCACATGCAAAAATATGAAACTAGACCACCAACTTACACCATTCACAAAAATAAATTCAAAATGAAAAAAAGACTTAAATGTAAGTTGCAAAACCATAGAAATATTGGAAGAAAACATAGGCAGTAAACTCTCCAATATCTCTTGTAGCAATATTTTTGCCAATATTAATCCATGGGCAAGTGAAATAAAGGACTAAATAAACAAATGGGACTATATCAAACTAACTTTTGCACAGCAAAAAACACCATAAACAAAATTAAAAGACAACCCACACAATGGGAGAACATATTTGCCAATACGTCTGATAAGGGGTTAATAACAAAAATTTATAAAACACTTCTAAAACTCAACACCAGAAAGATAAACACTCCAATTAAAAAATGGGCAAAGGAATAGACACTTCTCCAAAGAGGACATACAGATGGCCAATAGGCATACGAAAAAATGTTCAACATCACTAATCATCAGAGAAATGAAAATTAAAACCACAATGAGATACCACCTCCAACCTGTCAGAATGGTGCTCATTAACAAATCAACACACAACAAGTGCTGGCGAGGGAGTGGAGAAAAGGGAACCCTCCTGCACTACTGGGGGGAATGCAGATTTGTGCAGCCACTGTGGAAAACAGTATGACATTTTCTCAAAAATTTAAAAATGGAACTGCCTTTTGATCCAGCTATCTCACTTTTAAGAATATATCCTAAGAATCCCAAAACATTGATTCAAAACAAGATGTGCACTCCCATGTTTATTGCAACATTGTTTACAATAGCCAAGATCTGGACACTGTGCAAGTCTTCATTAGTGGATGAGTCGATAAAAAAGCGGTGGTATATATACACAACGGAATACTATGCAGCCTTGAAAAAGAAAGAAATCTTACCTTTTGTGATGGCATGAATGGACCTGGAGATTATTATGCTAAGTGAAAGAAGCCAGGCAGAGAAAGACAAATATCATATGGTCTTATGTCAGGGGTCCCCAAACTATGGCCCGTGGGCCACATGCGGCCCCCTTAGGCCATTTATCCGGCCCCCGCCGCACTTCTGGAAGGGTACCTCTTTCATTGGTGGTCAGTGAGAGGAGCATAGTTCCCATTGAAATATTGGTCAGTTTGTTGATTTAAATTTACTTGTTCTTTATTTTAAATATTGTATTTGTTCCCGTTTTGTTTTTTTACTTTAAAATAAGATATGTGCAGTGTGCATAGGAATTTGTTCATAGTTTTTTTTATAGTCCGGCCCTCCAATGGTCTGAGGGACAGTGAACTGCCCCCCTGTGTAAAAAGTTTGGGGACCCCTGTTTTATGTATATGTGGAATCTAATGAACATGGTGAACTGAGGAATAGAATAGAATCTGAGGCAGGGTCACAGGGAGCAGAGGGATAGCCATCAGAGGGAAGGGGATGAGGAATAGGATCAGAGAAGGTGAAGGGATTAGTGAAATTATATATGCATAACACACAGATACATATAACAAGACAGCAAATCCCACAGGGAAGGGGGTAGGGAGTCAGGGGGAGGGAGGCAAAGGGGGTATAATGGGCACATTGTTGGGGGTGAGGGTGTTATATTGAATGGGACCCTTGAATTAATATTAACACAATAAATTTAAAAATTTAATAAAAAAATGAAAATAGAGTTTACAGAATTTATGGTATAAACATTACTCAGGCCCTGGCTGGTTGGCTCAGTCGTAGAGCATTGGCCTGCATGTGAATGTCCTGGGTTCGATTCCCAGCCAGGGCAGAGCACCCATCTGCTTCTCCACCCTACTTGCTCTCCTTTCTCTTTATCTCTCTCTTTCCCTCCCACAGCTGAGGCTCCATTGGAGCCAAGTTGGCCCAGGCACTGAGGATGGCTCCATGACCTCTGCCTTAGGCACTAGAATGGCTCCAGTTGAAAGGGATCAACTCCCCAGATGGGCAGAGCATCACCCCCTAGTGGGTATGCTGGGTGGATCCTGGTCGGGCAAAAGTGGGAGACTGTCTCTCTGCCTCCCCACTTCTCACTTCAGAAAAAAACAAAAAATAAAAACAAAAAGCATTACTCAGAATAAATACATGATACATGTTCTGAGCTTCAGCCATCTCTTGATAGCCTATTATTTATCTAAGTGAAGAATGTTCCTATAATGTGTCCCAATTGGAATATTGATAAAACTTATAAGTTAGTTAGATTCAAATTATATTTTACACACATTAATATTTCTCCTTCCTGATTTCTTGATATCAAGTCTGGCCACGTAACAAAGTTTGGTCCAAATTTGAGAACAGTCAAGAATGATAATTCCAATAAGAGTAAGGTACATTCTTATTACTTGTTATCAAATTAGCAAACAAGCTATGCCAAGGGCATATTTATGATCAGGATCCATGGAAGTGGGAGGGAACTGAGGTCCCCAGGACATCTATGTTGCTTGTGGATATGGACTTGAAGTTAGTGATCAGAAGCCACAGAAGAGAAGAAATCACTAGGTCAGAGAATTATGTATAGGCTTACCACTTTTTATATCATTTTAAAACAGAGAAGAAAAGGAACAGAAAACTGTCAGCTCTCATGGGTCCACTCTTTTACCATTCAACAAAACACCCTTGATACAACCATGGTTATATAATTTAGTCTTGGGGGTTGGCGTGGAGGGTAATACCTCACTGTATCACTGAGCCTGCTATATATTTTAGTGCAGTATCCCTGGCTGTTGCCTACATACACTGGAATAATGCCATTTCTTCATTCACTTACTCATTTATTCTTTTTTTTGTATTTTTCTGAAGTTGGAAACGGGGAAGCAGTCAGACAGACTCCCACATGCGCCCGACCAGGATCCTCCCAGCATGCCCACCAGGGGGCGATGCTCTGCCCATCCGGGGCGTTGCTCTGTTGCGACCAGAGTCATTCTAGTGCCTGAGGCAGAGGCCATGGAGCCATCCTCAGCGCCCAGGCCAACTTTGCTCCAATGGAGCCTTGGCTGCAGGAGGGGAAGAGAGAGACAGAGAGGAAGGAGAGGGGGAAGGGTAGAGAAGCAGATGGGCACCCTCCTGTGTGCCCCGGCTGGGAATCAAACCCAGGATTCCTGCACACCAGGCCGATGCTCTATCACTGAGACAACCGGCCAGGGCTTATTCATTTATTCTTGAAATGTATTTGTAAATCCCAGGTATCCCAGGTAGATCTCGGGTGCTATAATAACCCCAGCAATTAAAAGTTGTAAGGTGATTAGTTACTGCTCCCTAGCAGTCTTTAAAACATTGTCATATTCCAAAATACTTATAAAAAGAATTGTAAAATGTAGAGTGAGTATTCCTCTTTTATCTAATTTCACATTTTTCTTCAAATTTATGAGAAAAGTAACCTGAAAAAATATAGCTCTTATAAACATGTTAAATTGGTCTCAGCAAAGATCTGAAGAATTTTTATAAATGATGTGATTTCTATTGGATATGTAATTTTTTAACTTCCGTCTTGGGTTCAAAGCTAAATGCCCCAATAATTTTGACAGCATCCTATTTTAAGATAGTTACTCTTCTTCCTTTGTCCTAAAAGATCTAACACCTGAAAAATCCCTTAGAAGTACTCTTTCAATCTCAATTAATTCAAAGTTTAGTAAGCAGACTTAATTGTATGCATGAAGAAAACAGTATTTAAACCCTGAAATTATGAATCTACAAATAGAAAAGAGTACCAAGCAGTAATCTTTTCTTACGGCCACAGGGATATTTGACCCCAAAAGAATAGCAGAGCTCAAACAACAGAGTAGCATAGCTTTGACATTTATATCCATGAACAGCGTGTATCTCTATAAAATCAATTTTAAGTGATAATGTCACTGTAATTATCAAGATTTTTTCCTCATGATTTTATTAATTTTTTCATAGATAAAACTACAATTTTAAATCTCTTAAGGCAAGGGTTCTTGGTAAAATTGCAGTCAGAACTTATTAATAATGGAATCGGCCTCTCCTTTGTTGTTTCACTGGGATAGTGAGTTGGTTCCTCAGTCTAGGAGAATCAGGCTTCTGGATCCTGAGGTCTGCATATAAAAATAGACATTTTCTTATCCATTTTGGCATGTGAATAGTCTTGAATTTTACTTAACCAACAATTCATTCTATATTTAGTCTGCGTCAGGCACACTGCTAAAGTCTGGGAATTAAAAGGAGAGTAAGTTTCTAACTTTATAGAGAAGCCAGTTAAGAAATTATTGTAACAGTCCCTGTGAAAAAAGATGGGACCTGAACCAAGGCAGCTCAATATGGAGCAACAATTTTGCGAGGAAACAAAGCCAGAGGAGATTTGAAGAGCATATCTGATGTAAAATAATAAAATTTGATAAATTTGTCTATTTAGAAAGAAAATAAGTAGCTAGAGTTAAAACTGCTATTTTGGGAAAATACAAAAATGCCTGTCCCTTTAATAAAAACATTTTCTTAATTTCTCCCATATTTATATTTACTTTGGCAACATCTATTGTGATTCATGAAATATTTCTGTAGAGAAAAAGAAAGGATCACGTTATTATTGTATTATTTAGAAAGTAGTGAAATAGCTTATTAAAATTCTTAGAAGGCTAAGACAATTCATGTGGTATGATAGAAAGGTATATATATACCCATAGACAGGAAGTCAGAAAACCTAAGTTCTAGTGAAACATTTTAAGCAGGTGCACTGTGGGCTATGATTGAATATATTGAATCTGAGTCTGCACTCTTTAGGTGGGCACCATACCTACACGGTCTAACACTCAGCCCTCTCATGAAGGTACCTGTCTGGCTACTTGGATTCCATTGCTCTCCACATGATTTCAAATTTGGCAGTCAACTACCTGCATGTCCTCAGGCAAGCAAAAAGGTACGCCTTTTAATTTCTTCATCTGCTCCTGGCTGGATGGCATAGTTGGTTAGAACATCATCCTGAAGCACAGAGGTTGCCAGTTTGATCCCCGGTCAGGGCAGATCTATGTTTCTATCTCTTTCTCTCTCCCTTCCTCTCTCACTAAAATCATTAAATAAACACTGAAAAAATTTTCATCTGAAAATAAAGGGATTAGTGATCTTCCTAGAGCAGGGGTCCCCAAACTTTTTACACAAGGGGCCAGCTCACTGTCCTTCAGACCGTTGGAGGGCCAGACTATAAAAAAAAACTATGAAAAAATTCCTATGCACACTGCATATATCTTATTTTAAAGTAAAAAAACAAAACGGGAACAAATACAATATTTAAAATAAAGAACAAGTAAATTTAAATCAACAAACTAACCAGTATTTCAATGGGAACTATGCTCCTCTCACTGACCACCAATGAAAGAGGTGCCCCTTCCGGAAGTGCAGCGGGGGCTGGATAAATGGCCTCAGGGGGCCGCATGAGGCCCGCAGGCCGTAGTTTGGGGACCCCTGTCCTAGAGCCTTCCATTTCTAGCATGGGAGTTGATGGTGTGTACATTGTAAGTTCATTATTGCCACACTTCCCGAAAACCAGATTTCGGAAGCAGCTTAAGGACAAAAAGAAGCATAATTTTATTATTGAAGTCACAATTTGAAATCCATCACGTAAACACTGCCTTTCAATCTGAAATCTAAAGGCTCGGGTTATTTTTTCTGTACCAACTGTTTAACTTTGTCAAAGTTTTCCACTTAACTCTGTATACCACAGTGTCTTAACCTACAAAACAGAAGAAAAATCTGTGTCAAATAAAACTTTGAATAATATTAAAAAATTATACCCACTGAACAGACCTGGTAGCCAAATTATGTATGATTATTCTAGGGAGAAATGACTGGATATGCTAAAAATGCTCAATATTTGTTCTAATCAGCAAGTTTATTTTATCTTTCTGAATGCCCTTCTGGACCATCAGAATTCTTGTCACTGTGTTCTCGTGTCTCTCATGTTAGCTACAACAATGGAGTCAGGATAATAAAAATGTTCGCCATCTGTCTTGCCACTCTGAACAAGTTGCCAACTTGTACTGCAAATCAGAACAGCTTTTAAGAGGAAGTCTCTTCTGTGCACAGAACAAATTTGATAAAAGAATATGTTCTTTGGCTTACTTGAACTATAGCCTTCTCATATCTCTTGTATCAATGAAGGCTATGATTTGTCTGGGGGGCTAGCATCATTTTACAAAGATGACAGTGGTGAGCCATTTACCATGATACTATAAAATACCTTAGCAATGCTATTGTGAGTTACTGCTCAGTTAACATTGTTTACCACCTAATTATTGAGAAGCACTTCCATCCATCACTGACAACTGAGTAAATGACTCTATACACTATTTTATTTGCTACTAGAACAAGGTCAGCGCAAGTTTAATTAGCCACTATCCATTACAAAAAAGCAAATAGCCTATGATGACATGTGAAATTCTAATTTCTGAACATGCATTATGAAATGGTGGAAAAATTGTTCACATATAAGTGATTCTAATAAATATATGTAATATCATTTAAGAATTTTTTTATTATGATCTGTAATGAAGAAGATATTATTTATAAATCAATGTAAGTTGGCTCTTAATTTTAAAACAAGCAGTCATCTTCCAACATTTAGTACAAATGAAGATATCTTTAGTATATAACATGCAAAAATGAGTTTGAAAATTCATTTTAGAACTTGTATTTGGATAAATAAAGCAAACTCTGGGACTATTCTTTTTTATTGGTGGTTTGATTTAGACTTGCAAGTAGTTTGAAAATTGTCCAACATTTAGACAAAAATACAATTACCCTAGTTTTCAGAAATCATTCTGGTGTGAAAAGAATCTTGTTCCTCTAGATTTTCTTGCAAGACTTTGAAAGTTACTTGCATGCCATCTGGTTTAGCAGGGGCAGAATGGTCTGAAAATATGGATGAGTAGTGGTTTGCACGAAGCACAAAGTATAGAATTCCATCAAGGTCAAGACCCTGATGATTAGCTTGAATTGATCACAATCATCATTTTGAGAGGCCATGTCTTTAGGGCTTTAAATAAAACATTTCTAAATATATGAGTTATTTCTAACTATTTCTCTTTCCATTCTTTGAACTTTCAAGTTTGCTTCTAATTCTGTAGCATTGGTGGATAAAATAAATACTACTTTATAAAGTATTACAAAACACATTAATATTTAATATTTCTTTTATTTCAAATGTTTTTAAAACATTATTTGCTCATTTTTAGCATGTAACTATGACCTAGTTAAGTATAAAATTTTAAAATTCTAAAACATGGATATCCAAATGACTCTCTAAAATTGTGTTACATATGAGACAAAAGCATAACAATAATAAAATTCCTGTTTTACTGAGAAATATAATTGTTTTAATTGAATACACAGTGAAATATGCATTTCAAATAAATTCTAGAAAACTCAATATAGCATTGGTTTCTTTATTAAGTCATTACCAGTACAGAAGAAGCTATTGAAAAAACACCAGATGCAGCTTTTGTCTCATTCTTGGGACTGGGATAGAAATAGGAAGACTATTAATAGAGGTTTAAAAGAAAGTAGTTAGCTGCTCACTATCATAACACACATCCATACAAATTTATTAAATTATAAATTTATTTGTGCTTATATAGAGGAACTTGGACATTTCTATTAAGTCAGCTTTTTAGCACTAAATAGTGCAAATGATTGTGACAGTGTTCACTTACACTGTTACGCTCTTTTGGTGGGACGGGGACTCTGAGAGGCTGGGGGGATTTTGTGCCATGTTCCTCATTGTTCGCCAAGAATTTTCCTAAATGTGGCACTATATCTATATTTCCTGCGTTATAGAAAAATGAAAAATCAATTATGGTAGATATTTCCTTATTATAAACATTATTGTAGTCCATATATATAAAAATGTTTCACAATATATTTTAATTGATATAATTTTCCATCATTTCCCATTTACAGTTTAAAAATAAACATTGAATTTTTAATACAAGCCAGGCTAATTATTTTCACAACTCATCACTTATAGGGAAATGAGGACAGGCTTGGGATAGAAGATGGAGGCAAACACTTATTTTATCGTGGGACTCAGAAAATTCTCTACTGATTCTCAAACATCATTATTGTGCATTAAAATCACTTCGACTATGCATTGCAAAGCAAAGTCCTGGGTTCCCTTCTCAGGTATCTAATTCTCTACTTCTGGGGTAGGGTCCAGAGATAGGCTTTATAAAGAAGTGTCTCAGACCAATATTAGAGAAACCTGTATCTAAATGGATGCACACTACCTGAAGTGAGAGCCAGGTGCAAAATTCAGTTACTATGAGAATCTGCTTGTAAAAATAAAGCATCATATTTTCTTTGTAAATTTATAATAATTTTTCAAGATTAAATGATAATAATGCTGTTTAACTTGTCTATTGTCCTAATCAGGTTGTATTATGAATTTTGTGATCTAGACATATGTCAAAAAATTAGCAGTGTTATATATTTTTAATTTTGACAAATATTGATGACTAGATGAAGTCCAAGAGATTTTTAATAAGCTTATGATTTTAGAATAGATGTTTGTATTCAATATAATGTTTTCCCTAATAGTATGGCTTTCATTCTAATAAAAAGCCTGGTGCATCAATGTAACACTTCTTTGTGGCACCAGAATATTTTACCGGTTCTCATTTCTTGCTTTATTTCAGACTATAAGCATATACTCTTAAATTTTCCTGGGGTTAAAGGAGAACTGATGTCTTATAGCCATGCCGACCCAGTCTCTGCTCTTTCTTCTTAGTTTGCATCAAGAACAGAAATGAAGTAGAATTTCAAGGGAGAAAAATATTATTTTGCTTCATGTTTCTTTTCCACCAATTAAAATGTCATTCTTTTACAGGTGTGTTGCTGCAAACTCCTGTTACTATTTCTATCAAATAAGAAAAGCAAATGTCATAATGCCTCTAGTAAAAGTCATTATGACTGCATTAAAATCATTGTCCTTTGATTAATATACCAATATACTTAAAATATTGAACAAATCTATCCTTAGAATAAAATCAGTTGTTTTACACCCATCTTTGCACAAATCTGGATTGGTCCTTCTGCCACTACATATGCCAATTCAATTAATTGACAATAATTTCAATGATAACATTATTTTTTCTAGGCTATATTACTAAGGCAATTGTTAATGGTTCCAACAGTCTCTAGTGCTCCATTATCCTTGCTTTCAAATTATTTCCACTAATTCATTAATTAATTCATTCAATTATTGGACACTGACATTCTACCATGCACCAGGCACTGTTATGGGGTCTAGGCACTGTTAAAGGCTCTATGCTTCACTTGACACATCTCTCAAATCCATTTCTTCTTTTAAAGGCCAGTTGCCACTTACAGATTTCAGGTCTTTATTTATTACTCTTATCACAATAATTTCCAAAAGCCTTCTTGCTCCTCCTTCCCATCACCATCCCAACTCCCTCTCATCCTCTTACTCCTGGCTGTACTCAGCATCCTTTACTTCAGAATAGCATTTGTGATGATGGGTTTTGGGCTCAGTGTTTGGGTTGACTTTTAAGTCTGTTACTAATTCACTGAATGATCTTGGGCAAATTAAAAGATACACAAAATTGTTTGGCACAGAGCCACACACATTTAAACTCTTAATGAATATATATTTAATGAATATACATTTTATTTTATAGATTTTTTTCTCCATAAATATTGTATTAGAGCTGTATGTATAAATTTTCTATCTAAATCCTTAAAGCAGCCCCATTAATTACATAATTTACATAATCAAAAATCTTCAAAAGGCCCATAATGTTTACCTGAAAATTTAAAGCTCTTTGCATTAGAATTTCTGTCTCAATTATATCCTTCAGGTCCCAAGCTCTTGAAATGTTCTCTTCTCCACCTTTCTAAATTCTTCCTATTCTTTAAAACAAACCATTTTCTTTATACCTCTCCATCTGGAGTGACCTTCATCCTCTTAAATACAACAGTACAAACTGCAGTGTTCACATAACAAACAATTTCTGGTGGCAATCATTCTGCTATGGTCTTAAACTCTTCCTTAAAGATTTATTCTATTTGTATTGTATTTGGCAGTTCATTTGGTTATATCCTGTCTATGACACTAATTTGTAAATCTACTGAGGGTTAGAGCTGTCTCTAATTTTTTTTATCCCCTTATCCATCTAAAACAGTATCTTGCTCATAGTTACTGTCAAGTCTTGATTATTAATGCATAAAGTAATAACAAATGAGATAGACCCCGAAATGTTAGTATATTCATTTATAAATTTTATACTTGTACTTCTAAAAACTGATTGATAAATTACTAATAAAGTTACATTTCTTAATTATTTTTAGATTAAATTATAAATTAAAAACAATAATTGGTTTTTTGATATGCTCCAATGGACTATTTTAAGCACCCCTCACCTGTGGCGGCGCAGTGGATACACTGAGGTTGCCAGTTCGAACCCCTGGGCTTGCCTGGTCAAGGCACATATTGGAAACAATTACTATGAGTTGAAGCTTCCCGTTTCTCCTCCCTCTTTCTCTCTCTCTCTCTCTCTAAAATAATAAATAAATAAATAAATAAATAAATAAATAAATAAATAAATAGGAGTGGTGACTGTTCCACTTTAGATATCAAAGACCTACAGGAGTGTTATTCAAAGTAACAGATCCATGGACTGTTTGCTATTAACCCTAGAAAAGATAAGTCCCTTGGCTTGGAACTTAACCCACTGTAACATTAAACCTATTATTTAGCTCAGCTGACGCATTTTTCATTGCAGGATTTTTTGGATAAAAGAAGCAGCATGTTGATTTACCTAGGAAACTTCTTACCTCTTCAAGGACTGGTTACTTGGAGTATTACTAACCTAGCACATTAGTTTGATGTAATATTCATTTATTAACACTTAATTTTTGCAAGGCAATGTATTGGGCACCATTAGAATTACTCCCAAAATTAGAATCACAGCCTTTGTATTGGTAAATTTGCAATCCAGTAGAGTACTGTGATGCCCGTGGCTGAGGCCGGGCAGATCCGCATGGGATTCGGGCAGATGGTAGAGAAACTGTAGAGCTGGAAAGCGTTGGGCCATTACTATTTAATAAAGTCTCACAATGGCGGCTGAACACACAGTCAGGGGAAAACTGCTTCTAGGGCAGCAAGAATGGCCCCTCACAGTGGCAGGCAGGCAATCTACAATCCGCCATCCACAATCCCCCATCTCTCTCAAGAGGAAGCACCCATAGCCTTACACAGGCCATACACACGTGGTGCTGCCACATACTCATACCACTCAGGCAAAGTGGTTGCAGCTGGTACACCAGTGAGCAAGCCTAACACTGCTGGCCCACAGTTAGTATATGAACAAATAATATTCTTTCTAAATCAATGTCCTTAAATAAAAAGTGTGTAGACTCATGTCTATCCTTACAAATAACTTTAAGAGTATAATGCTTTGTTCTGTGTTTGCTCTGCTAAATGCTTAACAATAAGTAACCCCCAAAAGCTGAAATTTCTTTTGTTTTTATCTAAGCAGCAGTTATTCATTTTGAGAAAATTATTTTTAAATTTTCTCTCTGTGTTTCTTTATTTTTCATTTAACCCCCATTGACTTGTCTTTCTGAGTGTTTCTTGTCTGTCTCCCATTTGGAATGTACACTTTGCTTCAGACAGAGAAAGACAATATTATATGATATTACTTCTATGTGGAATCTAAAATTAAAAAGTGTTGAACTCATAGAAAACAAGAATAGAATGGTAGTTGCCAGGGCTGGGGTTGGGGGAATGGGGAGATATTGATCAAAGCTACAAAGATGAGTAAGTTCTGATGATCTAATGTACAGCATGGTGACTGTAGTTAATAATATTGTGTCACATACTTAATTTGCTAAGAGTATAAATTTTAAGTTATCTCACACACAAAAAAGTAAGTATATGAGATGATGGATGCGTTAACTTGGTTGTAATGAATATTTGAGTGAATATTTATATCAAATCATGTTGTATACTTTAATTATACATAATTTTGTCAATTATACCTCAATAAAGCTGGAGAAAGTAATACTGTCACTCATCCACTCAGACAAAAACAAAAATCTGGGAAGCATCCTATTTGCTCTCCTCTACCTAGATTTTCTTATATCCAATCATAAATTACTGCCAATTTTATTTATGGATACTTTTTAAATTAGTCCTACTTTTTTATTTCTTTTCTCATTACCTGTGTATCTTTTTTGAGGATCTCATCCTTATCTGAATTATCTCAGTTACTTTCTTGTGTTTCTTTTTCTCTCCCAGTTTTCACCCTCTGCCTAGTTAAACTTCAGTCCTTTGTAGAAAATGCAGATTGTAGCATGTCTGTCTACTTCCCTGTTAAAGACTCAACTTCTCCCCATAAAATACAGGATACATTTTATATTTCTTAGAAAGATATACAAGATCCTCCATGACCTAGCTTCTATCTTTCTTTCCATCCTTACTTTGCAACTCTCCTCATCTTAAACTAGATACTTTAATAATAACTATAATAGTTAATATTAAAAATATGAAGGAAGAGAAAGAAGAAGAGAAGGAGGCAGAAAAGTAAGGGGACAAGGAAGAAAAGAGAAAAAAACTATGAACATAGTATATACTTGATGCTTATCACTGTACTAATATTTTACATTTATCATCTCATTCACGTTTTATAGTTCTTGAAGTAGATGTTATTTTACCCCCTTTCCCATATTATAGATGCAGGTATTGATGTTTAAAGAAGAAAACTCTTTGACTGTGTTCACAAAGCTAGTAATGACCAAGATGAAATCCAAACCTAGATTTCTCTCTACCCAAATTCTTATTATTATATTTATATAAAATCACAATATTGTCTCAAGCATTTTTTTTTGCTTTTTTTTTTTTTAATGTGCCCTGACCAGAGAATTTAACCAGCAACCTCTATGCTGTGGGATGATGCTCCAACCAACTGAGATATCTGACCAGGGCTTAATTTTTTTTTAAGTGAGAGGAGGGGAGATAGTGAGACAGACTACCGCATGTGCCTTGACTGGGATCCACCCAGTAACCCCATCTAGGGCCAATGCTTGAGTACTGGGCTATCCTCAATGCCTGAGGTCAACGCTTGAACCAGCCAAGCTATCGTCAGTGACTAGGCTGATGCTCAAACCAATTGAGCCATTGGCTGTGGGAGGAGAAGAGAGAGAGAAGGGGGAAAGGAAGCAGAGAGAAGCAGATGGTCGCTTCTCATGTGTTCCCTGACCAGGGATTGAACTCGGATGTCCGCAGGCTAGGCCAATGCTCTATCAACTGAGCCAACAAGCCACTGATTCACTGTTCTAAGAGAGAGAGAAAGAAGGGAGGGGGAAGGGAAATACTCATTTATTGTTCTACTCAGTTGTGGATTCATTGGTTGCTTCCTCTATGTCTCCTACAGGGGATGGAACCCACAACCTTGTTTCAGGACGACACTTTTAACTGATTGAGCTAATCGACCAGGGTGCTTTTTTTATATATATATTGCTGATACTAATAAAATGGTCTACAAATCATCTTCAACCTCTTTTTTTTTTTTTTTTTACAGAGACAGAGAGAGAGTCAGAGAGAGGGATAGATAAGGACAGACAAACAAGAAGGGAGAGAGATGAGAAGCATGAATCATCAGTTTTTCGTTGTGACACCTTATTTGTTCATTGATTGCTTTCTCATATGTGCCTTGACCATGGGTCTTCAGCAGACCGAATAACCCCTTGCTCGAACCAGCAACCTTGGTCCAAGCTGGTGAACTTTGCTCAAACCAGATGAGCCTGCGCTCAAGCTGGTGACCTCGGGGTCTAGAACCTGGGTCCTCTGCATCCCAGTCCAACGCTCTATCCACTGCGCCACCACCTGGTCAGGCTCAACCATTTTTTGAGGATCAGTTAGATCCTTAAAAGAATCTAAAGGGTTCTTCCTCAAAGCACTCAATGTATAATAAAGCCTATAATTTTAGAATTTGTATTGTTTTGAAATAATTAATTTCTTTTAATCTCTTCCATTAAGTTACACTCTCTTTCAGTGCTGGAGCCATATTTACTTATCTCTCTGGTTCCAATACTGATCCTGGTTCTTGAACAAGGTAAGTAAGGAGTCAAAAACATTTGTAAAGTAACTTTTAAGCAGATTTGGGAAATATAATTGTCAAAGTGAAGTAATCATTGTAAAGAATTTGTATGAAGATGTGAACATGTAAGTTTTCTTGGAAAATGAGACTATTACTTTTTTAGTTAGAATCCAGAGCTTCTAAGGTTTAGTGCAGAGAGGAAACGCCGTCTGCAGATGGGCGTGGTGTCTGACTTCATAAGGTTCACCTCAGGTTCACATTCTTTTAGTGTCTTTTTATTCTCTTCATCGCCACCTCACACTTATCCCCTAGTCATCACAATGTCACTCCTGACTATCACATTTTGGAACAAGATCTGGAAAATAAGAAATTAGAATATAAACCTCATAAAATCAGAAACTTTATTTTTCACTAGTCTATCCCCATGCCTATAACAGTGTTGACACAAGTTCTTTATACTTATTTGAGGGATAAATGTTGAATTAAATTCTCCTTTCCTTGTTTGCCTTTTCCAGAGACAAAATGAGATTGTAATTCTAAAAGATTTTATTATTTCTTATAGAACAAGAAATAGAAAAATAAAACATAAAGAGGCAGGTTTATAACATATATATTAGTACATTAATTCCCTTCTATTTATTCCTCCACTCAAAGCTAGTTTAAACCCTGGGGTTCTTCTATCAGCTGTCTTGCAATAGGCACCAGAATTGCCTAAAGCATTCCCGGCTGCATTTCTGATTTCATGTGGAAGGCATCATCTCTTACACAATCACCTGGCAATTTTTTCCTAGGCTTCCTGTCATCTCTATGGGCAATACCAAAAGCAGCTTATTCCATCTTGAATTCCATCTTGAACTATAACTTGAATCATCATTTTCCTTCTCAGTTCTGATTTCTAGATAAGAAAATCCAATTTCTTCTCTCATATTTGACACCAAGAATATCCTTACACTTCCGCTGAATAAAGTTATAAAAACCTGGACAGAAACATAAAATACCTACTTGATAATTCTGAAACTAGGTAGTAGCCGGTAGCTTACAGAAGAATACGAGAATTAAACTACTACCAAACCAGCATGAGTTTACCATTAAGAAATGAGTTTACCAGTAAAAAATATTATTCCTGTATTTCTCTACCAAGGTGGAAATGGGCACTGTTGTAGTCTGAAGGAGCACAAGGGAAGCCCTCAGCTCTGGCTCAAAGAGCAGGAAAGGAAACTCACGACACAGGGAGAATGTGAGAAGCTTCCATTTATTTTCCTCTTTCTTTTCTCCATTCTCCCATACCCCAACTCCCAAACAATCCTGTGATGGGAGTGGCAATAACTGGTGACAGTTATTTACGGGAGGCAAAATCTAAGGTAAGAGCCTTTCTCTACAGATTCAGTGGTCCTATGGGTATAAGAGAAATAAACCAACTCTCTCTTTTTTCCTCTGTATTCCTATCACCTAGCATTAGACACAGACACAGTTGCAGACATGTATCGCAGAGCAGGTTGAGTAAAGCCTCACTTTTATAGCCAGAAGACCAAAATGATGAGCTCCAGAAACTAGAAGTATTAAAGAGATGAAGAGAGAAGAATTTGGGAAAGTGATCCATAAAGTTATTTATGAATTTATGGGCTCATTTGTGACCTCACATGTGTGGAACTGATTCTATTCACCATATTGAAGACTTTGCAATCTAAGCTAACAATTAGACCAAACTCCACATGTGGACTGTGGGACACATTAAAGGCCAGATCAAAATAGCGCTCTAAAGGCCATGACCACTGAACTAGTGACCCATAGAAGGGAGGTTGGAACTTACAGCCAGAACCTAACCAGATCAACTGCCTTCTGAAACAAAACTATCAACATTACTATAAGGTCGGTGAACAATGGGGGATGGTCACATGGGGAACACAGACCCTTGAACTTTGGCTAGGACTGCCCACAACCAAGCGCGCCAAAAGAAGCTTCACAGGAACCCTTTGGAAAAAAGTGACCGTCTGCCAGCCAGTGAGATTTCACCACGTCATATTAGCTCGACTTCCCTAGAGGGACCCTTTAAATATCTCCCACGCGGTTTAATCCTTGCAACTTCCCTGGCCTCCATCTCCTTCATTTTTCTTTCTTCGGGGCCAGGGAACCTTGCTGGGCAGGATGCGCTGTACTCAATAAAGCCTTTTGTTATTCCACACTTGGTGGCTCTGGCCCCTTCCTTCCTTCTTGGCGGAGAAAAATACCTTACAATTACCCACAGTATTAATTAAAACAGTGTCTCATAAAATAATGTTCAAAGCATCTCAAGCATAATCCCAAACTGTGCAACACATAAAGAACCAGAAGAATCTCAGATCTCAGGAACCAGGCAGTCAGCACACACCAATGCTGACAAACACGGATGTTGAAATGATCTGACGTGGACTTTAAAGCAGCTGTTATACCAACATTGCTTCAAGCAATCGTGAATACTGTTGAAGCCAATGAAAAAATAGAAATTTAGCAAAGGCATGAAAGATGCCAAGAAGAATCAACCCTTAATTTTAGAACCAAGAAATACAATCACAAAAACTAAGCAATTCCATAGGCAGTATACAGAGGTATAAATTTATCCTAACAGGCCCATATATTTAACTGTTTCTTAAGACAGGGCCATAAGCACTATATACACACACACACACACACACACACACACACACAATACATAGTTATAATAAAGGAACACACGATATGGTGTACAGAGATGTGTTGTAGAATTGGGCACCTGAAACTTGTACAATTATGTTAATTAATGTCAATAAATTCAATTAAAAAATAAAAAAACAATAAAAGAAGTGAAGACATTTTAAGTGTATATAATTATGGATAAGGAAATCTAAATATTGAAGATGTTCCCATGATTAATATCTAGAAATCTGGTTACCTTGCATTCTGCTTTCAAAACAGTAGACCAAAACTTGAGCATTTTATATAGTTTGTGGAAATTTAGTGTTTTGCATTTACAAAGATAAAAGCCCATTGTTAAAAAGTATCTTATGTACATAACCAGCCATTCTATTTACAAAGAACTGCCCTAATGTGTCTATTTGCATATCATTTGCATTTTGGTCCCCATACCTGTCAATCAGCTCCAGCAATGAGCAAGTCAGGTAGCCCACATGGGAACTTGGGCCAAAGAAAAAAATGCAAGGTGATCTAAGATGGATAAAACCTTCCATTTTTAAGGCAATATTTTTCAAAAAAGCATATTGTGTTGTTTGAATATTGGCAACTTAGATGTTTAAACAAATACAGTTTCTCATCTTCTAATAATTTTTCTCATACAATTTTGGAACTTTAGTTTTATTCTTTGTGTATTTTCTTCAAGTTATCTGGCTCAGTTAACGTACTTCCAACTACCAGATAATACTCTGTGGTTAAATTGATTTTAAAAAATTCTCACCATTCATTATTTCTGGAAACATTCCTATATATGTGAAAGCAATAACATTAAACATATTTAGAAAACTCTAAAATTCAGGATTAATTTTTTAAAATGCTTTAAAATATCAAGGTTATAGGTGTGAATACTAACATCAGATCCTTAGATTTGGTCACAAGTAAAAGAAACTGTTATTTCTAGACCCGCTCTCCAGGATATTGAACACACTACCCTTTCAGGTAAGATTTCTGCAGTTTTCTCCTGGCTCTCATATTTCAGCTTGGAAAATAAATCCTCTGTGAATGATGACACAAGGAAAATCCTGCTTGCTTAATAGTGAAACTTCCAGAACTGATGTTTCTTTTGGGGGTAATATTCAGTTATTGTCTCGGCAAAATCCCGAGATGGAAAAAATGCTTAGTAATCGTTACCGTGAGGACACTGGGTTTGGCTGTTGAAGGAGAGAGCCTGGCTCAGGCCTCCTACGCAGCGCAGCGGTCCTGGCTGGCACGACGCATTTTCCAGTGGGTAAAATATTTCACTTGGTGTTACACGTGGCATGATGAAGCTAGGTTTTGCACGTGAGTAGACTGCAAAATTAGTATTTTGACCCTAATCATGAAGAAATGGAAAGCTGGCATCAAATATACTTTCGAAGTTAATTGTGAAGTTGGGATCTTGGGAATCTTCCTTGGAAACTGGGTCCCTACCAGCCACTTTCCTAAGCATTAAATCTGTGGCCATGCTAATGTTCATTAAAGGGGAGGGAAATAACCCAATCAACAAGTTTGTTTAAACAGACGACCCTTCTTTGTTAAAACTTGTACACAAAAGAGATGTTGTATGGAAGTAAAGACTAAGCAAGAAAACATTGTAGCAATTTGCTGAACATGGAGACTTATTGAGGATGCAGTCCTGAATAATACACACTAGCTTTGCTCTTCCTCTTTAGTCTGTGTAGAGAAGCTATGAATCATTCATGGTCTCCCAGCTGAGAAGGGCTTCAAAGGGGATGGTTCTGATTGGATGTCCTGTGTGAATTGCCATGCTGCAGAATCCGCTACACCCCTAGCACTGGAGGGTGGAGGAAGCACTTTCATCTGGGCCTCCAAAGTGTTTAGGGTCACAGTTCACCAGGAGATAACGATGTAGATGTACATTCAGAATTAGCTGCAGAGATACCTGTGTAGTGCGGTGTGGAAAAGTGAGCCAGTTAGATCCCCAGTGGATGCTGTGAATCAATTACTGTATTCTGAATACAAGGTTGGCTGCAGGGGATAAACAGATGTCAGAGAATTTTTCCCTAATAAGACCCTGGTAATAGAAGAGCACTGTCAGCTTCATTTTGCATTAAAAATCTCATTTCCTCTTTATATGACCAGTTTTATTAGGTCCCTAAACAAAGATATTTTGTGTAACTGTTAATAGCATAATGTGACTGGTGTCACTAAATTTCATGTTTTCAGATTTTTTGTCACAAAAATCAAGAGCAAAATAGGGCTCTTTCTAAAGTCTCAACTTGAGGAGGTCTAATCAAAAAGGCTTTTTATGAATCTGTTCACATGCTGGTCGGTAATGCTTAATTTTCATTTTCAACCGGAAACATCAGCATTCATAAAGAATGTAATCCTCAGAGTGTAAATTAAAGCTAAATGTTAAATTTTCTCTGTGCTCTTGTCTCCATTTTTCAGTCATGGGTGACACTAGCCTAAAAGTGCCCTAACTAAGGCTCAGGCACCATGGAACTTTTTAGGGTAGTTTCATTTTTAAGGCCTTATATATTGGAAGATACTTCTGACATTTTCTAACTCAAACATCATTCTTTCACAGAAAAGAAATTGACACTCAGATCCTTCCTTCTATACCCTTTGGAGGCTCAAACTGAAGGAGAAACATCATTTTGAGGTATCTGCTAATATCCAATTAACCTCTTCCTTAATCTACAACTCTTCGGAAAGACAGCTAACCTCCTTCAGGCTGTCAGGTGGTGTATATTCTGCGTTCAGCTCCAAGTGGACAAACCAGAAGCCAAGGAGGTGATGTGAGTTCACTTTACAATGTGTTTTATTGATTTGCTGAGCAAATGTCATTTAAGATCCACTAGACTCCGATCTTCAAAATGTAAAAAACCCTTTGTCCCCAACATCTGAAAATGAAGTCAGCCCAAGGAAGAGTTGCTTCTTCATGATGGGAAGAAGACAAACAAATCACATGGTGAAGTTACTCAGATGATATGGAGAAATAAATTCATGTCAGTTAGAAATGTAGGATGATAAAGCTAGAACTCCAAGGAGGAAAAAGCATTAAACAAAATATATTTTTGCCATGTTATTGTACTGTAAAGCTTTAAATATTGTGACTGATATGATATTAGTTTTGCTATTGCTGTTTTGCGACTGTTATGCATTCTCTGTAGCTATATTCTAAAGATGATGGAGCTAAAATAGAAAGGAAACGTACTTTTCCAATGCACAATTGGTCAGCAGATCCCCGCAAAAACAAAACAAAACAAACAAAAAAAAACAACTCACAGTATGGAAAGGACTTTGATGAGGTTGCAGCAGATGGCGCTCCTTCCCTGGCTTGAGGGCCTACTGAGTCTAGTTCCCTGGGTGGGGAGGGGCACTTCCCTTTGGATATGCTAGGTTGGGGTGAAATGTTCAAACAGACAGATTTTAATTGCTAAAGCTACTTTGAAGGGTTTAAAAAGAGTACTGGTGTCCTATCAGTATCCCAGTTTGGATAATTGTATCCTTCCATTCTTTTTCAGTTTCACTTTGATTTAGCATTCTTCATTTATTGGTCTAAATTTTGCATAACAAGTTGCTGGTACTTTTGAATACCTCCTACGTTTCTATCCAGAAGTGGATAAACCTCTATCATTGCTTCAATCACTTTTGCACAAAATATGTTCTATAGGGTTTCTTTTAAACAAAATAAGTAGCATTATTTATTGACAACAGGGTTAGATTAATTAACAGATAAATTAAGAAAGTTGAAGAGTAAATGCAAAAGACTACTGAGGACTGAGTATTGAGTAAAGTGAGAACTAAAGTGACATTAGTTCATCTGTAATATTTAAAATATCCATAGCGGTTTAGAGTTCTTTTTTATGTTTACTAATCACAATCAAAAAACAAAAACAAAACTAAACAAAAACTCCAGCTACTTTTAAAGAGTGAAACCCAAAATTAACCTGTGTCTTCTTACTATTAATTCTATTATTTTGTTACTATGACACACTCAATTTATTGTTAGTAGATGAATACATGTATACATGATATCTGAGCATATTTTCATGGATAATTAATAAAGTAACTATGTAATAATAATCATTTATAAAGAATATAATAATAAATTAACTAGTTACTTTGATTCTGTTTTCCATTTGGAGTTGTCTTAGATATTTTTTGTCCAAAGTGTAGGTTGCCTTGCCATAACAAGGAACATGTGAAAAATATAAAAAACAGTTTTGTTCAGTTCTCAATGCAGAATAGAGGAAAACCAGAAACTTAGGACACAAAATGAACATTAATCCAGTTGTTAGAGTAGCAGTTCACAAGGGCAGAGTAGCTAGATGTACAGTACTGAGCCTGAGTATCTATGGAGGTATGTGCCACATAGCAGGGCTCCGATCTGGTCCTGTTTGCTTTTCCAATGTCTGAAAAATGATTCTAATATAAACAGAATTTCTTGATAGTCTACGAATGCCATTAACTATGTTTTATTTAATGCTACTTATGAGTCACGAAAACCTCAGGCACACATTAGATTAAGGAAAGTTCTAATTTTATTTATTTGTTCTCCGTAAGGATTTCTTAATTTTCCTTACTATTTCATCCAAAAAGCATCTATTTTCTATGATAATATTTTATGAGTAAGAAATTTAAATGTATTTGTATGAATAGTTAAATTCAAGATATCAAAACTGTGATATGTGCTCATAAGTGGTTTATATAATCTTACCAAAGTTTAAAACAATCTTTTCAAATATTTATCTTGATCTATTAACTGGGTGGATGGATCATAGTTTGTATAGTATTTAAAAGGTCCATGCAGTTTAAGTGTCCCAGGGTAGGTAGGGATCAGACCTCTTGAATTCAGTGTTTAGCAACACTAGGTGCTTAGTCAACAGCAGGCACTTTGACAATATGTTTTTGATAAATTAATAAATGAATAAATACAGAATTAAGCCAAAGCCAATTATATGAGAAATAGAGTTGATTTAACTTTTAATTAGATAGTATCATATGATAAGCAGTGGACTAGTTTTCTGGGAAATGTTTTAAAGACTCATTTACTTATATCCTATTCAACAAATGTGTTCTCAAATATACTTACTATTAAACAAGATAAAAAAGTAGGTTTAAAAAAAATTCAAAAGTAAATGAGTATAAGTAGGAAGAAAGATACCTATACAAATAATTAAGTGTAGTGTGGTAAGTGCAATGGATAAAAGAAAGGTCAGTGTTTTTAGAGACACTTAATCTGGTCTTTGATGTCCAGGATGCCTTTCAGGAATGCTGACATCTAAACTGAGCCTAAATCTGAGAAACACGTGGAAGTCAAAGGACAAGATGGACGTTCACGCTGCAGGACAGTGAAGGATGATCGCAACAGAAGGAAGAGTGAGTACAATAGAGTATGTAGTTCAATGATCTGAAAGTCATCAATAAAGACACTGTACAAAATAAAGTGGCACATAAAATTCTACATAAGTCTGAAGATTATGCATCCACAGATAGAGGCTAAAAAAAGAGCTGATAAATTGAAATTATGATTGGATAAATAGAAATAACACAGAATATTCCATCGATTTACAGGAATTTTATTTTTATATCTAATTTGAGATGTTCAGACTTAATAGCCAAAAATATTTACCTGAGTCAAAATATATTCAAAAGACACAAAAAAATAATATTATAGTACTGAAAATTAACAAACAACAAATAATCTTCTTCTAAAATGTAGAAGATAAAGTGGAGTCACACAAACATTAAAAAGAAGATAAAACCATAAGCTTTTAATAAATGGTGATAACCAGTTTTCTTTATGGTCTTTACTTGGTCATGAATATCCAAGAAAATGTAAAGTATCCATTATGAAATGAGAGGGGAAAACTCTTTTGTTCTTCTGGTTTCCTTGTATAATTAGTTTTCTATCTAGACTATATATTTTGTGATAGAAAATAATAATAATACAGATTATCCATACATGTTAGGGTCATGTGACTGACAATGAAGTTTCTCTTAATCTAGAGAAGGGCTCTGGTACAATCACATGTTTATCATCTAAAACTGTCCCTCAGATGCCTACTAACATTGGCTTTAGTCACTCTTCAAGGAACATGTGTCACAGGAAAGTCACAACGGATACATTTCAAACAAGTTGTCCACTGAAAGAATTTAATAAAACCATTAGAATAGTATAACACTGTTTTATGTCATTTGATGTATTCTATCTTATTTTACTTCCGGTTTTAGAGAAACAGATGACTGCTTCTTGGCAGAACTAATTACATTATTTTGAGGGTCAGTGCAAAATAAAAATGCAAGGTTGCTCGCTCAAACACAACTAAGAATTAAAACTAACAGCAGAACATTAAGCCAAGAACAGGGTGCTCACAACCACAGAGTCAGCCCTGACTCCTCTATGCTAATGATACAGGGGTCTAAGCCATACTTTAATAATGTTAGTATGATACTGGCTTAAATATTTATTCTGGGAAGGAAGACCCTGAGAAATCTATTCTTGAAAGAACTGTGTGCCGCTGTTGGGGCTTTCCCATCAGACAAAGATATAATCTGTTTCGCCATCCCAGTAAATATGGAAATGGTGGAAAAGGTAAGTAAAGAGTGAAATGAGACCTCACAAGAGCTGAGTTCGAAGCCTAATCCTGTCACTTCGTAAGAGCCAACTTGGGCAAGTCTCACCTCTTTTAACTTTGATTTTCTTACCTGTGAAATGAAACTAATAATTTTTGTACTGTCTATTTTGAAATAAAGTATAGTAAAAACATAAGGTAGGGTTATTAGGAAATAAATAATGGTGGTAATGGTAACAATAATATTAACAAGAACAAAAATAGCATATTGAAATACAATAGTCCTTTAGATAAACTGTTGTAAATTTATAACAACCTTAATGAATGTGCCTCACAGTTTTATCCAGAACATACATCCTATCCCTCAGGTGAGAGAGGTTTAGGTACTCTGAATTTTATGGTAGAAAGCGAAGTTTACTTATATAAGTAAATTCATGTTTTAGGTATGTTGTTTTAATCTAAAATTTCTACATCAGTAAAAAATATTACATCAATAATAGTAAATATTTGCTGGAAAGTAGGAATTCTTAGAAATCTACATTGAACTTGTTATAGATATTTAAATAGTATTTGTTCCTTTATGTTAAAAGGCAACTAGTATCCCATATAAATACCAAGCAAAGGCAAATTTTACCTTCAAAAATATGCTGACTTAAAATGAGCATAAATATGCATATGTTTTTATTTTTCAAACTTTTACATTCATGTGACTTCATATGTCACAAAGAAAATTATCAGCCATGAACATAATATATATATACACACATATATATGTATAGAAAGATATATACATAGCTCTCTATATAAAAACAAATAAAGCAAGTCCCATTTGTCTGATTGCAAGCAAAGGATATATTTGAAAAGAAGAATTATCCCTTTACCTTTGTAAGCAATTAGGTTTCTGTATGTGTTTATTGATGGGTGCCATTTTCACAATTCAGCACTAATTATTAATTTGTATCTTTAGGGGTTATGCATATAATTCTCATTATTCCCAAGGGATGTTTGTAAATAACACTTCAGAGCAGAGGCTGAAAGTGTGTTTAGCTCTCACTTCTGGTTGCATATTACCTCACATTATCACCCTGTTGACAAGGTGTTAGCTGGTATTATACCTCCACACTCAAGGTTCTCATCTTTCAATGAGAAGGCAGGAGGTTTCTGTTAGAAGAGCACAGAATGAGAAGTTGGTCCCTGGATACATTTCATTTTAGTGGCTTGCCATTAGCATCTATAATATTTCAATGTGAGCACAGGAAGTTCATGAGGGGATAAAATAACAATAATAAGGCCAGATTTATATCAAATCTTATCCTGAAAACTCTTAAAATGCTTCCAAAGCAGGACAAGATTATTTCTCTGAGCCCTTTTTTACTTTTTATTTTTGTAAGAAGAGTAACACAAAACATTAATAACTCACAGATACATTATTTCTTTCACTGGAGGGATTTATTTTATTTAAATGTAATGATTTTTCTAAAGGGGGTGAATATATGTGTTTTTTTGTTTTGTTTTTGAGTGAATGTGAATAAGGGACTTTAATGTATGTTGTTTTGATCTGTTCTGATCCTGTTAATTTGGAAATAACATGATTTTTTTCAAGTCTGAGAATAAAAAACTCTTTCATAATTCACCAATTATGTTCTCTATAACAATATTCTGTCTATATCACTGAAACACCAAATTATTAGGGAAAACCTTTTCCATGACTCCAACTTTATTCAAGCTAGCTGAATTGGGTGAGCTACTTGGCTAATAATTTTAAGTCTGAATCTCGGCTTCTGACCTGTTGTTTTATTTTTGTCTTCAAATCTTATTCCTTGAGGCTTGCCCCACCCTCTGTGGTTTTATATCTTTTCTCCTGAGTATGTATATATAGCCTATTTGTTTGGTTACTCAGACAGAGGCTTCAGACCAAGGATTGGAAGTTGCTGCCTCTTGACAGCCTGTGCTTTATTCTTCTATCATAAAAAGGATCCTAAGTAAAGAACACCAGCAGTGACTTGTGTAGCTTCTGGGCATTTTTTTGTTCTTGTGATCTAAAGTCCACTTATTGTGTTTTCTGTTATTTGGAGGTCATCAAACTTTGATCACTAGGGGGGAGTGTGGGGTTTTGCCTTGATCTTTGAGATCACACTACAGGCTGATTTTTAAAAACACATATGAAAGGTTTATTTTAAAATTTAAAAAGTCGCTATTCATTTGTATTGTTGTAAAATGTTTAAGAATAGTGAAATTCAAAACAGCACTAATTAGAATTAATTTACAAATGGAGATAGGAACATGGCAGAAATGCCCAAGCTCCTCAAGTGTATTTGAGTATTTTGTGAAATATAATGTGGAGCTCCTTCTCTGCATCTACTTGACCAGACATATACCTGCCTTCCTCTGGCTTGCCATCTGCAGGTATGGCATGAAGGTAGTGGAAAGGGTGATTTTTCATACCATGGGCCCATTTTATTCACTATTGACTGCATGCTGTAATCAGATTGAACATATTAATTATCCTTTGGAATTTTAATGATAGTATAATAATTTTAATATGCAAATGAGCACACTCTCTAATATATGGAAGCAAGGATTCCTCTTATTTATGAAATCACAGAAATTTCAGTACCAGAAAACCTTTGAGAGATCATAAAGGAACCTGAGCCTCAGTGGCCTTCATACTTGCCTGAGGTCACTGACCTAGGTAATAAGAAAGAAGTGTGTCTGTACAAAATTCAAATCCTGACACTTGTTCAATGTTTCTTTTTACACCAATTCGTATTATTATTTATTTTTAAAAATTAATTTTCCAAGTAATCTTTTAGCAGAGAAGAATTTGTTCTATTATTTCAATTGTTCTTTTCGATGACACTGAGAGAACCGACACATGCTTCCCAGCTCCCCCTCAACTCCACTGCATTGATAGACTTCGTATATTGAGGAACTAGGGCACAGGACTAAAGGTAAGGTAAAACCACTTGAAACCAAGCATGAATTAGTTAAAAGTGAATGAATAATTTTTTGCTTTTCTTTCATGTTGAAATTTGTGGTTTTGTTTTATCTCTGTTTTTACTCTATTTTTTTATTCTCTAACAAATAGAAAATAATCTGAACAAAGTAGTGAGAAATATTCAGATACCTTCTGAGTAGAAAACAAATCTAAATAATTTAAATAAATAGTACCATATTTCTCCATGTATAAGATGCTCCCATGCATAAGATATACCTTAATTTTGGGGCCCGAAATTTGAAAAAAAATATATTATATAAAGTTATTGAACTCAAGTTTTATTCATCATAAATTTCATACAACTCCTCATCACTGACAAAACTCCCATCCATGAGTTTGTCTTCATCTGTGTCTGATGATGAATCACTGTCTTCAACAATGAGCACAAAAACAAGTGCAAAAAAGCAAGAAATGCAAGTAAATAAAACTACAACCACTGTATAAGACACACCCAGGTTTTTTTAAAAAAAAATGTGTCTTACACATGGGGAAATATGGTATTTCTGAAACTCTCAAATTTGCCTATCATCTCGAGAGAATGGCTATACTTCTTCCTAGCTGTGAGGAGTATCAGTTCATAAACAAACTAAATAATGGCTATTTTCATAAAATGTTGCATCAGCTTCAGGTAGAACTCCAAAGAAAATATAAGGCATATGGTCCTTGGCCTCAAAGAATTAACCATCTTATTAGGAAAATACATACACACAGTCAAATTAAAATATAAAAAAGCAAGATACAACTGCATTAAATACGTCATAAATATCCTAATCACCAGAGGAAGTCAGAAAGTAGATAACTTTTGAAAGATAGTTAGAATTTGGTAAGTGGAGAAAAGAGAAGCCTAAATTTTAGGCTAGGGATAAACATGTACAAAGACTTTGAGTTGCAAAGCATGAGCTAGGTTTGAGGAGGTGTGAGTTGGCCGATCTGGCTTTCATGGAGAATCCATAAGGAAGTAGCTGAAGTTAATTTTGAAGCAACAGTAACATATATGGAATGCCAACAAAAAACTGTGGATTTGATTCCTACAGATCAGCATCTCTCAAAATGCCCCTCTGCACACCAAACCTTATTAGGAATAAAAATCTTTGGTTAAATAATTGGAAGAAACCGGCCAATGCTAGCCCCCTCCTGAAAATTTCTGTGCACATTAGCTTGTCAAGAACTCTAAGATATGCTATTAAAAAATGCCATCTAGCCTGACCAGTGGTGGCGCAGTGGATAAAGCGTCGACCTGGAAATGCTGAGGTTGCCGGTTCGAAACCCTGGGCTTGCCTGGTCAAGGCACATATGGGAGTTGATGCTTCCTGCTCCTCCCCCCTTCTCTCTCTCTTTCTCTCCTTTCTAAAAAATGAATAAATAAATAAAAAATTAAAAAAAAGCCATCTAATCATTTAATTTACCCTTTCTCACCATTTTTATTCTCAAAACTTTTAGTTTTACCTTACATCCTTTGCATCATTTGTTCCAATGTGGACTATTTCTCGGAATATAATTTGGGTGTTTTTACAGAAACAGCAATGAAGTCTTTTAAAATAGGAAAGTGGTACAATGACATTTCTCCTTTAGTGAGGTAAATATGACAAGTTGCATAAGTTCAAATCACCTCTATCCAATTAGGGATGACGAGGTACAGTCTACTCAATTTGGGCTTAATGCGGAGTTTTCCAGTGTTACAAATAGATTCCATTTCAACAACTGGATTACTAGATTTTACTGTTGACACATCAAGTATGATAAATCATTGTTATTTCAACAAGTTTGGCAAGATTCTCCTACCAGAATTTATAAAGTGTTAAGTCACTTCAAATGTTAATACACTGTATACTTAATAAATATTAAATGACCTCTTATAACAGAGACAAAACTTATTTAGAAAACAAAGGAAAATAAGCAAAACAGAAGTGTAATAATCATAACTTATGATTGACAAAGGTGACAGTGAAGCAAATAAAAGCCTTTGAACTCTATTAGGTGATGACTTAAAATAAGTTAAATTACCTTTGGTATATATGTTATTGTTGTTGTTTTGAATAAAATGCTTACTCATGTTTGGTAATTATACCTAAGTTAGATTTTAAAAAAGAAGCTGCGAGTTCTATAAAAGAAGGACTTTTTCCTAGGAAAGGAGTTTTCCGAGTCTGATTCCTTTGGTACTTAGATTCACTTGGGTTTTGCAGTCAGCCTGAGAGCCATTAAAAATTCCTACCCTGAAAGTTTCTAAAACCACAGACATCATTTAAAAAGTCATTTAGCAATTTCAACATAATAATGTTAGGGTAATAACTCTGCCATAAAAAGCAGATTCTCTGAAATCTACTGAAGAAATAGCAAGCATGAAAAGACATTAAAAATGAAAGCTTGTTCATGGCGGTAACATAAGGGGCTACAAGAATTAAGAGAGAAGCATGACAGGAGCTTACCTCTCAACTATGATGCCTTCTGAAAATACTTAGGTTTCTTCCATATTTAGTAAAAAAGTTTGCAGATAGAAAATATTAAAATGATCATAGCTATATTTTATTAAACAAGGAAGAGAAAATGTATGTTTACACAATGGTACACATACAGAGACCAGCAAAGAGCTTTTGAAGTATCCAGCATCCCTGACACTCTCTCTCTCTCTCTCTCTCTCTCTCTCTCTCACACACACACACACACACACACACACAAACACAGTCTCTCTCTTGAAAAAAGTAAATAATGACTACATTCATGGGCATGCTCCTGCTCTTACATTTCCATTACTTTGCATGAAACTTGAATATTACTGTTAAAGAGATTGAAACCCAGTGAGTTTCAATGATTTGCCCAAGGTCACCTGTCAAAAAACTGTGATTGGAGTGTGTAAGTTGGTTTGCAACTAGAGCTTCAGGATACTTTTCATTATACCTTTCAGTCAAATCTCAACGCAAGGTGTAACATAGTTGTTTGTTAGCAGATTCTCTGACAATTGGTAATAGCTGAATTTCTGATTATCAAACCAGTCCTGCACTAAAGTAGTGATCTAAACTTGTTTCCCATTAAACTTAAAGTTTTCCCATTAAATTTTTAAAAAATATTTTGCTAAAAAATAAAAATTGCTATTTTCAGCTCTCTTTTTAAATGAGACTTCTAGATTTTAAAGTAGAAAATTTATTAGTCTTATTAATTTTTCAATGAATATTAATTTATTGATATATCTACAATTCATTTATTCAAAATAAACATCTTTGTACTTTAATTTTACCACTTTTTACTGTTGATTTTACTACTGCATTTGTCGCCAAATTTATATTTCCTCCTATCTGTAATTTAGTTAATTTTTGTGGCTTTATGTGATTTTGTTGACAAGTGTTATTAATGTGAAAATTATATTTTAATTTATGTAGACAAACTTTCCATCAGTGGTCTTAAAAATGTTTGCATATAATGTGTAGACTTTTTTGTAATCATTCTTTCATATCCATTTATTAGTAATTACTTGTGGTATAAAATGAGAATTAAAGTAAAATTTTTCCCTTTTAATGAAAAAATGTGGATATTAAAAAAGAAAGTATTGTAACTGTGGAAAAAAAGAGATCAGAGTCATTGTGGTTTTTTGCTTATCGAGAGTTTATGTCTTTCTCACTCATCGCCTTTCCTTTTGTTCGGAGTAATGTATTCTGCATGGTCCTCTTTCCAGGCTCTTCCAATGCATGGACTGCAGAATTACAAGATTATGTACAGGGTGTTCATGTTGTAGATATCTGTCCACCAGGGATTTAACAAGCTGAAATTGTCAACTTGGACTTAAACCAATGGCCTAAAGCTAAAAAGGTAAGTGAAATTTCAGCAGTACTGCAGAACACTTGCAAGTGTGTCTTCATTAAATCAATGATGTTCTCCAAAAGAAAGTTATTTCCAGTCAAAAATACAATTTGGCTCCACTATCAAATGGTGTAAAAAAATTCAATAAACAAGAAGTCTCAGCCAGATGCCACAAGGCAGATTGTACCTTGGCACCTCTCCCACTTAGAGATGATCTTCATAAGAAGTGGCACGTCATGTGACATCATGTCAGAGCTTTCTCTGTGAGATTATACTTTAATCCTTAGATGATAATTAGTTGGATGGAAGCCTCAAAAATGCAGCACCTAGTGGGTTACTAGCCCCCCTTTTATTCTTGAGAACTCTCGATCTCTTTAGACCCAGAAAGGAAATATATCTTTCTCTACAATATCTAGTATTTGATTGATGCACTACAAAGATAGACGAGAAAAGAGTTATAGTACAGCTATTCCTTGTGATTAGATTTGACATTTTGCTTAAAAACTGTATCTACTAACTTTCCAGGAAGTAGAAGATGCATAACATGTTCTGTTCTGTTAGGTGAACAACCATCTTTTCAGTCTTTTTATAATTTAGTATTTGAATATTAATGCACAAACTAAATGTAGTCAAGAGCAATAGCAGACTAGAATAGTCTCCTTTCAGATTAATGTAATCCTACTTTTTACTAGGATATAAATTGATTCATTTTGTTAAAATTGGTTTGTAAAAAATATGAAACATATATTCATATGGTTGTAAATATTTGGTATCAGGTCTAGACATGACTGAAATTCTGAAATAAAGAAATAAAGTGAATCAATTGACCTGAGTTGCTTGAAGTGTCTTCTAAGGTTAGGGTTTTCCAATTAAATAGCAGACTACTAAAAATAAAACAGTCCCCAAATTTACTATATTATCTTTTTTATATGCTTTCAGGAATGCAATTTTGCAAATGACATGAACACTGAGGCTTCAGTTGGCATTTATTCACCCAATGCAATTTATGTACATATGTATTTATTTATTTGAAAGAGAATGTGATGTTTAGAAAGAAAAAGTTAAGAAGAAAAAAGACTATTATGTTTCAGACTGTGAACTAATTATTAAAGTATTTTATCTTCCAGGAGCTTAGAGTTTACAATGAAGACTTATGTAAATAAAAAAATTTCATAAGGTGCTAAATCAAATTATAATATTATAGTAGAGAGGTGGGAATATTTACTCTGGCCAGGTAAGAAAGGCTTCACAGAGGAGATGGAATTAAGCTAAGTTTTCAGTAATAAGTAGGTTTACAAAATATAGAGTTGGTACACACACGAGAAAATAATAGTAATAATGTTATTCATAATAATACAATAAATAAAATGGCCCTGAAGTTGTCAACAACAAAAAAGGCTTTTTTTCATTTTTCCTTATAGTCATCTCACTTTGCAGATGTAACTGTTTAGCTATTTCTCTATTATATTTATACACTCATCAGTATTTATTGACCCCCCTGCCCAATTTGTAGGACAAAGGACATTATCAACTCACTCCTATTCTTCCTTTTTCTCCACCTACATCCCACCTGCTGAGTTTTGTTACATATACATTTAACCTAATTTGTCAAGATGGATAACATTTAAATGCCATTCTGGGGCCATAATGTGGTCTCCTCTGCCTAGTCTACAGCTAATTCTAAAAGTTAAAAGCCAATTACAGATATTTACATTATCAGGATTATATTTAATAATGGTAGCTTCAAAGGCAAGTCATGCCCTGGCTGGTTGGCTCAGCGGTAGAGCGTCGGCCTGGAGTGTGGAAGTCCCAAATTTGATCCCAACCAGGGAACACAGGAGAAGCACCCATCTGCTTCTCCACCCTTCTCCCTTTTCTTCCTCTCTGTCTCTCTCTTCTCCTCCCACAGCCAAGGCTCCATGGGAGCAAAGTTGGCCCGGGCGTTGAGGATGGCTCCATGGCCACCTCTTCAGGTTCTAGAATGGCTCTGGCCACAGCAGGGCAATGCCCCAGATGGGCAGAGCATCACCCCCTGGTGGGCATGCTGGGTGGATCCCGGTCGGGCACATGCAGGAGTCTGATTGCCTTCCTGCTTCTAACCTCTGGGGAAATACAACAACAAAAAAAAGGCAAGTCATGGGTAAAGATTTCACAAATTCACCATCAGCATCCTTGGCTCACCATCAGCATTCATTAAAGGTGAAGGATGCCAATAATATGGTTATGTCCGGATTTCCTTACATACCATAGATTATTCAATATCATGTCAAATTCAATTTACTTCTAACATGTTATTACATCTTTTAGGAAGTGTTTTCTTCTTGCAGTTTTTTTTTTTTTTATCACTGCTCGGACTTCTTTATGTGGGAAAAATCATATCATTGGTTCATACTATTTCTAAACTCTTTCAGTTGTCCTTTATCCTCTTCATAAGAAATATATTCTATTTGCCTTAACATTTAAACATTGTCAATGCTTTCATGTGGACTGAATGGCATAGCTGCCATTCTGAAATTTTACTTCTCACATCTGTTGAGTTAGTCCCATTGTTTGTAAAGTCTTCTTATTAGTCTCCATGTATTTTTTTCTATGGTATTTCTCCACTGAATATTTCCGGAAGGGTAATTGGAAGGTAAATATCCTAATTCTGTACATGTCAGGAAACACTTTACTTGTCCTTCAAACTAAATGACACTCTAGGCATAAAATTTGTACTAATTTGTAACTATAGAAAATGATTAAACTTGGCCTAAAACAACACTAACTTACTTAACTTACAGTTCTGCAGGTCATATGTCCAACACAGACCTCATTGGAGGAGGCACTGGGATTATGTTCCTTTGCAGAGGATCTCAGGGAGAATTTGTTTCCTGTTCATTCAGGCTGTTGGCAGAATTCAGTTCCTTGCACTGATAAAACTGAGCTGCCTTTTATTTTTTTCCTGGCTGTAAACTGTGAACTGTTTCCAGAGTTCAGAGACCATGATATTCCTTGGCTTTTTGCCCGCCTGCAAAGCCAACAATGTTGGGCCAAATGTCCACATCACATCTCTCTGACCCTTCTATTGCCACAGGTCTCTTTGATGCAGCCAGAAAAAGTCCTTCTACACAAGTGGTGAACATGTGGCTATTCCAGGATAATCTCCCCATCTCAAGGTCTAAAAACTTATCACATCTTCACAGTCCCTTAAGTGATATAATGTAATACACTCACAGGTTTGGGATTTTAAGCTGTGAATTTCTTTCTTTCTTTCTTTCTTTCTTTCTTTCTTTCTTTCTTTCTTTCTTTTTATTTCTTCTTATTTATTTATTTTTTTATTAAATGAGAGGCAGGGAGGCAGAGACAGACACTCATATGCAGCCCAACCAGGATCCATCCCCGCAAGCCCCCTACCAGGTGAAGTTCTGCCCATTTGGGGCCATGTTGCTGTATTACTCAGCAACAGAGCTATTTTAGTGACTTAGGTGAGGCCATGAAGCCATCCTCAGTGCCTGGGGCTAATTTGTTCAAACCATTTAAGCCATGCTGTGGGAGAAGAGAGAGGGAGACATAGCAAGAGAGAGATTTAAAAAAGGGGAGCAGAAGGGGTAGAGAAGCAGCTAGCTGCTTCTTCTGTGTGTCCTGGATGGAATCAAACCTGGGACTTGCACACGCCTGCCCAACACTCTACCACTGAGCCAACCATCCAGGGCTTAGGCTGTGAATTTCTTTAGAGGCCATAACTCTGTCTAGGTTCAAAAACATTTTCTCTCAAAACTTTAGTGGCAGAAAAGTGTTCTTTTCTTCTTCCACTCTCAAGTATTGTTTTTATGTCAATAACTTTATGTCAACTTAATTTTTATTACTCTATTAACAATTATTTATCTCTCTGGAAGATTTAAGAGATTATTGTCATCTTTGAAAGCCTGACATCCCAAATGTTTAGTCGTAGTCTTTTTCAATTCCTCCTATTTGGCAGTCAGAAGGCCCTAGCAAGGTATTTTCTCAGATCTTTCTTTAGGTCAGAAAATATTTCTTGTAGATTTTTTTGAATCAGTGATATTCATTCTAGTTTTTATATCCACCATTAAATCGATGCATTTCGTAAGTATTCATGTGAGTGAGAGATGTTTACCCTAGACATATAGATTTCGCTGTCAAGAACATATGGAAACTGAGAATGTGTATTTATCAAGAGAGGAAGCTCGAGGAAGAAGCCAAGAAAAGTATTTCTATTTAAGGTTAAGCAGAGATAAAGAAAAGGCCAGTTATCTTGTGGAATGGCAACATTACCAGGAAATTGCTTCTGGTAAAATTCTACCCCCTGAAATTCCCAAATCTTCTTCTGAATCACAGAATTCTACTTAATTTTCAAGACTTATAAAATTTTCCTGGTCTTTTAAGAAGAGTTCCCAATGTTGGATAATTTGAACATAGATTTTAAACTAGAGAGTATTATATAGGTTTAGATTGTTAATGTGACTACTCTTACCTCAGAATGCTTTCATTCTTTCAATAAATACTTACCAAAATTTATGTTTTTTAACTTTATTGAGAACTAGTTGACAAATATATATATTTTTTATATTTAAAGTATACAATGTGATAATTTGATATACGTGTATATTGTGGAATGATTACCACATTCAAGATTGAGATAACACATTTATTACCTCAAATACTTAACTATTTTTCTATGTGTGTTAAGAATGTTTAAGATCTACTTTCAGCAAACTCTGAAGTATACAATGTTGTATTAGTAACTGTAGTCACCATGCTGTACATGAGATATTGGTCCTCAGAACCAGTATTTTCTATAAAATTTATAGCAAGTCTCAATTATTCCAGGTCTTTTGCTCCCTCTATTTTCTCTTGCCTTAGAAAGTACTTTTGAGAGGCAGACAACACCAAGCCTAGACTCAATCAGCTCTACAAACAATATACCCAAACACACAGACATAATGAGAAGACAGAGAAGTTCAATCTAAATGAAACCACAAGAGAAATCTCCAGGAAAGGAACTGAGTGATATGGAAATAACCAAACTTCTGGATACAGAGTTTAAAATAATGATTGTAAGGATGCTTAGGGATCTTAGAACAAGAATGGATGGTCATTACAAACACCTAAATAAAGAAATAGCAAGTATAAAAAAGGACATTGAAATATTAAAAAAGAATCAGTTGGAGATGACAAATACAATATCAGAAATGAAGACAACAATGGAAGGAATTAAAAACAAGATGGATGAAGCTGAGCATCAAATCAGCGAGTTGGAGGACAAGTTGAATGAAGGCATAAAAGCAGAGCAGAAAGAAGAAAAGAGACTCAAAAAGTCTGAGGAAACTCTTAGAGAGCTCTGTGACAACATAAAGAGAAATAATATCCGTATCACAGGGGTTCCTGAAGAAGAAGAGAGAGAACAAGGGATAGAGACTTTGTTCAATCACATCATAGCTGAAAACTTCCCTAAATTAATGCAAGAATAACTCTCACAAGTTCAAGAAGCACAGAGAACTTCATTAAAGAGAAACCTAAAGAAATTTACACCAAGACACATCATAATTAAAATACCAAAGCTAAGTGATAAAGAGAAAATATTAAAAGCTGCTAGAGAAAAAAAGGCTATCACCTACAAAGGAGCCCCCATAAGGATGACATCTGACTTCTCAACAGAAACACTTAGGCCAGAAGGGAATGGCAAGAAATATCCAAAGTAATGCAGAACAAGAACCTACAACCAAGACTATTTTATCCAGCAAGGCTATCATATAAAATTGAAAAAGAAAAAAAAAGCTTCCCAGACAAAAAAAAAACAAAAAACAAAAAAACCTCAAGGAATTCACTACAACCAAACCAAAGCTGCAGGAAATGTAAAGCCACCTGTTGTAAACACATTAAAGTGGGAAAAGATTATAGCAAAAGAGGCATACAGCTTTAAAGAATAAAATTGAAATAAACAACTACATATCAATAATAACCTTAAATGTAAATGGATTAAATGATCCCATCAAAAGACATAGGGTAGCTGCATGGATAAGAAAACAGGACCCATATATATGCTGTCTACAAGAGACACACCTTAAAACAAAAGATGCACATAGACTGGTAAAAGGATGAAAAAAAATATTTCATGCAAATGGAAATGAAAAAAAAAGCTGGGGTAGTAATACTTATATCAGACAAAATGGACTTTAAAACAAAGGCTATAGTAAGAGATAAAAAAGACCACTACATAATGATAAAAAGAGCAATCCAACAGGAAGATATAACTATAATAAATATCTATGCACCTAAGATAGGAGCACCTAAATATATAAAGCAGACTTTGGTGGATATAAAGGGTAAGATCAACAGCAATACTATAATAGTAGGGGATTTCAATACCCCACTAACATCACTAGATAGATCCTCAAGAAAGAATATTAACAAAAAAACAGCAGACTTAAAGGACACACAGAACAACTGGATTTAATAGATATCTTCAGAACCTTTCACCCTAAAGCAGCAGAATATACATTCTTTTCAAGTGCTTATGTTACATTCTCTAGGACAGACCACATGTTAGGACACAACAGTGGTCTCACCAAATTTAAGAAGATTGAAATCATATCAAGCACTTTCTCTGATCACAATGGCATGAAAGTAGAAATCAACCAAAACAGAAAAACTAAAAAATTCTCAAACATATAAAAAATAAATAGCAAGTTGTTAAATAACAAATGGATTGACAATGAGATCAAAGAAGAAATAAAAAAAATTTTACAAACAAATGATAATGAGCTTAAAACAACTCAAAATTTATGGGACACAGCAAAAGCAGTACTGAGAGGGAAGTTCATAGCACTACAGGCATACTTTAAGAAACTAGAAAAAGCTCAAATAAACAACTTAACCCTACATCTAAAAGAACTAGAAAAAGAACAGCAAGTAAAGCCCAAATGTAGTAGAAGGAAGGAAATAATAAAGATCAGAGTGGAAATAAATGACATAGAGGCTAAAGAAATGATACAGAGGATCAAAGAAACCAGGAGCTGGTTCTTTGAAAAGGTAAACAAGAATGATGAACCTTTAACTAGAATCACCAAGAAAAAAAGAGAGAGGACTCAAATAAATAAAATTAGAAATGAGAGTGGAGAAACAACTGACAAAACAGAAATACAAAGGATTGTAAGAAAATACTATGAAGAACTGTATACCAAAAAACTAGACAACCTACATAAAATGGACAAATTCCTTAAAACATATAATCTTCCAAAAATCAATCTGGAAGAATCAGAAATCCTAAACAGACTAATTACAACAAATGAGATTGAAACAGTTATCAAAAAACTCCCAAAAAAGAAAAGTCCTGGGTCTGATGGCTTCACAAGTGAATTCTACAAACTATTCAAAGAAGAACTAACTCCTATCCTTCTCAAGCTATTTCAAAAAATTCAAGAGGAAGGAAGACTTCCAAGCTTCTTTTATGATGCAAGCATAATTCTGATTCCAAAACCAAGCAAAGACAACACAAACAAAGAAAATTATAGGCCAATATCTCTGATGAATATAGATGCTAAAATCCTCAACAAAATATTAGCAAACTGGATCCGACAATATATAAAAAAATCATACACCATGATCAAGTGGGATTTACTCTGGGCAGGCAAGGCTGGTACAATATTCACAAATCAATCAGTGTGATTCAATACATAAACAAAAGGAAAGAGAAAAATGACATGATAATTTCAATAGATACAGAAAAGGCATTTGATAAAATCCAGCACTTATTCATGATCAAAACTCTCAGTAAAGTGGGAATACAGGGAACATACCTCAACATGATAAAGGCCATCTATGACAAACCCACAGCCAACATTATACTCAATGGGTAAAAATTAAAAGCAATCCCCTTAAGATTAGGAAGAAGGCAGGGGTGCCCCCTTTCACCACTCTTATTCAACATAGTCCTGGAAGTCCTAGCCACAACAATCAGACAAAAAGAAGAAATAAAAGGCATTGAAACTGGAAAAAAATAAGTAAAATTATCATTATTTGCAGATGATATGATATTGTATATAGAAAACCCTAAAGTCTCAGTCAAAAAACTACTGGATCTGATAAATGAATTCAGCAAAGTGGCAGGATATAAAATTAATACTCAGAAATCAGAGGCATTTTTATACGCCAACAATGAACAGTCAGAAAGAGAAATTAAGGAAACAATCCCCTTTACTATTGCAACCAAAAAAAATAAAGTACCTAAGAGTAAATTTAACCAAGGAGATTAAAGACTTGTACTTATAAAACATTGATGAGAGAAATCAAGGAAGATACAAACAAGTGGATGCATATACCATGCTCATGGTTAGGAAGAATAAACATCATTAAAATGTCTATATTACCCAGAGCAATTTATAAATTCAGTGCAATGCCAATTAAAATACCAATGTCATACTTCAAAGATATAGAACACATATTACAAAAATTTATATGGAACCAAAAAAGAACACGAATAGCCTCAGCAGTCTTGAAAAGGAAGAATAAAGTGGGAGATATCACGCTTCCCGATATCAAGTTATACTACAAGGCTATTGTACTCAAAACAGCCTGGTACAGGCATAAGAACAGGCACATAGATCAATGGAACAGAACAGAGAACCCAGAAATAAATCCACATCTTTATGGATAACTGATATTTGACAAGGGAGGTAAGAGCATACAATGGAGTAAAGACAGCCTCTTTAATAAATGGTGTTGGGAAAATTGTACATCTACCTGAAAAAAAATGAAACTAGACCACCAACTTACACTATCACAAAAATAAACTCAAAATGGATAAAAGACTTAAATGTAAGTTGTGAAAACATAAGCATCTTAGAAGAAAACATAGGCAGTAAGCTCTCCGACATTCTCGCAGCAATATATTTGCCGATTTATCTCCACAGGCAAGTAAAATAAAAGACAGGATAAACAAATGGGACTATATCAAACTAAAAAGCTTCTGCACAGCTAAAGACAATAAGAACAGAATAAAAAGACAAACTACACAATGGGGAACATATTCGACAATATGTCTGATAAGGGGTTAATAACCAAAATTTATAAAGAACTTGTAAATCTTAACACCAGGAAGACAAACAATCCTATCAAAAAATGGGCAAAAGAAATGAATAGACACTTCTCCAAAGAGGACATACAGATGGCCAATAGGCATATGAAAAAATGCTCAACATCACTAATCATTAGAGAAATGCAAATTAAAACCACAATGAGATATCACCTCACACCAGTCAGAATGGTGCTCATCAACAAAACAACACAGAATAAGTGCCGGCGAGGATGTGAAGGAAAGGGTACCCTCCTGCACTGCTGGTGGGAATGCAGATTGGTGCAGCCACTGTGGAAAACAGTATGGAGATTTCTCAAGAAATTAAAAATCGAACTGCTTTTTGACCCAGCTATACCACTTTTAGGAATATACCCCAACAACACCATAGCACTGTTTGAAAAAAAGAAATGCACCCCCATGTTTATGGCAGCGTTGTTCACAATAGCGAAGATCTGGAAACAGCCCAAGTGTCCGTCAGTGGATGAGTGGATTATAAAGCTTTGGTACATATATACTATGGAATACTACTCAGCCATAAGAAATGATGACATTGTATCATTTACAGTAACATGGATGGATCTTGATAACATTATACTGAGTGAAATAAGTAAATCAGAAAAAAACTAAGAACTATATGAATTCATACATAGATGGGACATAAAAATGAGACTCAGAGGCATAGACAAGAATGTGATGGTAATGGGGGAGGGAGGGGTTGAGGAAGGAGGGGAGGGTGGGGATGGGGAGGGGCACAAAGAAAACCAGATAGAAGGTGACGGAAGACAATTTGACTTTGGGTGAGGGGTATGAAACATAATCAAATGTCAAAATAATCTGGAGATGTTTTCTCTGAACATATGTACCCTGATTTATCAATGTCACCACATTAAAATTAATAAATTTTAAAAAGTACTTTTGTTAGATTATATCTTAAATATGTACAGTGTACGCTATCAATAAGATTTGTACTGAGGACTCAGGAAAGGGATATTTGAAACTGAGATTCCAGCTCTAGAAGACAGAAAAACATTTGGGGTAATTGTTCTTTTATTGAAAACATTGAATGAGAGAAAATATAATTTAAAATATCTTAGTTTTAAATATCATTTGAGCATGGACTGTCATAGACACTATGTGCAAGACATAATGAGCTTTTCAGCCTTCCCTACAGGACAGTGGTATGCAATTCTTAGCATTTCAATATAAAAATACTTTTGCAACTGGCCCCAGATAAATACTTTTATCCAGAGCCAGTCTTTTTATTTTGGTGATTACAATAGCAAGGTAGAGAAAATAAACAGGGTCTGCTGTACAAACTAACATTGTAATGAAGATCTAAATTTGCTCATTATCCTTTGAAACAGCAGTTGGGAGGTACAGAGAGGACGGGATATCGCTGTTCTTTTGCATACTTCGCAAGGAGAAGGAAGCAATTTAAATAAAATATCTAACAAATAAACTGTTGGGAATTTGTCCTAAGTGTGTTCCTGGACTCTGCAGGAAGGCGGTGAGGAGAGTTGAAGGGCTGTAATGATGAGGAAGATTTTGTCCCAGTCTATGATATGTCGAGTACACAGGGTGAACTCTTCTGCAACTACTGTATGTCTGTATTGGTATACTCATCCTGGGGGTCACTCTTGTCAAACCAATCTATATATCTAAAGGGATTTTTAAGATGTCGTGAATTTTCCTTCATGATTCATATTCACCTTGCACCCAGATTTAGTGAGCTGTGCAATCTATTATTTATTAGATTACAGCTAATTATTTATTTTCAAATATAATTATAGGTTTCATCCACCACAAAGTACTGAAAAATAAAAGGCATCTTTTAGAAAGCTGCTTTTGAATAGAACCATAAAAATGGCTTCCTATTTTCAAAGTCATATTTTAAATAAGAAACACTCATTCTTCAAATAAGTCATCCCATGGGCCCTGGCTGGTTGGCTCAGTGGTAGAGCGTCGGCCTGGCGTGTGGGAGTCTGGGGTTCCATTCCCGGCCAGGGCACACAGGAGAAGCTTCTCCACCCCTCACCCCTCTCCTTCCTCTCTGTCTCTCTCTTCCCCTCCCACAGCCAAGGCTCCATTGGAGCTAAGTTTGCCGGGGCCCTGAGGATGGCTCTGTGACCTCTGCCTCAGGCGCTAGAATGTCTCTGATTGTGGCAGAGCTATGCCCCAGATGGGCAGAGCATCACCCCCTGGTGGGCATGCCGGGTGGATCCCAGCCGGGTGCATGCGGGTGTCTGTCTGACTGCCTCCCCATTTCCAACTTCAGAAAAATACAAAAAAAAAAAAAAAAGTCATCCCATGTATATATATGTTAAGGTTTTATTTTATTGTGATTTTGAAAATTTTATTTGAAATTTGAGAATATTTCATATCATATTTAAAATTTTTGATTTTAGAGAGAAAAGAAGGGAAAGAGAGAGGGCAGACAGAAAAATTGACCTGTTCCTGTGTGTAACCTGACCAGGGATTGAACCCACAACCTTTATGCATTGGGACAATGAGCTAACCATTCAAGTTATCCAGCCTGGGCTTATTGTGATTTTTAACTAAAATTTTAAAGATTTTTTTTTAAATAACTTTTTTTAAAAAAATGCTACTTTATTTTCTCCCCCATTGGTGATATTTTTAAAATTACAGTTGACATTCAATATTAGTTTATATTACATTCAGGTGTACAGCAGACAGGTTAGACATTTGAGATATTATTTAAATGGACTTAAAATTAACTTATGGTGTTAAGGTCACAAGTCAAAATATATACATAGTTTAAAAGTCTATAAAAATTGCATCTAATAAAACAAAAGGAAAGGGTAATTACAACATATTATATAATAAAATAAATGTAGCTTCTATTAATTTGAAGTAGGATGTGAATGAAGAGTTTGAAGTTCCTTCATAAAAAATAGTCATTCTGTTTCCCTAAGACTTAATTTTCCCTTCCAGAAAACATTTATAGTTTCTAAAATATAAAAACTAAGTTATTTGCTGATTTCAACACTGAGAAAGATAGTGCAAAGTGCTTTGGCAAGAGTAAGGGCTTTCAGTAACAGCTCAGCTCTTCTTTGCGCTTTTTAAAAATATATTGATTTTTTGCTATTCTGTTCTCGTTCCTGTGTGGGAAGCGTCTAGTCTGAAGACTTTCAGGAACCTCAGTCCTAGGGTCATTGTGTTCACGTACTCAAATTTTATTGCTCTTTTTTGAAAAAAAAGATTTTATCTTTCTAATGGACAATTTTTTTCTAATAAACAATTCTTGGAGTCAAATTTATGGCCTTACATTTGCTGCAATTGCAAACTCATACTCTTCTCGTTGGATTTCTCCAACTCCAATAGAATGCCATGGCTTTCTAGACTTTGCCTATCTGTATAGTAGCTTTCTGATTTTGGACATTCAGGGACTTAGAAACATTATGACCTATTCTGTATTTTCTTTTCCTAATCTTAACCTTTTCAGAGCTTTTAAATTTTCTAGGGCTTGAGAACATTTCCTATTATAATAGCAAAAGAAGTTCTTTTTCACCCATCATCAAGTTTCCTTTAGCAGTAGAACTGAAATATGTGTTAACATCTAATGTTTCCTTTTCCTCTCCAGCAGGTCCAGCTGAGTTTGCAAAACTTTAGCATCATGGCAGGTTGTCCTCACTCTTATTGGGCCTCCTCCAAGGTTATTTGCTGGACCAGATCCCTGCTTTTTCTTTTGTTTTATTATTTTAGTTTTTATTAGAAATTCAAACCTTGTTTTTTTAAAGCTAATAACACTGGGAAACAATTTTTGTTGCATCCACAAAAACACTTGTTCTTACCTAATTCGAGTGTGCTGATCTCAAATCTGACATTAGTTTTTCTCTATAAGCTACAGTTTTTTTGCAATTCAAGATTTTAGGTTTTCATCTTATTGTGAAATTTTCAACATTTAGTTTAACATAATGAAGTAGAATGTCTTCTTGGACATCATCTTTGTGAAAATATAACAATTTATATAATGCAGTAAATACACTAATACACTAAAACAGTTGTTCTCAATCTGTGGGTCACGACCCTGGCGGGGATCGAACGACCAAAACACAGGGGTCGCCTAAGGCCTTTCCGATGGCTTTAGGCGACCCCTGTGTTTTGGTCATTCGAGCCCCGCCGGGTCGTGACCCACAGGTTGAGAACTGCTGCACTAAAAGATATGATTGCATCAGAATTTGTCTACAATTTCAAAATAGAATATATTAAAACACTTATTTTAATCATAAAATTTGCGCAAAACTTATTTAAATTCTATTCAGGCAAAAAGTTGCGTTTGTAGCTCTTGTGTTTGTGTACTTGTTGAGGACAATCTCGTTTGATGCTCCAGCAGTAGTCTGCTCATCACTAACAGCTTCAAGGTTTTCGGGAAACTTATCAAGGTGACTGTTCAGAAAGTGAATTTTAAAGCTCATGTTACATTTAATGTTGCGGAAAGCCAACAGCATCCTTTGTACCAGAAGTTTATAGTTTTCTGCTCTTTTGTTGCCAAGGAAGTTCTTTGTAACTGCCACAAAAGACTGCCATGCTGCTTTATCCTCCTTATTCATCTTCCTGGCAAATTCTTCGTCACGTATGAGGGTTCAAATTTGAGGTCCATCTAATACACCTGCTTTTATCTTCTCGAAAGACAAGGCAGGAAAAGCAGAAATAATATGTTGAAAGCATTCACTTTCTCTATTCAAAGCCTGAACAAACTGCTTCATTAAGCCAAGTTTGATGTAAAGTGGAGGAAAAATGATACTGTCTCGATTAACTACAGGTTCATTCACAATATTTTGCATCCCTACTTCCAGAGCTTCATGTTTGACCACTCCTTCTGTGTCCAGTGTTTCTCTTGAGCTCAAATGTCCCACATTTGAGAAACACAGAAAGCAAGGATACTTCGTAAAACCTCTCTGTTGTCCTAGCAGGAAATTTATCATTTTAAGATCCACACAAATGATCCAGTTATGCTCCTCACACTTCAGAAAGTTGAGAACAATTTTTATGTCATTATAATCTTCTTGCAGATGAGTTTAATAACCAATTGGGACTGCTAAAAATAGGCAATACATGCACGTTTCACAAATGATGAAATATTGCGCCTTTGACGTTGAAGTGTGTAACAACCACATTTATAACAGAAGGTGTCAGGACTATTCTTACATTTACGCCTACTTGAAGAAGCCATGATTCAATCTTAAAACAAAATAAGAGGGTGTTTATATCAGATAATAATTTTTTACATTTAAAAACAACTACAATTATGTAAAAGTGATGTTTATAAAACATTAATTGCCTTGTGTTTATGTACAATCTAAGAGTCAT
Organism: Saccopteryx bilineata; assembly: GCF_036850765.1. Classification (NCBI taxonomy): domain Eukaryota; kingdom Metazoa; phylum Chordata; class Mammalia; order Chiroptera; family Emballonuridae; genus Saccopteryx; species Saccopteryx bilineata. Next base: position 72,214,169 of record NC_089495.1, on the reverse strand, counting down.
TGCCCTTTAACTCCAATTTAAAAACCAATGCATGCCATTAACTGCAATAAAAAGAAATTAAAATTGCATAAAAACTACAGCATGCACCAAAAAAATGGATTTCAGATTTGGAATCAGTGATGCAGAAATATATAGAAACAGTTCTAAAATCTCATGCAACAGAAAATGAAAAAAAAATTATTCCCCAGTGTAATCTTTCTTCTAAAGACTCTCCTTTGATGTGTTTTTAAAACCTAAATTAAGGATACTATGCTTGATTGGATATCTTTACTAACTCTGGTGAAAACAACCTAAATTAATAGGTGAAATGTGTATTACATACTCTGTACTATGCTGAGAAACTGGCAAATCAAACCCAATAACATGCAGAATTCAAGAAATAATTACAATAGCAGAAGTCAATAAAATTCAAAACAAGACCAACAAATATAACAAACCTCTAAAAAGAATGACTTAGAAGAAAAAAAGAGAAGAGCTACAAATCACCAATATGAGTTATGGAAGAAAGAACATCATACAGACCCTACAGATATTAAAAGTTAATTAGGAGGTATTACAAATAACTTACTACTCATAAATATAACTTAGATAAAATGAACCAATTGCTCAAAAGATGTAAACTACCAACGCTCAGTAAAGAATAATCTAAACAGTCATATATTTACTGAAGACATTTGTTTCATAATTAAAACTTTTTAACAAATAAAATCTAAAGCCAAATAGTTTAATTGATGAATCTTACTCAAATTTAAAGAACAAAAAAACCCAGTTCCTCACAGTCTTAGAGAATAGTAGAAGATAGGAAACTTCTCACCCATTTTCTGAGACCAACATTGCCTTGATATACAAACCAGATAAAAGACTTTATGAAAGAAGAAAATTATGAGCTGATATACTTTAGAAACATAGCCTTCAACAAAGTATTAGCAAATAAAACTCAGCAATAAATGAAAGGGAAAAACATGTCATGAACAGTGGATTTTATCCTGGGAATGCAAGGTGGTCTAATATTTAAAATTCAATCATTGCCACTTATCATATCGATAGGAGAAAAACCATATAATCATCTTAAGAGAATATAAACATTATGATATAATCAAACACTCATTCTTGATAAAATCTTTCAGCAAGAGGTATTAAAGGGAATTTAATAAAGTGCTTTTCCTTCACTTGATAAAGGGCATCTACAAAGCCTATTGGCAACATTATACTTCATATTGGAAGACTAATACATTTCTTCTAAGATTTGCAACAAAGCAAGGATAACTTGCTTTCTCCAGTCCTATTTGCATCATACTCAAAGTCCCAACCAGTGCAATAGTCATAAAAAAATAACAAAAATGTGACATATCAAAATCATAGACTGTATGGGAGTTTTTTTGTTTTTGTTTTTGTTCTTTTTACTAAATCTGTAACCTTAAATGTTTATATTTGTAAATAAATAGTGGAACTTAATGAGCTAAGTATCCAATTTTAAAAATTAGGATGGAAAACTAATAAAACTAAATAAATAAGAAAAAATACAAAGAAGATAAAAATTATCAAAACATACAAAAGAGAGGCTCAACCATGACAAATATAGTTCATGGATATAATTTGTAATATTGAAAAACCATTGGCAAGACTAAACAAGAGGAAGGGCATGAATAAACAGAAATAGGAATTTTAAAATGGGGATCTGCAGATGCTGTAGAAATTCTTTTTTAAAAAATAGAAGGGTAGTAAGAATGATTTTTTTCCTAATGCATTTTAAAACTTTGAAGAATTAAGCACAATCCTAAAAAAATTTTACTTACTAACTCTTCCAAGAGAAGATATAACCTATTTGAATAATTCTACACTACTCAAGTAACTATCAGTAGTTAACGATCTTCCACATTAAGAAAATAAAAGAAACAAGTGAATATAATCAGACTTTCAAGCAATTAATAATTTTAGCTTTATACCAACTATTATAAAAAATAGAAAAAGAAAAAATGCTGTGTAACTTATATGGGGCCAGCAAGATCTTTGCACTGAAGCCTGACAAGAACAACTTGGAGAAGATCCTTCCATAGTCATCGTACTCAATAATATGCATGTAAAATAATTTTACAATATAAGCAACTTGAGTCTAGGCATATATTAAAGATTCTTATACAGTAGCCTCCCTCTCAGTGGGATATGTTCCAAGACCCTTAGTGGATAATATGAAATCTTATACATACTGTTTTCTCCTATGCATACATAGCTGTGATAAAGTTTAATTTATAAGTTAAACACAGTAAGAGATTAATAATAGCTAATACTAAAATAATTATAATATATTGTAATAAAGCTTATGTGGTCTCTCAAAATATCTGATTGTACTGTACTCACCCTCTGATGATGATGGTGGTGTGAGATGATACCTGATGGACAAGGTGAAGTGAAGGACGTAGGCATTGTGACGCAGTGTTAGGACATCACAGTCATGCATGGCTTAACTATAGTGATGCACTCTGAGAAATGCATTGTTAGGCAATTTGTCCTGTGCCAACATCCTAGAGTGCATTTATATAAACCTAGATGGCATAGCCTAGCACTGTAATTGTATGTGTTGTACTTTTTTTTATTTAGTTAGTTATTTTTCAAAGAACTAAGTTAATTTACTGCATTTTAAAAAATTTATTGGGGTAACATTGGTTAATAAAATTATATAGGTTTCAGGTGTAAAATTCTATAATACATCATCTGCATATTATATTGTGTGTTCACCACCCCAAGCAAGTCTCCTATCACCATTTATCCCCCCTTCCCCTCTAGTAATCACCATATTCTTATCTGTGTCTATATGCTATGCTTTTATATGACTGGCAGCTCAGTATGTTTTGTGGACAAGTCCTGCCAGAGGTGAGGACAACGGAGACACAAAGACCCGACTCCGGGGACCAGGTTCAGTGATGCAGATCCACTTTATTCAGGAAGTAAGCTAGCTTATATACATGGGTTCAGCCTATAGGATGTTACAGCGTGTTCCTCATAGCCAATGGCTGAAAAGATCAGGGAGTTGAGTGGTTGGCGCTAAGTCACTTCCTTATAACAGGCGAGCTCCCTTCCTGGGTATGCCAAGGAGGCTTCTGGGAGCTGGAGTATTCTCGCAGCATTGCATCAGCCACAGCTGCTAGGAATGCCCTCTGCATTCCACCCACAATGTTTGTCTACACCAGCCTCAGCACAAAGGCGTGAGCAATGCCTTGTGCTACTACAACTGGGTTTCCAGGAAGATGCCTGAGGAGCATGCCTTCTGGCCCACGGGCTGCTGACACCACCTGGACAGTGCCCAGGGAGAGTGGCAGACAGGTGGCAGACATGTGACAGAGGATAGAGGAGAGGATAGGGGGAGGAGGAAAGAGGGAAGGATAATTTTCAGGAGAAATTCAGGTAGGACATATACTGGCCACTTCACAGACATTCTCCATATCCCATGGGTGTTACAACATTATGTGGCTACCACATCTCAATGTAATAGGTATTTGTCAGCTCCATAATAATCTTATGGGACCACCATTATATATTGTTTACCATTGACAGAAGCAGCCTATGAGTGGTGCTTGACTGTACTGGCCTTCTGACTGTATATTGGGAAGAGAACCACTGAGCCATGATGATGTGATGTCTTTCACCCACAGAAAGAATGCCTTTTCCATCATAACTAAGCACCTATCACACAACTGGCCATAACTTTTGCAGTTTGATGTGCAACAGCAAAACTAGTATGAATTTCTTTTTCTTTCTTCACAATTTCAAGAATAGAAGATTTCATCTTACTATAGATCATAGCAACCTCAGCATACTCTTTTTTCTTTCCCTATTAAGTCAAAACATTCACCTTATTACTTAACAAAAATCCTTTCCAGCTTCTCTTTGGCATATCTAAATTGCTGTCACCATTCTTCTTATGCTTTGGGACAATTACTCAGTAAAATAAGAGTTACTTGAACAAAGGCACTGAGATACCATGACAACCAGTCTCATAGTTGACATGGCAGCTACTATATGATTAATGGGCAGGAGCATCTACAGCAGGGAGACCCTGGACAAAGGGCTGGGTTATGTCCGGGGCTGCTCATAATGGTGAGCAACTTAAAACTTATAAATTGTTTGTTTCTGGAATTTTCTATTTAATATTCTTGGACTGTGGTTATCTACAGGTAACTAAAATGCCAGAAAATGAAACTGCGGATAAGGGGGATTAGGAATGGTTTGTGAGAGGTAGAAGTAAACTTTTTCAAGACTGATCACCTCGGACTATATCTAAAAAAGAAACTGGCCTTTTGCAAAACTGACCTCCTACAGAGGCTCAAGGAGAGCCATGTGAACCCACTGCTTAAGAGAGAACACCCTGGTTAGCCTCAAGACTTGCACCCCAGCCACCTCACCCCCACTGTCATATTGTGATGTATAATAACTATACATTTGGTTTCTGTCCCAGTTGTTGGCAGAGCCTTTAAGCTCCTTGAAATTTCATTAGTAATAATAGGGGTAACGGTGTCTTGTAAAGGAGTTGAGTTTTGGAAAGCATTAAGCATGAGGATTGGTTACCAGGAGAACTAACAGGTAATTTGAGGGTTGGAACTTTCAGTACCTCCTTTGTGGCCTCTGTAGAGGGGGCATTGCTGGGGGTTGAATCCATAGCCAATGCCCAGTGATTTTGTCAGTCGTACCCATAAGTGAAGTTTCTATAAAACCCAAGAGAGTGAGGTTTGGAGAGTTTCCAGGTTAGTGAACATGGAAAGATTGGGGGCAGAGAAGCTCCCGTGGAGAGGGTCTGGAAGCTCAGCAGCCTTCCCACGTAACTTGCCCAATGCATCTCTTCATTCTTCTTGTTCTTGGGTTTTAATAAGCTGATGATCTAGTAAATAAAATGTGTTTTCTGGGCCACACTAGCAAATTAATTGAACCCAAGGAAGGGGCTGTTGGAACCTCTGACTTTCAGCCGGTCAGTCTGAAGCACAGATGACAGACAAGGTGACGGACAACCTAGACTTGGAACTAGCCTTTTAAGTGGTGGTAGGGGTGCGGCAGGGAGGACTCATGAAGGACTGAGCACTAACTTGTGGGATCTGACCCTATCTCCTGGTAGATCGTGTCAAAACTGAATTGAATTGTGGAGCACTGAGCTGACGTGGAAATTGCTTGGTGCTGTGGGGAAACTCTGCACACACACAATGTAATCACTCGTATCGCCAGGAATAGGTTGCTTCTTTAACCATGAATACTGACGTGGTGACTCTTGGCTTGCCATATCATGAAGCTGCAACCCAAAGCTCGGATTCCAGTCCTCATTACATTAGGGAGTAGCTGGCATAACCTTCCCTAAACCATAAATGTGGAGCTGATCGGCTAGGGGAGGAGCAAAGCCTCTATCACATCATATTACATTTGAGTGTTAAACCATAATTCCCCCACAATGTGGTAGCATTTGGAGGGAGGACCTTTGGGAAGTAGTTAGGTTTAGAGGAGGTTCTGAGAAAGGGGACCTTGTGATGAGATTAGTATCTTCAGAAGAGGAGACCGGAGCTTGCTCTTTCTCAACAACGTGGGGAAACTGAGGAAAGTCATCTGTAGACCAGGAAGAGGTTCCTCAGCAGAACCTGACTGCACTGCCAGCCTCCAGAAATGTGAGAAATAAATTTCTGGTGTGTAATCACCCCACTTATGGTATTTTGTTTGGCAGCCCAAGCAGAATAAAATAGTAAGGAAACAGAAAGAAGGTGGAGGTTTGATTCACCCTCTGTTGTTCCTTACAAATCTAATGAGTTCTCGTCCAGGACAACTAGGCATCGCAGTTCCTTCAGCAAACGCCAGCCGAACCTCTGATTGAAACACTGTGGAATTCCCCTTGATTCAGATTTGAGGATGCATATTGCTATCAATAAAATACCAATTTATCCTAGAATTAAATCAAGAGAAACAATGACTATTTTCATGTGTTTTTTGAATATTTTAGTAGTATTTAGGGATGGGCACAAATAACTTTGACAATTTATTTTGAATTCAACATATCCTGGGTGCACTGTTTTCACATTTTCTCTGAAGTTTCTCATTCATTATTATGAGAGATCCCATTATTCATTAGAGCTTAGAAGGGTAGAGTTAGATCTAGCCCCTATTTAATTTTTAAATCATATCACCAGGTGATCTAGAGAATCCTTTGTTTTCACAGCTGACTAGGGTCATCATTTCCGGCCAAAGCCTCCAGGACTAACGGAGAAATACTGCATGGTGATAACTATCTATGGAAGTTCTATAGCAAATCACATAACAGAAGTTTTTCTTCTTCTTCTTCCCCTTACATAAATAATATGAATTATAACACAAATACCACATCTAAACAATACCAAATATAGCGAGACAAAAGGTATAAAATATGCCATCTCTTTTGAATAGACTTAGCTCTACTCTCATTATTTAAAAGTCAGATCTCAGAGTTTAAGTATCGTGTTATTTTAAGAGCCTAGGACAATTCACTTGCTATACTTCTCTCTTATTCTGCAACTGCAATATAGTCCACAAGCAAGAAGTGGATGTCTTGTCTCTTTATATCATCTAGACAATTAATCTCATTGCACAGTAAAACCTGAAACAAAACAATTCACATCAGAGGAACTGCCATTCAGCTGCCTGCAGAAGAGCGTGAAATCTGCAAAATAAAACATGCTTTATTTTATTCGTGTGCTGAAACCATTGTGTAGGTACTGTGCTGAAGAAAATAAAAAATATATGTATATATAAATTTTATGTATATGAAATATACACACACATACACAGAAAGATAGACATTGGAATAAAATAACAAATCATTTAGTCTTATCTTCTTGCTTCTCTAATTATGAAACAATGTGTCATTGAACCTAATATTTTAAATGCTCAGTTAAAGCCTATTCCTGGGGTCCCCTGCTAATGGGCCCATGTCAGCTGCCGTAAGGCGCTGACCATTGCTCTGCCCACACTGCTTTGGAACAGCGCAGAGTAAATCCCTTTCTCTTCTATGGTAGAAGGGACATGTGATGTCACTGTTTCACATGTGTTTCCAATTAATCTCCTGCTAGGCTATCTGATTGAATTACACAATCACTGAAATGTTTTAAAGGCTTAACTAATTTGAGGCATAGCCATAGGTTAAACACCGTTGAACCATCAAACACATATATATTTAAACATAAACAAATCATTTCACAGATACAAGCATGGCAAATGGTATGCTATAATAAAGGGACATAAATGCCTTTGTCTTATTTTGTCCCTATACCCAAAACATTATGGTGCTTATTTGTTAATACTAAAAATAAGGTACAAGGAGAATTTTCCATTTATTACAGTATAAACAAACAATCTGAATAATTCAGGTTATGTTCACAGAGCGCAAAGTGAAGTTCAGATTTCATAAATATTCATGATTAGTGTGGGTAAGCAGTCCAGATAATTCAGAAACCATCCTATCCTGAACAGTTCAATTTGCTAGTGTAGAGGGAACCAATTTACCAGATAATTATGTTATCTCCACTTTATCACTAAATGGAGAACCAAAGAGAAAAAAAATATCTCCTTATTTTTTTTTTAACCTTAATTCAGTTTGTTGTTTCAATTTGGTTGTGTGGGGATTATGTGGATTTGGTTATAGAAGATTATTCACAATCTCCCTAAATTCTTGGCCTATATTTTAAACATGGGGTTGCTTTTTCACCCCATTTTCTTATTCTCATTTTCTGCCCTCGGTATGGACAGTATTTAGGAAAGACCAGCACATAGGTCTTAGTCCTTGTGATTTCAGCTAGCTAGGTTACCTAGCACCTGGTGAAACTATTACTCAGAGGCAGTGACACTCTTTATTTTGGGAAATGAACGATTTCCTTGACAAGGACATCTCAGAAAAATAGTTCAGCTTGAAGTTATAAGCATAGCTGAAAAGGGGATAAGAGTTCGATACTTAAGATTTAGGCAGAAATTTTAAACCCCTTGCCCTTCTATTGATTTCTACTGCTTCTTTTAATAAATGTCTTTAGTAGCTAGAAATCAGCTATATATATATATCAAGGGACAGATGAGAAATTATTGGTGGGAAACAGTCAGCAGAAAAGAAAATTTTTTAACATGGCAATAAAAAAGTAAGGCCTTTGAATGTGGTTCTCCGGTTCAAACTTGTGTATGTTTTGAACATATCAATCAATAGACATTGATCTCAGATGGAAACCTTGACTTTCTAGAAAACCTCAATTTTACAGGGCTTTTCTTCAAAACCTTGTGAGGTTCGTAAGTATCCCCTCTGTTTCATCTAGTATTTATTGAGAGCCTGTTGCTACAACAAGACAAATCTAGACAAGGTGATACTTCATGGTGGGTCAGAGCTTTCAAAGAGCTCCCAGTCTCTGGAAGCAGCAAAGCGGACAGACACGCAGGGATGGCATCAGCCTTCTCCCCTGTCCGTTTGTACACAGGATGACAGAACTCTGCTATTTTCTCCCAGAAGGAAGTCTGGCTAAGCCTTCAATCCCCATTTCCTTGCCAGAAGAAATTCTGTTCGTTTGTCCGGGCTTCACATCTTAATCAGAACACTCTAACAGACTTATAAAGACATTTATTTTGTTTTATATATGTTTATTGTAGTGGGTAGTGATAGAGGAGTGAGGGGTAGGGGGCAGAATGACAATGGAAGGAGCAAGAAGGAGCAAGGCAAAGACAATTGGAAAAGATAAAGCAGACCAGTATGTCCCTGCAAGCGGAAGACTTTGGCAAACATTTGTTGACATGTCTCTTTCTCTTTACCAGTGGAGAACCCCTTGAGGTCAGAGGCTATCTCTCATTTGTACTTGCGGTCACTGTGTCTGGTATAAAGAAGTGAAACCTTCTTACCTCTCTGCCCATCATTCCTCTCGATACCTTTGTCTCTCTTCTCCCTCGGAGTAGAGATGTTGCTCATGTATTTAGTCTGAGTTTGACTGGCAGTATTGATCAGCAGATGTGGTCACCGATCACACTCATTTGTGGGATAGGGTGCTAAATGAAACAAGAACAATAAGTTCTAATAGGAAGGCTAGAAAGGGCCAGCAGGTAATGGTTTGAAGCGTGGTAGGTAAATATTTCAAATGACAACAAGCAGCATGTTTACATTGACTGGGTATGGACCTCTAGCCAGGTATATAGAATCACTGACTAAAATATGTTTAGGCTTTATAGATTCCCTAGTATAATACAGAAAGATCAACTTTGAAAATAATTTTTAGTTCTTGGATTTGTTGCTAGTTTACATAAAAATATCAGGAACAGATGTTTCATTTGCATTTTAATTCATTAATTGAAATGTTCATTAAGAGTTTATTTCATACATTTATTTGCTCTCTTATCTGCATTATGAATGTTCTGCACCCTCTAATACTCTGTAGAGACATCAAGCTAGAGGCTACCTTCCAACAAAGTTAGCTTCATGGGTGTGCACGCTGTACCATCACACAATGCCTCACACTTAAAAACAACCCACACTGGCTTTAACACTCTATTGTCACTATCTGAAAATTCTTATAATTTTTTTAATAAGGAGCCTCACATTTTTGCTTTTTCCTGGGCCCCACAAATGATGTAGCTCGTCCTGTTCTCAGAGTCAAGATGAAGAGATTCAGGTAAGATTGTCTGAAGGTCAAGAAACCATAGTTCAAACATTCTTTTTTTTATTAATTTTAATGGGGTGACATTAATAAATCGGGGTACATATGTTCAAAGAAAACATCTCTACGTTCAAACATTCTTTTAAAAGCTAACGAATAGCAGGATATAGACAATTATTTCATAGGGTTTCCTTGAATCTCAGTATTCCAAATCTGGTATATCCTGAGATTTAGCCAGGGGTCAGGTGAGCCGGCTATGAAGAATGAGAACCAGAAAAGGAGACTGACCTAAGAAAAGTCCAAACTTTCAATATGTGATTTTGGAGTCTATAAAAATTAATAAGGGCCTGACCAGGTGGTGGTGCAGTGGATAGAGTGTTGGACTAGGATGCGGAGGACCCAGGGTCTGGATAGAGCATCAAACTGGGATGTGGAAGACCCAGGTTCGAGACCCCGAGGTCGCCAGCTTGAGTGTGGGCTCATCTGGTTTGAGCAAAAAGCCCACCAGCTTGAACCCAAGGTTGCTGGCTCCAGCAAGGGGTTACTCGGTCTGCTGAAAGCCCACGGTCAAGGCACATATGAGAAAGCAATCAATGAACAACTAAGGTGTTGCAACGCACAATGAAAAACTAATGATTGATGCTTCTCATCTCTCTCCGTTCCTGTCTGTCTGTCCCTGTCTATCCCTCTCTCTGACTCACTCTCTGTCTCTGTAAAAAATAAATAAATAAATAAATAAAAATTAAAAAAATTAATAAGGAAAATATTATGAATCATATTAAGAAGGTCTGGTCTCTGAAGCAGTTCCTTGTCCCCATTTTTATTTGTTTAAAAGAATATTTTTTTCTTTTTCTTATTTTTCCAACTGAAAGGAGCAGAAATAGAGAAACAGATTCCAGCATGTGCCCTGACCAGGATCCACCCAGCAACCCCTGTTCAGGGCTGATGCTTTGCCCATCTGGGGCCATGCTCACAACTGAGCATTTTTAGTGCCTTAGGGGGAGGCTCCATGGAGCTAACCTCAGTGCCTGGTGCCTGATGCACTCGAACCAATAGAGCAATGGCTGTGGGAGGGGAAGAGAGAGTGAAAAAGAGAGCGAAGTGGGAGGGGGAGCAGTGGAGAAGGAGATGGTTGCTTCGCCTGTGTCCTTTGATCAGGAATCAAACCCATGACATCCACATGTCAGGCTGACACTCTGCCACTGTGCCAGCTGGCCAGGACCCCCATTTTTATTTGTTTTATTTAAAATTTATTTTTAAGTGTTATTATGTAAAATTTTGGACATTGTAAATATATCAAAATAATAGTATAATAAATCTCCGTATATCTATTATCCAGCTTCAATAGTCAACATTTTGTCAATCTTGTTTCATTTATCCTTTCATTTTTGTTAAAGTACAATGTGTCCGTAAAACCATGGTGCACTTTTGACCGGTCACAGGAAAGCAACAAAAGATGATAGAAATGTGAAATCTGCACCAAATAAAAGGAAAACTCTCCCAGTTTCATACCTATTCAGTGCAGTTCGATGTGGGCTCACGCACAGATTTTTTAGGGCTCCTTAGGTAGCTATCCCGTATAGCCTCTACAGACTCGTCACTGACTGATGGCCTACCAGAACGGGGTTTCTCCACCAAACTGCTGGTTTCCTTCAACTGCTTATCCCATCGAGTAACGTTACTCCTATGTGGTGGTGCTTCATTATAAATGTGCTGATATTCACGTTGCACTTTGGTCATGGATTCGAATTAGCGAGCCACAGAACACACTGAACTTTCCTCTGTACCGTCCACATCTCAACTGGCATGGCTGTGGGCTGCTCCACTGTAGACACAGTATTACATCATTATCTGCACATGCGCACATGCTGCCACATCATCCTACAAAAACTGGGAGGGTTTTCCTTTTTTTTTCTTAACAACTGATAATCAATTTATTAAAAAGGCTGATTTAAGCATCTGCAATGGTGACTTCAACCTCAACTCCCGGCTCAATACTGATGGAAGTAATCTGTTTAACATTCTCAGAAGGGCTGTGCAGGTCAATGAGACATTTGTGGATCCTCATCTGAAACCGATCCCAAGTCTTGGAACCCTCCCCACAGGGAGTTTTTCTTGTAGTGATTCTCAGAGTCTTGGTAGGCATCCGAACGGGTCCTTTCACTTTGAGATTCTTTTCCTTTGCACCTCTGATCAAGTCAGCACACACTAGAGAAAGAAAACGGTCTTTCAGTTCACTCGAAACAACCAAAGGCGGCTTAAGAAATTTTAACTGCTGCTGGCTCAGAATAGTGTATAAAATGGGTTTTCCTTTTATTTGGTGCAGATTTCACAATTCTATCGTCTTTTGTTGCTTTCCTGTGACCCGTCAAAAGTGCACCATGACTTTACAGACACACTGTATTTTAATCCAAATCCCTACCATCTCATCCATCTACACTCCAATATTGAAATCTAAAGGGTAAAGATTTTTTATTAGTATAACTTCAATATCTTTGTCATACCTAACAAGATCACTAATGTTGATTAATTTTAAAAGTTATCTAATGCTCAGCTCATGTTCAAGTTTATCAAAACTGCTTTCTTCCCATCGCTTTGTTCATATTAGGATACATACAAGGTTTGCATTTGTTTGGTGTTGTGATTTAAGTCCTCTTTAATATGACATGTCCTCCTTTGTCTATTTTTTCATGCTATTGATTTGTCAAATTATTTGCCTTGTAAAACTATTCACATTTAGAATTTATCTGATCTATCCCTATGGGCCTTTATGCCATGTTCCTCTATCCATAGAATTTTTGTGTCAACTCATTTTAGATTTAGGGTTAGATTAGATTTCGTTTAATTTTTTGCCAAGAGAACTGCACAAGTGGTAGTCTGTATTTCCTTTACATCGTATCAGGAAACATAACGGCTGCCTATCCCACTTGTGATACTGTTAAAACTGGTTTGGATATTGCCAACCTGGCCCATCCATTTCAAAGCTCTTCGGTAACTTCTCAAATAAGAGTTTTAGCAACCATTGGTTATTACTAAGGATACATTATTTCATTAGAAGTTGCAAAATGGTGTAACTGATTTTCTCATGACTTCTGCTTTTGTGAACTAGAAATCTTCAGTATAGAAGAATTTTATTTCATCATTTCTTTGTTTATCATAAAATATAGTTCATATAGGAAGTCAGTATAAATGCTCAGTTTTTCCTACTACTCCAACTTTAACAACTTTTTAAATACTAAATTGGTACCCTAGCAACCTCTAGTGGTGATCAATAAGGGTTTGTATTTTTTTTTTTAATTTTTGTAAACTCATGGAATTTAAAAATATTGGACATATTTTAATCCATGGCAGTCATTATATTATTTTTTGATACTCTAATTTTCTAGTCTATGGTTAGTGAGAGCACTGCACACAGGCCCTGCTTCCCTTTGACATGTCCCCAGTAGACTGGGATCTTCTTCCTCTTCGGACAAACTGTTTCAGATTCATCTGGTGTCTTTCCTTTCCCAGACGTGGAACCAATTATTTCTCCCAGAATCCTTTACCACTTTTAAGGAAAAGAGTATTTAATAAACATGGTTTATGCTACACTTTTGAATTTTTCTTCTTTTTTCATAGGTGCCAATGCTGGTAAAACTGGTTTGGGGCCCTTCATGTATGAATATGGTTTCCTCTGAGCTAAGAATATCCAAGAAGTTCAGAACAATTGTCCTGGCTATTGGGAAGTTAATATAAAAGTAGGATTTTTTTTCTGTATAGCTAAAGTATTATTTTTTCCATTTTTCTGGAGTTATTCATTTTGAAATGTTGTTCTAGTTTTGTGAAATATACCTTTAGTATCTGACAGGAATTGCATTAAATCTATAGATTGCTTCAGGAAGTCTGAACACTTTAATACTTATTCTTCCTCTCCATGAACACAGAATGTGCTTTCACTTATTTGTATCTTCTTCACTTTCTTTCTTCAGTGTCTTATAATTTCATTAGTACAGGTCTTTTACATCCTTGGTTAAATTTATTCCTAGATATCTTCATTTATCTCTATGCAATTGTAAATAAAATGGTTTTCTTAGTTTCTTTTCCTGATAGTTTTATTATTATTGTGTAAAAATGCAACTGATTTGGGGGTATTTATTTTTTATCATTCTACTTGACTTAATTCATTTAACAGTTATAGTTGTTTTTGGTGGAACCCCTCGGGTATGCAAATAATGACAGGTTTACTTCTTTCTTTCCAATTTGGATGTCCTTTATTTCTTCTTTTCTGATTTGCTGTGCGAGGACTTCCAGTACTATGTTGAATAAGAGTAGTGAAAGTAGACATCCTTGTCTTGTTCCTTATCCTAAGGGGAGTATTTGCCCACTGAATATGATGTTGGATGTAGATCTGTCATATATGGCCTTTATCATATAGAGGTGTGTACTCTCTATTCCCAAATTTATTGAGAGTTTTATCATAAATGGGTGCTAGATTTATCAAATGCTTTTTCTTCCTGTATTGATATGATTGTGTGGTTTTAGCCTTCATTTCTGTTTAAATAGTGTATCACATTTCTTGATTTGCAGATATTGACATAACCTTGCATCCCTGGAAAAATCTCACTTGATTATGGTGTGTGATCTTTTTAATATATTGCTGAATCTGGTTTGCTAATATTCAATATTTCATTGAGGATTTTAGCATCGATGTTCATCAAGGATAATGGCTTATAATTTTCTTCGTAATTTCTTAACTGATTTTGGAATTAGGATAATGCTGGCCTTGTAAAATAAGTTTGGGAGTCTTCCCTCTTCTTGAATATTTCAAAATAGTTTTAAAAGGATAAATGTTTGTTCTTTGAATGTTTGGTAAAAATCACCTGTGAAGGCTTTTGGTCCAGGACTTTTGTTTGTTGGGATTTTTTTGATTACTGCTTCAATTTCACTGGCTGTAATCTGTCTGTCCAGATTTTCTGATTCTCTCTGATTCAGTTTTGAAAAATTGTATTTCCAGGAACCTATTCATCTCACCCAGATTGTCCAATTTGTTGGCATATAGTGGTTCAAAATATTTTCTTATAATCTTTTTTATTTCTTTAGTGTCAGTTGTTAATTTTTCTCTTTCTTTTCTTATTTTATTTATTTGCTTCCTTTTTTTTCCTTTACGAGTCTGATAAAAGTTTTATCAACCTATTTTTATCTTTTCAAGCAAACAGCTATTGGTTTCATTGATTTTTTATAATTATATATTTTAGACTCTGTTTCATTACTTCTGCTCTGCCCTTTATTGTTTCATTTCTTTTACTCACTTTGGGTTTTGTTTGCTGTTCTTTTACTAGTTCTTTTATGTGTAAAGCTTGATTGTCTATTTGATATTTTTCTTGTTTCTTAAGGTAGTCCTGTATAGCTATTCATTTCCCTCTTAAAACTGCTTTTTCTCTGTCCCGGAAATTATGGGGTTTATGTTCTCATTTTTATTTGTTTCAAGATATTATTTTATGTCTTCTTTGATCTCATTGTTAACCATTTATTGTTTAGTAACATGCTATTTAGCCTCCATGTCTTTGTGTGATTTTGGGTTGTTTTTTTTTTCTTGTGATTGATTTCTAGTTTCATACTATTATAGTCAGATAATATGCTTGATATAATTTTACTCTTCCTAAATTGAGAAATAATTATTTTGTGTCCTAATATGTGGTCTAGCTTAGAAAATGTTCCATTGGAAAAAAATGTGTATTCTGCTGCTATGGTGAAGTGCTCTGAATATATCAGTTAAACCCATCTGATCTAATGTATCACTTATATTTGCCTTTTCCTTGTTGATTTTTTTAACTGGAAGATCTATCTATTGACATCAATGAAGAGTTAAAATCCCCTACTATGACTGTATTACTGTCAATCTCTCTTTTTATGTTCATTAAGATTTGCTTTACATATTTAGTTGTTCTTTTTTTTTTTTTTGTATTTTTCCGAAATGAGAAACGGATGGGGGAGGGGTGGAGGCAGACAGACTCCCGCATGCGCCCCACCAGGATCCACCTGCATGCCCACCAGGGGGCATTGCTTTGTTGCAATTGGAGCCATTCTAACGCTTGAGGTAGAGCCCATGGAGCCGTCCTCAGTGCCCAGGCCAACTTTGCTCCAATGGAGCCTTAGCTGTGGGAGGGGAAGAGAGAGATAGAAAGGAGAGGGGGAAGGGTGGAGAAGCAAATGGGCGCTTCTCCTGTGTGCCCTGGCCAGGAATCAAACCCAGGACTTCTATACACCATGCTGATGCTCTACCAATGAGCCAACCGGCCAGGGCTAGTTGTTCTTATGTTGGGTGCATAAATGTTTGCAAGGGTTATATCCTCTTGTAGGATTGCTCTCTTTATCACTATGTAGTACTTTTCTTTGCCTCTAACTATAGACTTTTAAAGTCTATTTTGTCAGATATAAGTATTGCTACCCAGCTCTGTTTTTGCTTCCCATTTCCATGAAATGTCTTTTCCATCTCTTCACTTTTTATCTGTGTGTATATCTTATTCTGACATGGATCTCTTGTAGATAGCATATATGTGGATCTTGTTTTCTTATCCATTCAGTTACCCTATGTCTTTTTTTTTTAATTTAAAAATTCCATACCCTATGTCTTTTTATAGGAGCATTTAAACCACTTACATTTAAAATGATTACTGATAAGTACATATGTATAAACATTTTATTCTTTTAACTGTGTTCTCTTTTTTTGTTTTGTGTTGTTTCTTTTTTTTGTGACAGAAACAGAGAGAGACAGAGAGAGGGACAGACAGACAGGAAGGGAGATGAGAGCATCAATTCTTTGTTGCAGCACCTTAGTTCTTCACTGATTGCTTTCTCATATGTGCCTTGACCAGGGGGCTTCAGCAGACCAAGTGACCCCTTGCTCAAGTTAACAACCTTGGGCTCAAGCTGGAGAGACTTGCTCAAACCAGATGAGCCTGTTCTCAAGCTGGCGACCTTGAGATTTTGAACCTGGGCCCTCTGCGTCCCAGTCCAACACTCTATCCACTGCACCACTGCCTAATCAGGCTTGCTTCTTCTTCTTAAAGAAGATCCTTTAACATTTATTGTACTACTGGTTTAGTGGTAACAAACTCCTTTGGCTTTTTCTTGTTTGGGAAGCTACTTACTTCTCCTTCAATTTCAAGTGATAGCCTTGCTAGGTAAAATAGTCTTGGTTGTAGGTCTTCATTTTTATCACTTTGAATATTTTATGCCAATTTCTCTGGCTTACATGTTTCCTTTGAGAAATCTGCTGACAGTCTTATGGGAGCCCCCTTGAAGGTAACTGTTTTTCTCTTGCTTCTTTTAAGATTTTTTCTTTGTCTTTAACTTTTTCTATTTTAATTATGATGTTTCTTGGTATGGATCTGTTTGGGGTCATCGTTTTTTTGCTTCTTAGTCTTGTGTGTCTTGTTTTCTTAACCAAGTTAAGAAAATTTTTTATCATTATTTCTTCAAATAGCTTCTTGATCCCTTTCTCTCTCTTCTTCTTTGGTATGCCTTTGATGCGAATGTCATTACACTTCATGTTGTCCCAAAGATTTCTTAAAATATCCTCATTTTAAAAATTTTGTTTTCTTTTTGCTGCTCTGGTATTTTTATCTACCTTGTCTCCCAAATCACTGATTCTGTATTCTGCTTCATCCAGCCTATTGTTTGTTCCTTTCAGTGTAGTCTTCATTTTGGATATTGTAGTCTTTATTTCTGAGTGATACTTTTATATGGTTTCAGTGTCCTTTTTCATGCTTTTAAACATCTTTATAATCATAACTTTGAACTCTATATATGAAAAATCGCTTGCCTTCATTTCATTTAGCTCTCTTTCTGGAGATTTTTCCTATTTTCATTTGGGGGAAATTTTTTTGTCCCCCTATCTTAACTGCCTTGTGTGTGTGTGTGTGTGTGTGTGTGTGTGTGTGTGTGTCTCAGATAAATGTACTATAATTCCCAGTCTTGGTAGGATGGCCTTATGAAGGCAGTTTCAGGTTGGATCCAGTAATGCAGTCTCCCTGATACTGGACTTGGGTGCTTCAAGAATGTCTCTTGTGTGGGTTATGTGGGCCCTCCTATTGTAATTGAGTCTTAATTGCTATTGGTCCATTGGTGAATGAGATCCATTCTCAGACTGGCTGAGTGTGAGACTTGACTATAGCATGCAAGCTACTGTTCAGGGGCTGACCACACAGAGGAATTTTCCTCAGCAGGGTCTGGAACTTGCCAACATCTCCCTTTGGATATGACCCTCCTGAAGCTCATTGTATTCTGCTTCAGTGTTGTCTGAAGCTGGTCAATGGGTGTGTTGGGCCTCTTGAAAGAGATTCTGGTTTGGGCCAATATCAGACACTGCCTCTGACTGGCTCAGAGCAACTTGTTTGGAACTATAAGAAATCTACAGTTTGTGACTGCCTCTGTTGAGCTGGTGGGAAAAACCAAACTCAACAAGGCTAGTTTTTACCAACTCTGGGTCCAGTGGCAGGTCAGCAAAGTTCAAAGGACCCTGATATTAATTTCTGCCTACTTGCTGCCTCTTAGGTTCAGTCACTGAAAGAGCCTGTGGTGGTATTCAAGTTACATGAGGTAGGTTTTCAGTGAATCACCACGTAGGGGAGAGTAGTGATCACCAGATTTGTACAGGTTCAAACTCGAGTCCAGCACTGAGTCTGAGACCACTCAACAATGTCCCAGGTATTCCAAGTCTTGCTGTTACCTGCTGGGTGCTCGTACATCTTTGCGTGGGGTAGGGTCTCAGGGAGTGATCAGGATGAGGCCAGCAGAGTTTATCAGGCCCAAACAGACTAAGCTTTGGCCTTGTGAATGGAGGGCTCTGCTGCAGTCAGGCATGCAAGGGGAAATGGCCCCTGTCTTAGAGCCACACAAATCAGTCTTTCCCAGATTTTGCTGGGAGGAAATGGAGCTGAATAAGACAAGTCCCCTGGGAGTCAAAAGGATGAAGCTGGTGGATCTCTCATGAAGAGAAGGTGTTGGTCAGGCTTCAGAAAAGGTGGGGTTTGAGTTTTCTACCCTAGATACACACAATTCAGTCTGATCCAGATTTTGCCCTAAACTTGGCAGAGCCACTAGGTTTCAGGCCGATAGGTCTTATGGAAGCCTTGAAGGTGGTTCTAGTGGGTCTTTTGTGAATCAAAAACATCAGCAGTGATCATAGAGAAGTGGGGAGATTTGCACCCACCCCAAAGCCACACAACTTTTTTACTGATACCCTTGATTTTTCCCAGATCTCTCCACCCTGGCCAAGGAAGCTGACTCCTCAGCAGAGAATAAACTTCGCAGGGTGGAGCAAGAGAGAGTTCAGAGGGTAATGTTATTGTTTCTCCTTGTCTGAAGAGGGTGCCCCACAGAGGCGGATTAAAGTCAGTTGAGACCCCGGATGCAGAAGAAAATATTGGACCATTAAAAAAGAGAGACAGAAAAATAGAAATACATGTTAACCATATTTTTAAATAAATATAAAATATTGTGTACTATTAAGGTTAAAAGTGCACATATGAAACCAAACTTGGTGTCATTAGAAAAAAAGTGTAAAGTTGGGGTTTTTCAAGGCCTTTCAGAAGTCAGGACCCAGGGCATATGCCAGCGTGCCCACTGTTAAATCCACCTCTGGTGCTCCACCCAGGAAAAATGATGTTTGCAGTATTAGAATGACTCAGCACAGAAATACTGGAGGCTGTTCCTTCAAGTCTCTTCCCAGAGCCACAAACCCCAGACTCTTCTCATGTGATTCTTGCCCTCTCAGCCCTCCCTCAGCGAGAGCCCAGGATATGTGACAGTGAATGAAAATTTGTGAGCTAGCCATTTAAGAGAGTGTCTGTTGTCTCTAGGAGACTGTTCTATCTCCTTGAGGACAGAAACCTTGTTGCTTTTCCTATGTTATGTAGGCATCTCTTCTTGGCTCTGTTGCTTTGGCATGGAGAGCCAATCTTGGGGTTGAGATCCTACACTTCTCAAGGGTAACTCACTGCAGCTGAGATAACTTTCTGGAACCTCAGTTGCTGACTTTGGGGGAGGGGCAAGCTCTTTTTGCATCTCTTCCCTTTCTATCAATGTCAATATGGCTTCTTCTAAAAATCCTTAGTTATAAGACTCATCTTCACCTAGTCTTCAGTTGTTCATTCATGATAATTGCCCTATAATTTAGTTGTGATTCTAGTTTGGTTCTAGAAAGAAGTGAGTGTCACTTCCACCTACTCTGCTGCCATCTTGGATTCAATATTATTATTATTCAATTATTATTATTATTATTATTTCCCACTCTTCTTTGTGGCTGAAGAAAGTACTTCTAATGTAATCAAGCTTCTCAGGGGGGCTAGAATTGTCTCTTAGAAATCCCTTGATAGTAGCAGGTCAATGTACATGACAAATATGCTGGTAGATGATCATTCACAGCCATTTCAAGTGCTCATGTGTTGCTCCATCCTCTTTCCTAACCCACTAGAGCAGTTGCTCTGTGTAAGACACTTCATGGACTGTACAAAAAGTCCTATCAACAGACAGAAAGAGTTTTTTCTTTCCCTTTTTCTATTTTTTAAATACAGATGAAGCATGCATGTGTGACAAACTAGTTTCATATTGGCTGCAAACTTTCCTCCTGTCATGGAACAATACAAGGGTGCGACACTTGCCTAACCCATCTACCTGTGCAGTTTGAATGGGAATATACATATAACTGCCTTGTACAACTTTACCATGTATTGTGGTAAGCATCACAGATGTTTCTTTCTAATTAATTTCTTTTTAATTTCCTTGAGTTGCTTTTAGTTTGTCAAAACCTTTACTTCTTCTGCTAAGGCTTAAGATTTTTAGTATTCTCTTAATAACCACAAAAATTTCTAGGACTACAGAAGTATTTTTTCTTTTTGTCTGAATTCTTCTTCATTAGTGTATGGATATCTCCTTATAACTTTATCTGTCAATCATATACTTAATTTCATTCCATAATACTTTAGATCTTATTTTTCTTTGTTGTATTTTAAGTCTCTAGTGTTGTTCAACAAACTCACTTTAAAATTTTTATTCATTTTAAGAACAATTCTATAGGGCTACATCATCACATTTAAATAAATAAAATTTACATTTTTATGTCTTTCAAAGGAAGAGAAGAAAAATTTGTAAATTATTATATCTTTTGTCAAAATGCTTTTAAAAATCATCTGTGGTCTTACTTATCAGATATTTTAATTGAAGTTATTTCTTAGAAAATATATTTCTTATGAAGAAAACTTTGAATTTTCCTTTTATCTATACATTAAACAGCATATGCATTTTTTATTCTTTTAATTTTAGATGCCAATATTTTACCCCTTGGGTTCTTTCTATGTAAGAGACCTACTACAAGAATAATGCTTATTCTGCAATTCTTTATATAAAGGTGAGTACCTATTAAAAAATGATTATAAGTTGATGATCAAAGTATAATATGAATTGTGTTACAAGGTGGATAATGACATATTTTGGTGGGCCATGCATGACCAAGTCTCTTTGCAATCTAGATGATATGATAAGAACAAAGCAATACATAATTATGGCAAAACAAGAACTGGCATATATTATAAAATTAGAATCTTAAATAGTAAAAAGTTTGTGTTCCAGCCCAAAGGAGTGAATTCAGCTCTAAGAATAATGAAGTTGATTGGCCTGACCTGTGGTGGCGCAGTGGATAAAGCGTCGACCTGGAAATGCTGAGGTCGCCGGTTCGAAACCCTGGGCTTGCCTGGTCAAGGCACATATGGGAGTTGATGCTTCCAGCTCCTCCCCCCTGTCTCTTTCTCTTCTCTCTCTCTCTGTCTGCCTGTCTCTCTCTCTCCCTCTCTCTCTCCTCTCTAAAATGAATAAATTAAAAAAATAAAAAAATAAAAAAATAAAAAAAGTCTTTAAAAAAAAAAAAAAAAAGAATAATGAAGTTGACTATCTAAGTTCTGAGAAGAACCTGGAAGTATGTCTTCTCATTGAGTTCTATCATTCTCTCATATAGTTCTTATATTGCTGATTTGGCAAAAAATAAAATAAAATTAAAAATAAATAAATTAATAAATAAATAAATAAAAATTGAAAGCACCTTAAACCAATTTGGAATATTATTTTCATCAATCTTTGAACCACACCAGAATTTATTATATAACCTAGCTTATATATAAAATCATAGTAAACAATATATAACAATTCCTTTTTTCTCAAAGATGTGAGAGAATGAGACAAAATTATCACCATCTCCTTTGGGGTGTGGAAAATATGGTGTGAACTGGTTTTGTGTATGGCTAGGATACTACAGCCTATGACAATTTAAAAAATATTTTTATTAATACTACCTTAAGTTTTACTTTATTTATTAGCAGTTAATGATTTGAAATTTCCTTTTTCAGTTGAAGATATGACTTTGCATATTAAATTATCTTATTTTTCCTTATTTTCACCTGCATTCCTCTCCAAAAGACAGCCAGAAATACATATCTTCTAATTTCTAGGTGTCAGGAATGTGCCTATGGATCCACCTGGCAACTCCTGTCTGAGGCCGATTTTCACTTGAGGCTGATACTCAGACCAACTGAGCTACTGGCTACGAAAGGGGAAGAGAAAGAGAAAGAGAAAGAGAAAGAGAAGAGAGAAGGGAGAAGAAGCAGATGGTTGCTTCTCTGTGTGCCCTGACTGGTGATCGAACCCGAGACTGGCGCACGCCAGGGCTCTAGCCGCCAAGCCAACCAGCCCGGGCCTATTATACTTATCTTAAAAATGATGGAACCGTTGCTTAAATCAGCTAAGTAACTTTCTCACATTAAATTGTGGTGTGTACCATGTATGGCTATACTCGCTTCATTTTGGGGTCAGTACTCAGACCCAGGGCCTTCAGGTCTGTGTGTAATTTCGAGGGAGAAAATATCTTTTATTAAAAGTTTTTATTGGCCCTGGCTGGTTTGCTCAGTGGTAGAGCGTCGGCCTGGCGTGCGGGGGACCCAGGTTCGATTCCCGGCCAGAGCACATAGGAGAAGCACCCATTTGCTTCTCCACCCCCCCCCCCTTCCTCTCTGTCTCTCTCTTCCCCTCCCGCAGCCAAGGCTCCATTGGAGCAAAGATGGCCCGGGCGCTGGGGATGGCTCCTTGGCCTCTGCCCCAGGTGCTATAGTGGCTCTGGTCGCGGCAGAGCGACGCCCCGGAAGGGCAGAGCATCGCCCCCTGGTGGGCAGAGCGTTGCCCCTGGTGGGCGTGCCGGGTGGATCCCGGTAGGGCACATGCGGGAGTCTGTCTGACTGTCTCTCCCCGTTTCCAGCTTCAGAAAAAAAAAAAAGTTTTTATTAATAATAATAATGTAACAGGATTATGGGGCATTCAGAGTCTTTTTCTGCTGCCTGTGAAGAAATCAGGAGAGTTAATGTATGGAAAGGTCTTTCTCACTAGGCATTAGAATCAGGGCTTTATGTGTTGTTTCACACATTCTTCTCACTTTGAGACAGATAACATAATCCCATTTTACAAGGAAGGAAGCTAGGCATTAGGGAGGTTAAGAAAGTGACCCAAGATTTCACAGTTAACAAGTGGCAGCCTGGGAGTCAGAGGCAGGGCACATCTGTGGCTGTAGCAAGATGGCACAACTTGGGAGAAGCATGGATAATGAAGGGCTTGGGGAGCTACAAGTTAGGGCCCCCCTGAATCTCATTCATTGCTAGGACCTTCCATTCTGCCAGACTTCTTTCAGCAGCCATACACCTCTGCCTTTAAAACTCTTTCTGGGAACCACTTAAATCAGGGGTCCCCAAACTTTTTACACAGGGGGCCAGTTCACTGTCCCTCAGACCGTTGGAGGGCCGGACTATAAAAAAAAAAAAAAACATGAACAAATCCCTATGCACACTGCACATATCTTATTTTAAAGTAAAAAAACAAAACGGGAACAAAGACAATATTTACAATAAAGAAAAGTAAATTTAAATCAACAAACTGACCAGTATTTCAATGGGAACTATGGGCCTGCTTTTGGCTAATGAGATGGTCAATGTGCTCCTCTCACTGACCACCAATGAAAGAGGTGCTCCTTCTGGAAGTGTGGCAGGGGCCAGATAAATGGCCTCAGGGGGCCACATGTGGCCCACGGGTCGTAGTTTGGGGACCCCTGACTTAAATGGTCAGTTCTGCTAATAACAAAGCCTTACATCTACACAAAGCACCCAGCATGGCGCACAGTCCAATCTTGCTCTCTGCTTTCAGAATCGCTGAATATGCTGCTTATTTATCTCACTCTTCACCTTAGAAATATCCCAGTTTCAAGATAGGCTCCTTATAAATGCAATTGTGTCTTGGATCACACCCTAGCTGTTACAACTGACCTGCTGGACAAGGATGTTACAATCTTATCCAGCTTCTTCTGATCCTTAGAAAGCACTCATACAAGATACGTAACCTCTCTGAGTTTTCCTTTCCTGCTGAGAGGTCAAAATCATAATGCTTATATCACTGTGTAGGCATCAATTCTATAGCTATGTCAAAGTACTTTGAAAAAAGTTCAGTGCCAAACACACCTTGCTTATTATCGTTAATTGCCCAGAGTACACCACCATATAGCTAGAAACAATAGTGACAGGCATGGAATCTACCAATGGTGTAGGGGAAAGGTAACTAATATTTTCTGAGTGGCTGCTCTATCGGTGGCTTTCCATTTTCTAGGGCTATAAAGAGAGTTCCAATCTTCAATGGAGAGTAAATTAATAAAGAGTTGCAATTCTGGAATACACTTTAACAGGTACAAACAAAAGGACCAGCATTTGTTGAAGTATGTCTTTCCTTCACTCCTCTCATCCAGTGTATCATGGCATAACTTCAAGTAGCCACATTTGTACAATACAGTTACGCCCTATTCCCAAGTTTCTTGGCTCAAAGGTGGGGACTTATTATTCTAAGAAGACCAATTAGAAACCCTCTCTTGGAACTTGGCTTCTGGTTATTGCAGGTATACTCATTGCAAGCTCATATTCACAACACCTACTGCCTTGCCAGCCCACAGAACCTGCATATCTCCCTTCAGACCTCCTCTCCACTGTTTGTGGTAGCTTCCAAGGAAGGCTTGCATGTGCTCAGCTGTGTTTTTATGGCTCTGCACAGGCCTCCTTGTTGAAGTTGCTATCTGGAAGATCAAAACAAGGAGACCACTGCTGTCCTTGCTTCTGAATGGGCTGCTTCCCCTTTCAGGGTTCATTGCCTCTGGTACCCCAAGCTTTATACCCTCACATTGCAAAACATACTGCATATCCTTAGTGCCTCACTTGATAAAAGCAATTCTGAGTTCTGCATAGGTGGGAGAAGTAGCGCATTTCCATAGAGGTTAGCTATAATTCCTAGGTGTGGGTAGTTGTTTTGCGTACCAATTGATGTGTAACAAACCACCCACAAACTTAGTGTCTTAAAACTATAGCTATTTATCATTTCTTAAGATTCTGTTAGTCAGAAATTAAGGCTTGACAGATGCATTAATGGGAGGTTGTTTCGCTCCATATAATATTGACTGGGATCACTTATGTGAATTCATTTATCTGGGTACTCAGCTGAGACTAGAAAAGCAAAAATGATTTTTCATTCTCCAGGGCCTCTTTCCATGTGGCTTCTAATTACTTACTGTGTTAGACTGGGATTCCTCAAGACATGATATCTGGTTTCCAAACCAGAGTTTTCAAAAAAAGGAGAACACAGAAATTGACATAGTCCTTATGGACTGAGAGCAAAACCCCAGAATATCACTTTCACCATGTTCTACTGTTCAGAGCAGGTTACATGGCTAGCCAAGTTTCTTTTTTTTCTTTTTTCTTTTTTTTTTTTTTTGTATTTTTCTGAAGCTGGAAACGGGGAGGCAGTCAGACAGACTCCCGCATGCGCCCCACCGGGATCCACCCGGCATGCCCACCAGGGGCGATGCTCTGCCCATCCGGGGCGTCGCTCTGTTGTGACCAGAGCCATTCTAGCGCCTGAGGCAGAGGCCATGGAGCCATCCTCAGCGCCCGGCCCAACTTTGCTCCAATGGAGCCTCGGCTGCGGGAGGGGAAGAGAGAGATAGAGAGGAAGGAGGTGGGAGTGGAGAAGCAGATGGGCGCTTCTCCTGTGTGCCCTGGCCGAGAACCGAAACCGGGACTTCCGCAAGCCAGGCTGACGCTCTACCACTGAACCAACTGGCCAGGGCCCTAGTCAGGTTTCAAAGAGATTATTCCACTTCTTAATGTCTGGAGTGTCATGTGTATCAAGGAGAGAAAACATGGTTGGTGACCTTATTTGAAGACTAGTACTGAAATAAGCAGAGACAATGCTGACTTGTCTACCACCCTAACCTTCCTCTTACATCTTATAGTGGCACCAAACAAACTTTTCTCTTTTCCATGCACACTGATATACACCAGAGGTATCAGCGCATGTGTGTTGGATGTAGACATCATTGATGTAACGGTATTACAAATTCCCATATTGAGCATGCACCACTAAAAATTCAATCTGAGTTTTGCCTCAGAAGATACTTGAGATACCCTAGTCTAAATAATTTACATTTCTAATATCGTTTAAGCTTTTCGAATTCAATGCGTGATGTATTATTCTTTCCCTTTTATGCATATGAACACAGATTCAGTAGGGCAATCTTCCCAAAGTCACACACCTGGTAAATGACTCAGCTGCAACCTCATCCCTTGTCCATCTAAATTCAAACCTCATGTTCCTAACATTGCATTTCACTGCCTCTCTTCAGGCTCATTGGAATAATTAAGAAAGTTACTCTTATTTCATCTATGAAATATTTGTTGATTATTTTTAATTAAAAAAGAAGTTTTCTTTTAATGTATTTCTAGGGCAGGTTTTTGGGGTTTGTTTTTTTGTTTTTTGTTTTTTTTTTTTTTGACAGAAGCAGAGAAAGGAACAGACAGGAAGGGAGAGAGATGAGAAGCATCAATTTTTCATTACAGCACCTTAGTTGTTCATTAATTGCTTTCTCATATGTGCCCTGACCAGGGGCTACAGCAGAGTGAGTGCCCTTGCTCAAGCCAGGGACCCTGGGCTTCAAGTCAGCGACCTTTGGGTTCAAGCTAGCAACCATAGGGCCATATCTATGATCCCATGCTCAAGCCAGTGACCCCACACTTAAGCTGTTCAAGTCGGAAGAGCCCGCACTCAAGCCAGTGACCTCGGGTCTCAAACCTGGTCCTCTGCATCCCAGTCTGATACTCTATCTACTGTGCAACAGCCTGGTCAGGCTTTAGTGAGTTTTAAACACTGTGAGTCAATCTATGGCCTTACTTCCATAAATAGAAAAGTTATTGAATAATAATTGAAAGCTTTGATTTTAATAAAATTTATCTCCTACAGTCATTTTTATAACATCCTAAAATATTGGAATATTCATTTTTATAAACATACCACTGTATAGACAGACTGTAGCTAAGTAGTGTAAATAAAATCCATGGTTTAGCATCAAAGTTTATGTATTGAGGCCCCAAAATGTCCTCAGGTTGCTGGTAGGCACTGAGGGAATATGTAAGACTCACAGATTTTTACCCTTTAGGAGCTTATAACCTAATTTAAGAAAACAAAACATGCCCATGAAACAGTTAAGTAACAAGTTAGGTCATGTAAAATTATGTGAAAGAGAGATGAAAAAAGACACCCTGAGTTTACAAAAGGCTTAGATCCCTAAGTGCTGGCTGGCTGATCAAGACATAAGAGGAACTGTCTGCTGAGCTTGTAGAATAGGAAGGACTTAGATGTGCAAAAGAGATGGAGGAGAGAGGATAAAACCCAAAACAGCCAGCAGTTCAGAGAAGGACTTTGAATTAACACTTTTATTGAAAAAACGTAACAAAGCAGGAGGCAAAAGGAGGAAGTTGCCAGTGCATTTGGGTAGTTCTCTGAACTCCGGGGCCTGCTCTTAGCACAGCAGAGTCAGCAGATGAAACCAAGTGTTAAAAATAGTCTTCATTTCAAATGCCGGGACAATCACTGCGGCATTAGTATTTTGGAGGTTTTCTGCACCCTCCAAATGATGACAAAGAACTTGTCATCAGCTCTCTCTCTAAATTAAAGAGTGACAAGCACATTTGTCCATTTGGGGAGGGAACATCAGGATAAGAGGCACCTCAGTTTCATACTATGATCAGTCCTTACCTTAATTCATTTCTCACTTCTAGAAGTCCCTCCACACAATGAACTTGGCAGCACTTTAAATAGGTTATAGATGGAGCTTTTAGAACCTGAATTTCTCAATTGGGTGGTGGTGGTGGTAGTGATACAAATTCAGTAATACATAATTTTCATATCACTTTAGTAAATAATATGATATCATTTTTGCAAGCAATGGTGTGAAAATCATTTAATAGAAACTGGCAAGAAATCAAAATTGTAAAAATTAGTTTCTTCATCTGTAAAATGAAGTGGTTGGGGAAGGTGATCGTCAAGGTCCCATCTTGCTTTATTAAGCTGCTCGGACCCTAAGATCCTATTTTATATATAAACAAGATCATAAATTTGAACTCACAGTATTTATTTTAAAACACGTATTGTAACACATGCATATTTAAGATGCTTTCCAGGCTTCTGTACTTTGTATTGTTTGTTTTATTCAGTAACAAAACAATAATTGTTATGGCTGAACACCGACTCATTTTAGTTTACCAAATGCTCTGGACTCTCTCATGATTAAATATGGGATGGAAACACAGGATAGATTATTATTACCTGTGATTACTTTGAATGAATGAACAACTCAGCACACATATTCTTAATCAAAATATAGACTTCACTAAATGGTTTTGACATTTTATTTCACCCTAATGCTGTAGACATTCTGAATTAATAACTGCCGTAAACATAGTCAACCTATTATTTGGGTCAGTTACAAATGTAATGAATATATTGTAAAGTACATTTTAATGTTAAGATCTCAATTCTCATCTGATTAGTATTCTCTTTCTCCTATTTCCTGAAGTGAAAAGATTTTAAATCTACTACCTAATATATACTATAATAAGAAAGTCAGAATTTAAGTATGTTATCCAGCATTTGTCATAGTGATTTTTGGGTTTTTTTTTTATTCCATTTTCCATAACAATAAATGAAACATAATCAGGAACCTATAAATATGATAAATATCAATTTTTGATAACTTTAAAACTAAAAATTGTTGTCAAGACAATAAATGCCTTTCACAATTTACCCCCCCCCTCCCAGCTGGTTGTTTTTTTTTTTTTTTTTTTTTTTGTATTTTTCTGAAGCTGGAAATGGGGAGAGACAGACAGACTCCCGCATGCGCCCGACCGGGATCCACCCGGCACGCCCACCAGGGGCGATCTGCCCACCAGGGGCCCCTCCCAGCTGTTTTTTCTTTTTTTTTTTTTTTTGTACTTTTCTGAAGCTGGAAATGGGGAGAGACAGTCAGACAGACTCCCGCATGCGCCCTACCAGGATCCACCTGGCACGCCCACCAGGAGCAACGCTCTGCTCACCAGGGGGCGATGCTCTGCCCCTCCTGGGCGTCGCTCTGCCGCGACCAGAGCCATTCTAGCGCCTGGGGCAGAGGCCAAGGAGCCATCCCCAGCGCCTGGGCCATCTTTGCTCCAATGGAGCCCTGGCTGTGCGAGGGGAAGAGAGAGACAGAGAGGAAGGAGGGGGTGGGGGTGGAGAAGCAAATGGGTGCTTCTCCTATGTGCCCTGGCCGGGAATCGAACCCGGGTCCCCCACACGCCAGGCTGACGCTCTACCGCTGAGCCAACCGGCCAGGGCCCCAGCTGTTTCAAGCTTCATTTTCTCTGACTTCTCCTATTTCTCACTATATTTTAACCACAATGAATGTTCCTTGTCTACATGTTAAAATTTCAGCCCTCCATAGTATTTTCTCTCTACCTCTCTAAATTTTTCCTTTCTTTTTGTTCCCATTGTACTGTACTTACATTTCTATAATTGCACTTGCTACTTTTGGGTAATCTGTGTTTGACCAAGCCAGAGGAACAGTCATAATCAGTAATTCTCAGACTTCACCCCAGATAACTAGTATGCCATCTCTATCACCCTTCAAAAATTCCAATTATTTGGGGGAGTTCCTAAGGGATATCTTACATGTTATTACAGACACAATCCTTTCATTTTTTATATAACTATATGTACTATTTTTTTATTTGTTACTCTTAATGACATCCTAGCATTTGTTGTCAAAGTGATTTTACCTAGAATGAAAAACTAATAATTTAATAACTTCTGGATTTCAAATTCAAATTTGAATACCCATTGAGAACAACCACACTTCTAAACATGGCATTCAAGGCTCTTCCTGACCTGGTTTCTATCTAATTTTCTAGCTTTATCTCTGACCATTCCCTATCCTGAAATTTACACTTTAGAAATACATATCTGCTTTTATTTTTTCCCACATAGCAAATGCTTCTATCCTTTGGGTCATTATTTACATTGTTTCCAGTGCCTAAAATGTCCTTCCTACCCTTCATCATCTGGTTCATTTCCTATCTACTCTTAAAAATTTAACAAACGGACAACCTCCTCCAGGGAATCTTACCTAAGACCCTCATATGAATTCAAAGACTCTCCTATGTGCAAAAATATTTAAATAATAATAATAATACCATCTAAAACTTATTAAATGCTTAGTCCTAGGCATTGGTCTAATCATCTAAATCTGTCAATAGCCTTATTAAGTAGATACTGGTACTATTCCTATTATACTGATGAGAAGACAGAGAGCTAATGTAAATTTTCAGTCAGCTAATAAAGTGAAGAAATCATTAAACCCTATTTTCATCCTTTGAAAATGAGAACTTACTCTTATCACATTTCAATAAAATGATCATTTTTGTATCTGTTCTCATAAAACATTCTTTTCTCTCTCTCTCTCTCTCTCTCTCTTTTTTAACAGAGACAGAGTGAGAGTCAGAAAGAGGGATAGATAGGGACAGACAGACAGGAACGGAGAGAGATGAGAAGCATCAATCATTAGTTTTTCATTGCAACACCTTAGTTGTTCATTGATTGTTTTCTCATATGTGCCTTGACCGTGGGCCTTCAGCAGATCGAGTAACCCCTTGCTCAAGCCTTGGGTCCAAGCTGGTGAGCTTTGCTCAAACCAGATGAGCTTGCTCTGAAGCTGGCAACCTTGGGGTCTCGAACCTGGGTCCTCCACATCCCAGTCTGACGCTCTATCCACTGTGCCACCGCCTGGTCAGGCAAACATTTTCTTTTTCAACTGAATGGTACACTAGTTAGAAGTGTACTACTGGAATTCGGGGAAAAGCTCCAGGCAGGAAACATAAATTTAAGAATTGTGTATTCTACTTGGTGATTGAAGCTAAGGATTTGTTGAGATCACCGATGTAGAGCTTTTAGAGTGAAAGGTAAGAGAATTGAGGATGACATCTTGGAAATTTAAGAGGTAGTCAGAGAAACAGAAACTAATTACAGGAAAGAGAAAAGCATAGAAACAGAGATAAGAGTGAGGAGAGATGTCACAAGTTCCAGAGAGGACAATTACAATACAACAAAAACAATCAGCAAAGTAAAAAGCTGCAGAAATGTCAGTTATATGAGGAGTAAAAGAAATGTTGAATAGAAGGAAGAGACTAAATGAGTTGTGAATGAATGGGACTAAAAAGTGAAAGCAACAGAGAAAGCATGCATGTTCATGAATAAAATTCCGTGAGTAGACAGGAAGAAATAAGGTTGAAGGAAAGGGTGGTTAGTTAAGTATGATTTTCAGTGGACAGGAAAGAGAAAGTAAAGAAGAAAAGACTAAAGATGTAAGAGACAGAGAGAATGTTGATTGATCATCCCCTCTAAGAAAAAGGATGGAGGAAAATGTGAGTTCATTCATTTAATGTAACAAATCTCCTATGTCTTTGACACCATTCTAGGTACTGGGAATACAGCAGTGATCAAATGAAAGGAAAACCCCATCTCCATCAATATCACAGTCTGGTCTTGATTCTAGTAGGAGGAAAACACAAATAAAGACAAAGGAAAATCACATAATGATTATTTCTCATGTGATGGGGAAAAGTGAAGTAGTCAAAGGAGAGAAGGAAAAAAGAGGTGAGGACTATAGTTTTTAAAAAGTTAGTTAAGATAGACTCAATAAGGTGATCTTTAAAGAAAAGTCTTGAAGGAGAAAAAGAGCTAGCTATATGTCCACCCAGAGCGAGAGCACTCAAGACAGTCCAAAGAGCAAGTGGTCAGAATCAATCAGGAACTCGCATGCCTCTTTCTGTGTCATGTGAATCTCAGAAGTCTTTTCTAAGTCTCTCTACTGTATCAGGGTGTCAGCTGACCTAATGGTGGCTCTGTTTTATAGAAAAACCTCTTAAACTTTCACAGTTGATATTTTGCCAGATCTCTGGGGACTCCCACCTCTGCCTCCGGATGGGCAGGGTCTAAGCAAGCCTGAAGCCTTCTCAGTGCAGGGCCCCTGAGCTGCTCAGAGGCAGGCTCTGAAGGAAAATGAGCAGTGAGGACATGTTTCCTGAGGTTTAGCAGTCCAATGAGAGAAGAATTGATGCTTGGTCTTAATTCTTAGCTCATTCATAGCTGAAAGAACACAAGAATTAAAGAAACTGTGATCTATATCTTCTAGGTTATATGGTTTGGAGACATTTTCTAAAGGGACAGAGAACACTCTGCTACATTCTTAATTGCAATGTGATTATGCAGAAGGTTCAAAAGCATTGAAATACACATCTAAGGACATGCTCTGGTTTTGAGATTAATTGTAGTGACTTGTAACTGATTCATTGGCTGTGGTTGGGATTCTCTGTATCATCCTCCTTATCAGGTTGATTTGACAATTCAATAATTTTATGTTGAATTTATCTTCATTCAAGATTTTAGCATTTTCACTTGTATCAGAAAGTTCATATATTTGTTGAGTGAACAGATACTTGAACCACCAATCCATATTCTTAATTTAAAATAAAATCATAAGTTATTTTTATTTTTAAAATGCACAGAGTCACCTGACCAGGTGGTGGCGCAGTGGATAGAGCATCGAACTGGGATGCGGAAGGACCCAGGTTCGAGACCCCGAGGTCGCCAGCTTGAGCGCGGGCTCATCTGGCTTGAGCAAAGAGCTCACCAGCTTGGACCCAAGGTCGCTGGCTCCAGCAGGGGGTTACTCGGTCTGCTGAAGGCCCACGGTCAAGGCACATGTGAGAAAGCAATCAATGAACAACTAAGAAGTCGCAACGCGCAACGAGAAACTGATGATTGATGCTTCTCATCTCTCTCCGTTCCTGTCTGTCTGTCCCTGTCTATCTCTGCCTCTGTAAAAAAAAAAAAAAAAAAAAAAAAAATGCACAGAGTTGGCTGATCATGATGCAAAGGCTGCACAAATGCAGAAGTGTCCTTATTGTGGACTCTTTAGTAGGAGACTATGCCAGGTGGTCCACTGAGTACCAGTGAGTTTACTGTAGTCCAGACTGTTAGTCTGCAAGCTGCGCTGAGGAATAGGGACCATTACTCGTCCCAAATAGAAAAGCAAATCCAAAACGGATCTTTCCTTGAAGGACTGAGACTTTTTTAGAGGAGATACGTTCTCTCTTCCAGAGGCTTATTCTAGATCAGGCTCTGGAAGCAGCTTTCTAATTAAAACTGGACCACAAAACCAGCTGCATTTGAAAAGGACACTTTGTCTTACAACTTTATGCCCTTGAGAGAGTCTGCTCTCAGACTATCAGGGCATGGGGAAAAATGGATCAGAAAAGGATTCTGTTATATAAAATAGGGATTTGCCTGATTGGCACCCAGCTATATATTCAGTATCTTTTATATAGTAAATGTTTATTATTGGAATAGAAAGTGCTATAGAATTTTATAATATCTGAAAATGAAGCTTAAATTTATATTACTTTTTCTACAGTTCTTAAAAGATGTAAGCTCATACTTTAATGCTATTACCTAGCTGTCTGGAAAATATCTGCATTGGTTTTCTGTCATATTCAATTGAATTCATTATGAAATTTTCTAAATGTCTCATGTCTACAGCATTGCTTTAAATAATAAATTACATCATTTTTAAAAATTCAATTTAAGAAACAAATTGACAGGCAATATTTCATACTTTCTTAATCATTAGGTAGCCGACTCATTGCGAATTACAGATATGCCCTTTTTCTTATTTAAAGAAATCAAGATGGGAAGCGCAGTGGATCTAAAGAGTGGCCATTTGACACATTTATGGTGTGAAGTGCTTTACTGTGATATTATCTTCCCATGTGTTGGAAGAGCTGGCACACAGTTTTTGTTTAGAAGTATATTATAATTACAACTGTAACCTTAAGATCCAAATTAAGGTGGCCTCATGCTTTCAACTGCTCATTCTGCTCTACTTTTTATACTAGATATTTGTGAATATTTCAGTGTTTATTAAAGCAGAAAAATAACTTTTTAAAACCATTAGACAGGGCTGAGTGAGAAAGGAAGATGGAAAACAATTAGGGCTAATATAAGAAAAGTGACTGAGTGGGGCAGACTGAGTCAGGGCTCAGGAGCCAGCCTCCAAGAGGGAGCTAGCCAAATGGGCCAACAGCCTATGGTCAAAGACTTACAGAGGAGCCTGACCAGGCAGTAAGGCAGTGAATAGAGCATTGGACTGGGATGCAGAGGACCCAGGTTCAAAACCCTGAGGTCACCGACTTGAGCATGGGCTCATCAGCTTGAGCACGGGGTCGCTGACTTGAGTGTGGGATCATAGACATGACCCCATGGTCACTGGCTTGAGTCCAAGGTTGTTGGCTTGAGCAAAGGGTCACTTGCTCTGCTGTAGCCACTGGTCAAGGCACATATGAGAAAGTAGTCAATGAGCAACTAAAGAGCCGCAACAATGAATTGATGCTCCTCATCTCTCTCCCTTCCTGTGTGTCTGTCCCTATCTGTCCCTCTCTCTGTCTCTCTCTTTGTCCTTATCTCTCTCACACACACACACACACACACATACACACACACACACAGACACACACACAAAACAAAGACTTACAGAGGAGAGTGACTAAGTAGGAATACAAGTTTGCTAAGGTCAAGATATCAGCTGCAATTATGAATATTGAGAAAATATGGATATATAATTATATATTGAAGACTGTAGAAGCCAGAATTCTCATTCTCAGAGAAGGATGTGATAAATATGAAAAAGGAGAGACCTGTAGTGAAACCTATATGTGCTGGGTTATAATTGGAGGCACTGGTATTTGTTGATGGTTTTCAAAACACGGAAATAGATGTAGAAACAGTGTAAGTATAATTTTGCATTGTGTGTTTGTGTGTATATGTACATGTGCATACATTTCCTGACCGTTCACTGAATGAAACTGGGAGGACCCTGGTAAAACCAGTGGCAATGAGCACTGCGGGTGCCCAGGTCTTGGTTTCTAAACACCATCTTTCAATAAAGGAACTATGAATCCTAAGGAAAAAATACCTGATTCCAGAGCTGAGCAGGAAATGTATGAGTCTAACTTTTTTTTTTCTACTGAAAGTAAGAACATGGTAAAAGAATAATGATGATATGTCTAAAACATATAGGGACTTCCACTGGACAAATATGGGACAATTTTAAGCATAAAAATTAATAATGAGGCCCTGGCCGGTTGGCTCAGTGGGAGAGCGTCAGCCTGGCGTGCAGAAGTCCCGGGTTAGATTCTCAGCCAGGGCACTCAGGAGAGGCGCCCATCTGCTTCTCCATCCTTCCCCTTCTCCTTCCTCTCTGTCTCTCTCTTCCCTTCCCGCAGCCAAGACTCCATTGGAGCAAAAGATGGCCCGGGCACTGGGGATGGCTCCTTGGCCTCTACCCCAGGCGCTGGAGTGGCTCTGGTCGCGACAGAGCGACACCCCGGATGGGCAGAGCATCACCCCCTGGTGGGCATGCCAGGTGGATCCCGGTCGGGTGCATGCGGGAGTCTGTCTGACTGCCTCCCCATTTCCAGCTTCAGAAAAAAAAAAAAATTAATAATGATAGTAATGGGTCATAGTTCATTAAGTAAAATAAAAATCCACAATTCCACACTAATATAAATAGATAAACCAAAGAATACAAGAATTAGGAGGAAGGAAAACTTTCTCTTACAGTAGAATACCATCAAATAATATGGGAGAAATAAGATAGAATTAGAAAGTGACTATTGCCTGACCTGTGGTGGGACAGTGGAAAAGGCATTGACCTGGAGTGCTGAGGTCCCGGGTTCAGGATCTTGGGCTTGCCTGGTCAAGGCACGTACGAGAAGCAACTATGAGTTGATGCTTCCCATCACCCCCTCCCTTTTCTCTTTCTCCTCTTTCAATAAATAAAATATTTTTTTAAAATTAAGAAAGTAATTATTGAACTAAAACTATTAGGTAAGAATTGGATGAAGAATGTTTTATCCAGATTACATCATCACAAAATACTTATTACCAAGAGAAAAAGAGCAAATCTTTCTATGGAGAAACTAGACAGAGTCTACCAAGTGATCAAAGTTAGTATCATCAGTGATGGGACAAACTGACATTGTGTTTCACCTGATGAAATTCCATGAGAAGAGCACTGAATCATTTCTATAATAATCCCTCAAAATGCATATTTTGAATCTAATCATGAGAAAAGCAGATGAACCAATTGAGAAACAGTCTTTTTCTACTATTTCATTTTCACATGTCTGAATACAGATTTTTATAAATGTATCTTTTTTGGAATTCATTAGCCCTTTTAAATCTAAAGATTGATGTCTTTCATTAATTTTGGAAAATTCTCAGTCATTATTATTTTAAAGTATTGCCTGTGCTCTATTTTTAAAATGTGCCTTTAGTTTTCTTTTTACATCTTTACTGAGATGTAATTTATATAAAGTTTACACATTTGAAGTATTCAATGTGAAATATTTAAAAGTGCCTTTTTGCCCTGACCAGGCAGTGGCGCAGTTGATAGAGCATTGGACTGGGATGCGGAAGACCCAGGTTCAAGACCCCGAGGTCTCCAGCTTGATGCGGGCTCATCTGGTTTGAGCAAAAGAGCTCACCAGCTTGAGCCCAAGGTTGCTGGCTTGAGCAAGGGGTTACTCGGTCAGTTATAGCCCATGGTCAAGGCACATATGAGAAAGCAATCAATGAACAACTAAGGTGTTGCAATGAAAAACTGATAATTGATGCTTCTCATCTCTCTGTTCCTGTCGGTCTGTCCCTATCTATCCCTCTCTCTGATTCTCTCTCTGTCTCTGTAAAATAAAAACAAAACAAACAAAGAAAAACAAATAAAATGCCTTTTTGGCATATTTGAAGAGCTATGCACCCATAAACATACCTAAATTAGAACTTTGCAACACACACAAAAAATCTTTGTACTTATTAGCAGTGTGCCCTATGATCTTCCCCCAGCCCCTCACTCCCCTGTAGCACTAACAACCAGTAATTTACTTTGTGTACTTTGTGTCTCTGTAAATTTTTCTGTTCTGAAGCTTTTATATAAATAATATTATATAATATATAAACTTTTGTGACTGGCTCCTTTCAGTTACTCTAATGTCTAAATGGTTGATCAAAGTGGTAGTATGTATCAGCACTTCATTGCCAAAGAAAATTATATTATATAGTTATATCACATTTTATTTATCTAATGATCCGTTGTTGGACATGTGGGTTGTCCTATTTGGCCAATGTGATAATGTTGCTGGCAACATTTGTTCACAAACTTTTTGTGTAGACATATGTTTTTATTTTTCTCAGGTAGATACACCTAGGAGGGAATTGTTGGGTGATATAATAAATCTTGGTTTAAGATTTAGAGGAATTTCTAAACTGTTTTCCAAAGCTTGGTTCCATCTCTAGTTTTCCTTTTCTTCTGAAACTAGACAGATGGAAGAAGGCCTCACTATGTTTTCTTTGTTTCTTTGTTTATCAACTCTTTTTTTGATATTCCTTCTCTGGAATTCTCTTTAATGCCTTTAGGGTAATTCCTTCAGCTCTATCACCTAGTTCTTTTATTCACTCTTAAATGGTGTCTAATTTGATGTCATTCATTACACTTCTGAGTAAAATTACTGTATTTTTCAACTTTATTAGTTCCATTCATTTGTTTTTAAAACTGCCTAAATATTTTTGATAATGTCTGCATATTTTTATTGCCCTTTTAATTTGGAAACATATTCATTTATTTTATATTTTGAATCTGTTAATTTCAATATTAGCATATTTCTCAGATCTGATTCAGTAGTTTCTGGTTTTTATTGACTTATTTATAGTGTTTGGTTTCCTAGAGCGTTCTGTAACTTTTATTGTGAAATCATATTCTTTGGAATTTTACTTGTAGAAAATCTTTAAGCTCTATGTTTAAAATTTAGTCCTCCAGCCCTGGCCGGTTGGCTCAGCGGGAGAGCGTCGGCCTGGCGTGCGGGGGACCCGGGTTCGATTCCCGACCAGGGCACATAGGAGAAGCGCCCATTTGCTTCTCCACCCCCCCCCTTCCTTCCTCTCTGTCTCTCTCTTCCCCTCCCGCAGCCAAGGCTCCATTGGAGCAAAGATGGCCCAGGCGCTGGGGATGGCTCCTTGGCCTCTGCCCCAGGTGCTAGAGTGGTTCTGGTCGCGGCAGAGTGACACCCCGGAGGGGCAGAGCATCGCCCCCTGGAGGGCAGAGCGTCGCCCCCTGGTGGGCGTGCCGGGTGGATCCCGGTCGGGCGCATGCGGGAGTCTGTCTGTCTCTCCCCGTTTCCAGCTTCAGAAAAATACAAAAAAAAAAAAAAAATTAGTCCTCCAAAGTGGATTTGTATCTGCCTAATGATTGCCATTTTAAACTGAATTTTCTTCTGGAGAGTTCTCATACCACACAAGTATTGTGAAATTCTTGCCACAAACCACAGTTACATGTGCATCTCTTTAGTTCTAGGAAATTCTTGGCCATTATTGACTTAAATATTTTCCTTTCCTTTTATTCAGTTCTGTTCTCTGAAATCCAAGGTTTGGGTCTTTTAACTGTCTCATTCATGTATCTTAATTTTTCTTTCATATTTCACCCATCATTGCTTATTTTTTTATAATTTCATTTTATGTTACTTAATTTTAATCTTATAGCCAAAAATTTTCAAGTGTATGTATTAGATATTATTTTAACAATTACATATGTTATATATAAATAGATGCACATGTATATATGTCAGTCTTGTTTTATGGATATGACTTACCTCTTTACCTCTCTGACTATATGAAACATGTTTTTAAAATTCTTTCTAATTATTCTATTAATATCATGACAAATGTACTAGTTCTGTAATTTCTTGGGATGTTTCCCACTCTTTCAGTGTTGTTTTCCCTAAAATGTTAACTGCTTTCTCATTACACACTAATCTTCCGCAACAAGTACCTACTTTGATCCTTGCAGACTGGCATATGGGGAAGACCTTTGTTGCAACCTTGGCTTATTGCTAGGTCTTCATATTTGCTTTTTTCTTTTAGGGATATATTAATCTCAAATCTTCAGCAAGAGTTCTCATTGTTTTTAAGTGTAATTTTATACTTATTAATTTAATTTTAAATGTACATTTTATGACTTATTGGGGAATAAACTGCACTTATCATATACTCAACATGCCATCTAAAACCAGAAGTTTCCACAACTGCCAATGTTTGGTAGCCGATGACTTTTAGTGTAAGATTCTGTTTTTAGGAGTCTCAGATCTTAACTCTTCCATTTCCCCATTTATGTTTTCAATTAGAATCACCCTTCTTTAAAACCTCTTGGCCCCCCTTCATTTACTCTACAATCTAGAGAAGCATTATGATTTACTGACTCGTAACTTCTGCATTTGTATGTTCTTTGTGCTTTGGAGTGAGTCTACACTCAGAGAGAATGACTGCTTTTCTGCTTCTTCAGATTGTACATACATCTTACTTATTTTGTAAAATGAGGCCTGACCAAGACCTGCTCAGGGAAGATGGTGGGTGCTATTTAGAAATCTCAAAAAATATCAATGGGTAACAGCATTTTTCTTTTGGATATCAGTAAGAGCAGAAATATAGCAATCTGGCGCCTCAGATCTAAACATATTAAGTAATCACTTCAAATAACTCTTATCTTTAGGATTTAGTGGCATTCACAAGAATTAACAATTAGCTTTCATAATGCCCTCATACATAACACAGTCTCTAAC